>NC_056737.1:944124202-944149202 GCF_019279795.1 Protopterus annectens | reverse complement strand
GCCACACCCGATACAAGTCCCACTGCAGCAAAGCCTAGTTTACATGGCAAAGGACGGTATAACCAGATGTGTTATTGCAAACCCATTAAATGACACCAAAGAACACATGGTCACAACACCCCATTGTAGGCATGTAAGCTGAACTAAGTGGCATCACAAGGTATTATTGCTGTCCTCCCCCCACCCAGGGGTGGGAGTGTCCAAACCTACCCCCAAATGCAGGGTATATACACAGCTGTCACTGTAGATGAAATGGCCAGCTGTGGACCTTCCCGTCAGCCTTCCTGCACATCCCTGGACATGTCCCTTACTATCAGCCCGTCTGTGTGGTCCAATAACACCACTTACCTATCGATCCCTGTTTCATGACTGGTAATGTTAACAGTCACAAGTAGCTGACACCCTCATCACAACTATATTGGCAGAATCTGGAACCCCCAACCCACTTGTATTACCACAGCTGTCCCACACAAAACATGCAAATAACACATGAAGGGAAACCTCAAGCACACCTGGATCACCACCTGTTTAACACATGGCGAAGTCCACCCCCCACAACTAACACTGCATACCCCTACACCAACTAGTGACACTGACACCTCCTGTCCTGCCTTGATTACAAATCCCAGAATCCTGCAAACCTGCACTACTGCTCCCCCACCAATCAGTCCAATGGCCTACTATACAGTTAAAATGTCCCCCTCCTCCACCTACCTACCTACCTACACCTTCACTATTCACATCTACTCTACAATACAGGTATGGCATAACTAAACCTAACCCGAATACCTGACTGTAACCTATCCAGAACTGCTAAAATGGAATCCCACCACCTTACACTGACCTTCGTCAACAGTCATACCTGACATGTACACCTGACGTAAGCATGTATCATACCGACATGTTAATGAAGTAGTGCAGGGGTATGTGGCAGCAAGCAGGATTACACCTGTTTGGGCGACGGTAAGCAATGCCCACACTGGTTAAGCAATGTGGAGGCCAACCCAGTGTAAGACACCGTAACTGAAGGTCAGCATGTCTGAGCCTTGTGCACACCAGCGCATACCTGCTGACACTTCACCCACTACACACTCTGTAGGCAACAGCTCTCATCGTGCCCAGTAACACAATGATCAACACTCCCAGGTTCCCCCACCCACCCTGCATACTATAGTCCAAGTGAGTTACCACGAAGGCATGGCAGATATACAATCAGCTGCTCTTATCATGAACATAACATCCAGCACAGGCAGTTAACAGTATAGGAAATGTATGTAAGTATGCAGATTAATACCAGCAAACATGTGCACATTGCTCAATCACAGTATTCCGAGCAGTCTATGAGTATCAATGAACAGTGCCTGTCCACACATACTGAGAGAACAGTAGTCTTGCATAATACTGAAGAGATGAATGAAAAACAGGGCACGTCGTGGGGGCATGCTTCATCCACGCAACCAGGAGATGAGGCTGGTCTGGTTTGTGAGCACACCGCTGCATCTCAAACCCCTGGCAGGATGCTACCAGTGGGAGAAACAATGTAGACCAGCAAAGTCTACTTGTGACACAATAGGTCAATCCCTGGTGGGACGAACCAGACTTTGTGGATCACAATGATGTATCCACCAGTATCGGTGGAGGATCAAGGGGAGCCTCGAATGTACGTGGACTAACCGGATGAAGAGCCTGCAGAAGGTTGCATCGAGACAGTATAATGGAGGAGTACTGAGAGTGCAGAGAGAGAAATGTGTGGAGGTGTGGTATGGTAGGGCTAGCAACTGGAGAATGGATGGATGCTGTGTACGAGAAGCTCTGGGGCTAGGGAAAGGGAACATGGGTATGACATTAAGGTAAACATATGCAAATGAAGCTGAACAGCAATAGTGTAGTGGGCAGAGCATCCGCCTAAAGAGTAGGCTTTCCTGCTTCGAGTCCCACTACAGCACATTCCATTTTCCATGGGAAATCTGTATATGAACATTTTTTTTACATTATTTTGCTGTATAACTTACTAAATAACATTTAAATGTGAAATGGAGTACTGCATTAAATGCACATGTGAAGTGTCAGTGTCATAATGAATAAGGCACTAGTAAGCAGGTTTAAGCACAAATAAGGAGTAGTAAGCATATATAAGCACTAGTAAGTGTGTTTAAGTGCATTTGCATGGGGGTAAGCAGTGCCTACACAGATTAAGCAAAGTAGAAGCTAAATGAGTGTAAGAAACTATAACCGGAGGTTACCATTGCTTAGCTCTGCACAAACCTGTGCACACCCGCTTACAACTGCTTTAAAGGGCCTTAATCACTCTGTACCCAACAGCCCGTGTTCTGCCCAGCAACAAAATAAACAGCTTCTGCAAGGCTCAAACGCAGGACCCTGTACACCACAGTCACAGTAGCTAACCACTAAACCATCATAGCAATACATACAAGTGAGGTATTAGCAAATTAATCCTCACCACAGGAAAATCAAACCAAACATGTGAACTGAATCTATGTACAGTGTGATGTTTTATAACCTGAACAGAACATAAATATGTGAAATGGAGTGCTGCAGTAAGCATTGATCTGAGGTGTTATTGTAATAAAGTGTAGAAGTCCCCAGGACCCCATACAGTGTACGTACAAATGAATCACGGACACCAGACACATATATAACCCGTAATGAATAATAAATCACAGCCTAAAGGCAAATATAGTGCTAATTAACTATTAAGCAATGCTAAATAAAATGTAAAAGTCCACAAATACCATAAATAAAACTCTGTGTGACCAGACCACGATGTTTTTTAATGCCAAAGATTAAAATTCAACAGATTCAGCGCTATCGTCTGCCGCAAGCAGACTTCATCAGAATGAATGAATACACAGTACCTCTTGTTTATATATTGTTGTTTTAAGATAATTTACAAACCTAATTGATAAATTAATTCATTAAACCTGGAATTGGAACAAATCATTAACTAAATAACCCACGAATGAGTTTCTTCTTTATATGGTCATAAAATTAAGAACAGGAAGTGCAAAGAAACAAATGCTTTTCAAAGTACGTACTTTTTAAAGTGCTGTATATTCTGTTATAATTTTTACTTTTCCACTTTAAATAAATTAATTAATTCATACACAACAATTAATCTTATATACATTCCCTTTGGTTTGGTATTTTATATATATAAATACCCGGGTTTACCAGGATTTACAAAAGCTTATATTTGTACATATAATGAAATCTTGTTTTTTTGTTATATATTATGTTAAAAAATCTAATAAATTAATCATACTTTAACTTAAAAAATATATAGTTATAAAAATTCATCCATATTATTAATACCTATGGTAAACATATTGAACACCTTTATGAATATCAAATCAAATTCATTTTTGTTTAAAATATGTTGTTTAATGTACATGTGTTGTTGTGGAATATAGAAAATATTTACATGTACGTATTTATAAAACAATCCAAGAATACAGTGTACGATCTCAATATTTGAAACGGGGTTAAACGTTACCTGAGGATGTTCACTGTAGGAAATGTAAAAAAATATATATATAATAAGTATACGAATTATAAGAAGTGTATATCACTTTAGTGTAAATTTATTTTATGTGATGTTAACCTTGTTTATTGATGCAAGGTAATGCAAAATTACGTCAACTGGTGTAAATCGGCCACAAATTGGAACAACTGTTAAAACCCATAAAGCCTTGTCTATGGTGGGTAAAAAATGTATATAAAGAATATATATATGTACATAATGGTATATACATACATAGTTATAAGTTTAAACCCTTGAGGCTTTATCTATTAAAATAGGTTTTATACTGATATATATTCTTTATATACATTTTTTACCCACCATAGACAAGGCTTTATGGGTTTTAACAGTTGTTCCAATTTGTGGCCGATTTACACCAGTTGACGTAATTTTGCATTACCTTGCATCAATAAACATGTGGGGGGGCACCTTGAATGGGGAGGGGTGTTTGGAAGTCACAAGCCCATGGGCCCCCATGGGCAGTCACCACTGCACCCTCACAGCCCCAAACATGGCTGTGCTGGGGCTGTGAAGGAGGGCAGGCTCACCTCTAATTGCACTCAGCCCTCAAGCCGTGCCGGTCTTGGAACTCCATATTGAGCTCCCTCGCACCACTGCCTGGACCTGATGATGGGTGACATGTTCCTTTCTGTGCCCGCTCCCAGGAGGCAGGCTCCACCTTGTGGTGGTTCCACCCAAAAGTGGCAGGGCCAATGGAAGAGGAGGTCTCAGGCTGGGCCCCAAATGTGCTGGTGCTCGGTGCCATGGCCAGCTGAGGTGGGGCAGGTGGGTCCGCTGGGACTGGCCTTCCCATATGAGCTATACTGTAGCAGGTTTATGACAGATATGGGTTAGTAATAGTCAACAGCATTCGGGATTAGTTATAACAGCATGCATAGGTATTCCCATTAACCCAAAACACCAGATTTAACACAGTTGCAGAGCAAGCAGAACACATGAATATATGGAACTACAGTGGCCATTACAACAGCATGCGGGTTTCATTGATGGCAACAAGCCACCAATATGGATGCATTTTATCATGGCACATGCATAGAAACAAATGTGAATATTTATAAACCATTAGGACATATGTCCCAACATACGTTTGGAGTGTACACATACCGATTGAGGTGTGTCATTGTGTTATTTTTGCACATATTAAGTAGTGTTACCCACACTGTGGTATGCCGATAAAATGTGTATGAAGTTCTGTATAACAATGTTGGAAGTGCCAAGAAGTCAGTCATATTGTACAAGTGAGGGAGACTTGCACAGAAAACAGTAGAAAGCTTCATATCAATTCCCTGATAGCACAGTGTACTGTGATGGTAACTGTAATCTTGTCACACACAACAGGGGTTTGAATCCTGGGAGTGCTAGTAAGTTGTATGCATAATCATACCTCACAACTGTACAGATGTCGTTACAATGTTCAGATAGAAAGCGGTATGCATAATTACACCCAACTGTACAGAATTTGCTAGAAGGCTCAAATAGAATGTTGCACAAATATCCATACCCCACAACTGTTCCAATCTGTCTAGCATGTCCATATAAATGGCCCACATCACCAGCCTGGTACCCTGTTCCCCTGAAAAATCAGTGTGATGATCCAAGAAAAGTAGGCAGCTGTTGATGGCATATAGGGGGTGGGAGGTTGGCATGATAGTTAAAGTGTTTACCTTACAAACACAAGGTCCAGGGTTTGATTCTCAGATGGGGTAAATGGCTAGGCTTAAAATGGCTCACAAAGGCAGTTAGCCTAGTACTAACCTATGAACCTATAACTGATAGTCAGACGTGTACATACTCAGAGAATGTATATGAAAACAAAGCTGTCATTCTAGCACCTCACCCAAAGTGTATGAGTGCAATTCTCAACATATGTTGTATTAACACCTGCATCTTGTCACACCGGTATGTAAGACACAGGTTGCATATATAATAATCTATAAACATACCAGTGTACAATATAAGGCCATTGGGTAGTGTAATAATACATGTAAGGGACAGATCAGTGCAGTGACTAAGAATGTTGTGAAAACTACAAGGATATATTAGTTGTTAATTGAATCTCTCTCTCACCCCTACCATATGTGCAAAAATAACACAATGACACACCTCAATCGGTATGTGTACACTCCAAACGTATGTTGGGACATATGTCCTAATGGTTTATAAATATTCACATTTGTTTCTATGCATGTGCCATGATAAAATGCATCCATATTGGTGGCTTGTTGCCATCAATGAAACCCGCATGCTGTTGTAATGGCCACTGTAGTTCCATATATTCATGTGTTCTGCTTGCTCTGCAACTGTGTTAAATCTGGTGTTTTGGGTTAATGGGAATACCTATGCATGCTGTTATAACTAATCCCGAATGCTGTTGACTATTACTAACCCATATCTGTCATAAACCTGCTACAGTATAGCTCATATGGGAAGGCCAGTCCCAGCGGACCCACCTGCCCCACCTCAGCTGGCCATGGCACCGAGCACCAGCACATTTGGGGCCCAGCCTGAGACCTCCTCTTCCATTGGCCCTGCGCCACTTTTGGGTGGAACCACCACAAGGGGTGGAGCTCGCCCCCCCTGGGAGCGGGCACAGAAAGGAACATGTCACCCATCATCAGGTCCAGGCAGTGGTGCGTAGGGAGCTCAATATGGAGTTCCAAGACCGGCTACGTCGGCTTGAGGGCTGAGTGGTGCAATTAGAGGGTGAGCCTGCCCCTCCTTCACAGCCCCCAGCACAGCCATGTTTGGGGCTGTGAGGGTGCAGTGGTGACTGCCCATGGGGGCCCATGGGCTTGTGACTTCCAAACACCCCTCCCCATTCAAGGTGCCCCCCCACATGTCATATACCACCCCTGTATGGTGTCTTGTCTGTCATCCTACCCAACTTATCCTCCCCGAGCATACCTACTCTCTTTCCCTCAACATCTCACTCTCACCTTAAAAAAAATAACAAAGAGCAATCTGTCCCAAAAAAAAAAAATCACGCCCCATACATAGCTGTCCATTTTGCACACATGTCCACTGGACACATGTAATCTGGTCTAATTGGCATCATAACATATTATTGTTGTCCTCACCCCTCTCCCAGGGGTTGGAGTGTTCAAATGTACCTCTAAATTCATTGCATATGCACAGCTGTTGCTGTAGAAGAAATGGGCAGCTATGGACCTTCCCTACACCCTTCCTGCACATCCCTAGCTATCTTGCCTACTGTCTTTCCCTCTTTGTGCCCCTTTTTCACCACTTTTCTATAACCCCTTTTTCTTTTCTTTTAAAGAACTTAGTGCAGGGGTAAGCAGTAGTAGGCACTTTTATGATATGTGTTTTCAGAGTTTTCTTTTTCAAAAATATGTTTTAGTAGTTTTAAAACTTTTACAAAAAAGAAATGAAAATAAATACAAGATAAGGAACTTGTAAGGTACATCAAACCAAGAAAAAGAAAGTAAAGTACATTCTAAATTAATACAAACAGTTAACAACAAGTTTTGATTTATAGACAAGCAGTTATTGTAACAAGTACCTTACTCCTGAACGGGTAAAACATTCACTAGGGTGCCCCAGAAAAACATAATACAAATAGAAATCAGGCCTCCCAAGAGGAGGATAACTTTAATCAAATAACATACTATTATATAAAGTATAAACTATTAACTATTTTGGGGGTACACCACCTAAACTATAAATGTCCTAAAAACCTACTTACACCATATTTACAATATATTTACATCATGGATGTCAGAGGACCTCTCTGAATAAAATGACATAAGACAATTAGTAATGTGTAATGTTTACATTATCAAATAATTTTGGACCATACCTAGTACAAAAAGGATCCAGCTTGGAATGCAAATGTATAAGAAAACATTTTGCTGGATTTTACTTATTTTGGATTAGATCAAAGAGATTTTCCCAATATTTTTAAAATAATTATTTTTCTTTTTGCTATTCGTGCACATTTTGTGCGCTGCTATATATTTTATTGCCATATCCTTAAAGTTTTCCCATGAAATTGCTGAGGGATTGATCCAATATTTAGTAATGAAATATTTAAGGAGAGCACAAACTGAGACAAGAACATGACGGTGCATACCTTTGATTTGAATAGGAACAATATTAAGGATCATAGTTTGCCAAAGAAATGTAGTTTTCTCATACCCCATTTTTTCTAATTGAATTCTGAGGGAGCACCAGAGTTTATAGATGGTCTTACAACTCCAGAACATGTGCATTATGTCAACCTGAGGGAGAGTGCAGAAAGGACATGTTAAGTTTTTATTACATCCAAATTTTTGTAAAACAACTGGGGTGTAGTAAGAGTTATTATTTATCATTAGCTGTGTATAAATTAGATTTTTGAATGGGGTCAAGTTTAGTGTATTTCTGATTGCTTCATACTTAGATTCACTTGAAATTTCATCCTGTATTGAATCCCAGTATTTGGAAAATAAAAGTGAATGACTATGTATAATGGACGACACAAGTTTACAAGTATGTGAGATCATTTTGTTTTTTAGGGAGAGCGAATTGATGATTGACTGTGTTAATTGAATATCTTGTTCCATAATTCTGTATTTAAGGAATTTTTGTTTTATAAGTGAGCTGAGTTGTCTAAAAATAGGGCCATATTTATTAGGAGCCCCAAATAAAGTTTTAACCTCTGCTGCATTTTTTTGTACTATAAAAATGCCAGACTGTAGCCTTCTTAATAATAGGAAAGTTAGATAGGTCATTCATTTTATTATTGATTTTTAAATTTGGATTCAGATGTATGGGTTGAAGAATGAGGATTGTATTTTGCAAATTAAGGGATTTCATCAGATCATGAAAAATAAGAATTTTGTTTTTTAGAAGAGGCAAAAACGTAATGTTAAATTCACCAACAGGTGTGAGAAAGGGAATAGATTGAGGATTCATTTTGAATGAACGTATATAGTTATACCAGATCTTGACCCATATTGGAGACCAAGCTTCGTCATACAGATCATAACTTGCTATTTTTATTAACCAACTTGCAGTAATTATTTGATAATAAAGACTGAAATTTGGAAGACCTAAATCACTCTTAGCTTTTGGGATAGTTAATTTCCTAAATGCTATTCTGGTTGATTTAGGGAACCATAAGAATTTAGAAATTGTGGTCTCCATTTTGCAAAATAAGTTTTTTGGAATATTAAGAAAAACAGAGTTTAAATGGAAAATAATTCTAGGTAGAATATTCATCTCGATAATAGCAGATTTTGATAACAGTGAAAGATTAATATTTTTCCATCCAGTTAGATCATTGTTTATTTGATCCCAAATTTTATAAAGATTATTATTCATAAGTTCTTGATGAGAGTGCATGAAGTTTATGCCCAGATACTTTACTGAATATTTAAGAGGTATGTCAAAAAAGGGGAAGTAGTATTCTAAATGCTTCTTATGATTCAAAGGAAAACAGGATGATTTGGTGGGGTTAAGCTTATAGTTAGCAAGTTTAGAAAAGAGATAATAGAGTTTCTAATTTTCTGGAGGTCTGTGTTAGGAAGCTCAAAGTAAATGTTAAGGTCATCTGCAAACGCTGAGTACTTTATTTTGATGTTATAGATTTTTGAGATATGATGATAGGTCATCTGTTTGATCCAGATAAGAAAAGGTTCAAGATACAAGTTAAAAAGATAGGGTGATAGCTGACACCCCTGTCTGGTGCCATTTGTAATTTTAATAGGATCTGGTAATATTTATTTATATAAAGGGAAGTAGAGGCATTTTTATACATCATCCTAATAGTATTAATGACCATATCCGGGAAATTAAAGTATTCCATTGTTACATATAAGAAGTTGAGATCCACGTTATCAAAGGCCTTAGTTGCATTTAACGTTAAAGAGCATCTTGGATGATTATCCTTTTCAAGGAACATTAATAATGTATGCAAAGTGAGAGTATTATCACAAAGTTGTCTTTGCTTTATAAAACCCAATTGCTCTGGAGAAATATTTGACACCATCACTTTCTGAATTCTATTTGCAAAAATGGTAGATAAAATTTTCATATCTACATTTATAAGGGCAATAAGCCTATAGTTAAGAGGGTTTGATTTGTCAGAGTTCGGTTTTGGGATGAAAATAGTTTTGGAATTATTCATATACTTGTCCGTAATCCCTTCTGATATGATATGATTATACATGCTAAGTAGGATTTTTGTAAGATTACTGCAGAAAATTTTGTAAAATTCACCTGTAAATCCATCAGGCCTGGCACCTTATTAGGTTTCAGTTTTTTAATAGCTGCAGTTATTTCATTTAGTGTTATAGGGGCTTTTAACTGGGTAATTTGTGTGGAAGATAGCTCTGGGACATTGTTTATTGAGGAAGTCTATGTATTGTTCTTTTTGAAATTGAGTTTTGGGATTGTAGATTTCTGTGTAATTATCTACAGATCAATTTACAATGTCACTCTTTCTATACAGGATTTTCCCTTTGTACTTATGTCCTTTATGTAGTTTGGTCCTTCTTTGAAATTTATTAGTCTTGCTAGAGTCTTGGATGGAGTTTGAGCCCATTCTGAGTATCTATGTAAAAGCTTTAATTCAGTCAAAGAGTTGTTTTGTTGGTGGAAGAAATATGTTTCCTTCTGAATTCTGTGAAGTTTAATTTCCAAATCAGGGGAAAAATCTTTTTGCAGTTCTGCGTCAATTTTGTTAAACTCTTTTGTGAGGTTATTAATGTACAGACTCTCTTTCTTTTTATAATAAGATGCTTTTTGGATAAGTATTCCTCTAATGACAGCTTTAGCCGCTGTCCATTGTATATCTAAAGGGATATTGAAAATGATTCAGCATCTAAGTGTTTTAGATATTCATTAACCTCCTGCAAAACGTATTTTTTTTTTCAGAATGTTACTATTTAGTGACCAAGTGAAAATCTACTGTCATAATTGCATTTTTGGTTAGGGTTAATGCCAAGTGATATATTCAAATGATCAGATATAGATCTGGCCTCGTGAGCAAAATTAGCAATTTTAGTCGAGAAAGCATTCGAGATCAGGTAATAATCAATCCTAGACAAAACCTTATGTGAGGCCGAATAGAAAGTGAATTTATTAGACTCCCTGTCAATCTCAGATATTAAAAAAGGGTCAATTAAATTAAACTATTCATCAAATCTTGAATAGAAGCAGTTATTTGGGTGGGCTGTTTTCTGTTTTTATTCGAGCTATCATTTGATGGATCAATAAGAGCGTTCCAGTCGCCACCAATAATGAAGAAATTATCATGGTATGGAAGTAGCAGATTATGTATTTCCTGGATGAACAAATGTTGGTTTGAACATGGACTATACACATTCAAAAACAAAATCGGGGACTTAACTTGTGGGTATCAGCAAGTGAATAAACACCATCTTCCATTTGAATCAAATTTAGTATCAAGCACTTCTCCAGGGAAGGACTTTTTAATTAAAATAGCTGTACCTTTTGATGCAAGGCTGCTCTCTGCTGATATAATCCGTCTAATCCAATTTCTTTTTTTAATATTGTCCCATTGGTCATTTGTCATATGTGTCTCTTGTAAAAAAATAATGTTTGATTTGTCTTGATAAATCAGGTGCATAACCAGATTTTTTTTAATGTCCTGAAGACCATTTACATTCCAAGAATTGACCCTAATCATCTAACTATAAGTTCAAAAAATAACAATAAAAACAAAATAGGGTCAACAGAGATACTAGTTTCACCAGGAACGGTCCATATAATGATAAGTCCTTTTCTAACACATAAAAAATAAACTGTACTCAAAACTGATGTTCTGACATCCATGCTCCTAACCTTACAACCCGTACCTAACCACCCATCTCCCTGATATGCTTTATTTGCAAATGTAAAAGATACAAATATACTGTTGTTAAACATTTTTGTATAAAATAAATGTTACCGGTATGCAACAGGGAGACATAAATACTAACCTCAATAGTCCAAATGTCACCCAGCATTCACAACTACACCCTCATACCACTCCAAAAACTATTTAATACTAATATATAAATCTAAAGTGCACATTTAAAGGCAAAAAGATGCTTAGAATAGTTAATAAAAGAGTATAAGAATCATACTTTCTAAAAGACAATATATATATCATTTTAGCAGATCATAACATGGAATTAGTTATGCTTACAGGTGCATAAGTTTGGATTGGTATATATTATTATGATTGTACAGATTAGTTTAGAACTAACTCCCTATAAATCAATAATAGTATATCTTATCACAGACAGTAAGCAAGCAAGTGTAACTATATCTGGCATTCCGAGGGTAATGGCATATCTATAAATATTATTTTTAAAATCTATTATTGAAAATCAAAATCACACACCTAAAATAAACACACATCTAAAATAAACAGAAAGACCATTTATAGACCCAAACAAAGTAATCAGCTGAGCTTTGGATATCATTTGCAGATACCTGTGACCTATAAAGCTTATAGAACACACAACTATACACTTCACCCCTATAAGATACAGATCACTTATTTAGCTGCAGCATTAGATTTTAGACACAATTAAATTAATACTTAGTTACCAATTTAACTAATACTACAATATAAAACTAAATACTAATCAATTAATATTTGGCAGGCATTATAATAAACTAGAGACATATATATAACATTCCTTAACTAAATATAGCACACACTGACATAATGCTTTTTAAATTAACTAATAATGTTACTAACATTACCCTGAACGAAATACTTCAATATTCTTACATTTTCAGCATCACACAGAACCCAAACTGTAAAAATACAGTCCATTTCTTCATAAATACAATCTATTTCATGATTTTAGCTTTCCCAGTAATGCGTTGCTTCTTTACTTCTTTTCTCACACTCTCTGACCTTGTGACATCATCGGCCAATGTTTTCATTGAATTCTGGGATATGGAGTGCAGAAACAGCCCAGCAGACAAAAGAAACTCTCATGGAGCTGTTATATAGACCTCCCCAGGCCTCAGGAAGCAATACAAGTCCTAGAAAATGGAGTAATTTAAAGCAGAAGAAAATAAATTTGAGAAAAAAAAAAAAAAAAAACGACAGGAATATTTCCAGAATGTCCAGAGAGTGACAGAAAAAACAACAGGACATTAAATCAGGTATGATTAACTCAGTTAGCTTCCTTTCTTTGTTTACAGATCTGAGAAAGTAAAAAGTACCATTTCTGTAGGAAGTAATTTCTTCTGATAGTGTTTCCGGCTTCTGTTAGTGTTTCCAGACCTATCTTCAGAGAGAAGCTGCAATTTTTTTAAAGCAGCACTTTTATTTTAAATAGCTTTGCCATAAGTTTTAAATAACTGGTACTTCCTTGAAAAATTGCATAAACGTTTTCTATGTCTCCTCCACAGACTGTATAAAGTGCTTTTGGTCTTTATAGTTAAAGGAAAGAGTGGCTGGGTATTTCATTTGGAAACAAATATATTTTTTTTATTAGCAAAGCACAAAAAGGGGCTAGAGCTTGTCTCTGTACTTTAATGGGCTGAGGTAAGTCTTGTGATAATGAGATCCTGTAGCCTCTCCATGAGATTTGTTTTTCTTCTTTGCAGCCATTAGCAGTAAATTAACATGTGTAGCATTAAGTAGTTTTGCATAGATCTGTCTGGGGTTAACTTCATTTTGAGTTTTCCGTAGCACTCTATGAACTCTTTCCACAGTAATTTCTTTTGCAAGAGATTTATCTTCAGTTACTAATTCAAAGATCTATGTTAATATTACAGGTAGTTGGGGCTGATCAAACTTTTCCGGAATGCCACGTATTAAGATATTATTTCTCCTCAGTTATTTTTTGTTGTAAGTCATTAATTATTTTTCCATTTGCATTACCTTAGCTTGTAAATCCTGTATCTGCTTTGAATTCTCCTCAGTTTTATTTTCTATTGTGTTTATTCTTGTTATGATTTGATCCAGGATTGAACCGAAGGAATTTAGCTTATCTGAAAATAACTTGAACTCATCTTGCAATGGTTGTAATGCTGATTTATGTAATACCATAATTGACATTAAGAAATACATACGAAGATTAAATCTAGCTTACATTTTACAGGATGTTTCATGTTATGAGAAAAAGTTAACTAAATCCTCTAACTTTAACCCTCCACTAGTACACACTTTAAAAATTTTTGAGGACACCTGTTTACAAGAAATTTATTCTTCCCTTGGGAATAACACCAGACAACAACACAATTTAAGTATAGATGAAAGAAGGGCTTTCAACAATTTAAAACAAATGAGTAAAGATATCCGCTTTATGCGGAGCGACAAAGGTGGGAATATAGTGATTATGTCCCAGGAGCTATACAATGTCAAGATGTTGAAACTTCTTGATAACAAAGATGAGTATGAAATTATAAAACTTTTTGACATCAAGAAAAAGGAAAGATTTATTCATTCCTTTTTATATGATGCACTAATGTCAGGTGAAATTTCTCTGGAAGTTTATGAGTTTTGTTTGATTGATAAACCTAGAACAGGTGTTCTTTTTGGGATTCCTAAAACTCACAAGAGTCAAGTAGATCCACCTTTTCGACCTATTGTTTCTGCTCCCCATTCGGTTACTGAAGGGATAGCGAAGGTTATTGATGCCATCTTGAGTCCTTTAGTAGTTGGAACTGACTCTTTTCTTAAAGATTCCTGGCACTTTCTAAAGAAAATAAGGGATAGTTCCGTTCATGAGATCTTTGATTCAGATCAACACATCATTTTTACACTTGATGTTATTTCACTTTTTACTTGTATCCCCCACGATGAAGGAGTGGAAGCTATTCGTTATATTCTAGGTAAAAACAAGGATATAAAAACTGGACAAATTTCTACCATTTGTAGATTTATTGAAATATTATTAGAGAACAACTATTTTCTATTTGGAAATAATTTCTATAGACAGAAAAGGGGTGTGGCCATGGGGTCATCTGCGGCCCCTACATATGCCAACTTGGTGATGTCATGGTGGGAGGATAGTATTTTAAGCACAGTTACAAAGGACTTTGGGGTCTTGTTTTACTGTCGCTTTGTTGACGATCTTTTGTTTATTATTCAAGGGGATGCCACTACAGTACAACAATTTTTACATAGGTTGAACAACACTGGGGGCTTTTTACAATTTACGCTTAGCAGTTTTGGTACATCTATCAACTTTTTAGATGTCCATCTGTGGTGGGATGCCCATGTAAGGAAGTTTCAGAGTAAGATTCACAGAAAAGAAACATTTACAAATAGTTATGTGCATTTTTCTAGTGCACATCCTACACATGTTAAATGTAACATTCCGAAAGGACAGTTTATTCGGGCATGTAGGATGACAACTGGGGCCCAAGATTTAGTTACAGAATTCAAATTTATAAGAGGTTTGTTTCTCTCTAGGGGTTATGATCCCAATTTATTGAATTCTATTATTAGTGAAGTTTCGGAGAAAAGGCAAACACATTACAATGCCATACTTGAGGAAGAGAAAAATGTAACACCTAACACTTCACCATTTAGGACTGAGAAAAACTACAATTTGGTGTGTTCCTTGGATATGAATATCAACAATAAACAGATTTGTGATATTTTAAACAGAAATTGGAAGATTATCCATGGTAATTCTGACTTGTATGAGGTGGTAGGCAACAAACCTTTTTTTGTGTACAGGAATTCATTTAACATCAAAAAAGCACTAGAACAGCATCCTTGTAAATTAGGATCTCATTGTTCTACAGTTAAAGGTATGTTTCCATGCAATAACTGTAGCACTTGTAGATTCATAGCCAAAGGACCTATGATTATGCTAGAGAGTACAGACCTTACTTTTTCTGTTCCGAATATGTAACATGCAAGACCAAGGGGGTAGTTTATTTAGGTCTTTGTAGTTCATGCCCTGCATTTTATGTAGGGATGACTACGAGGAGCCTACATACACGTATCATGGAACATGTGTACAATATTAAAACAAAAAATGAAAATAGTGCACTCTTTAGACATTCTAGTCAATGTTTGAATTTTAAAAAATTTTTGTTTACAGTGTTAGAGGTAGTTCATTCTGATTTGAGAGGGGGTGACTTTAAAAAGTTGGTTGAACAGAGAGAAGCCAGGTGGCAGATAAAACTCTTTGCTGATAAAACCCCTGGTTTGAACGAGGCAGTCAACATTAAATGTTTCTTAAATAATGACTTGTCTAGTATTGATAAAGATAAAGTATCTATTTCTACATTTTTTGCATAAAATCGATTTAATGTTTTTAATACAGCCATCAGCTTTTTACTAATCAAAGTTTTTTTAATTGTTTAATTGTTTGACCAATCAGTTACTATGAGTAATTTACGTTTTTGTACTTAAATGTGAGTTTTTATGTTTTAACTATTCTGATGAAGTCCAAGGACGAAAGCGGATATTAAAATTTATCAGTTACGCTATTTTTTTGAAGCTTTGCTGAATTTACATCTTGGTTTCTCTGCTAGTTATTTTCTGTAATGCTGACTTAATATCTTCAAGTGAAAGTGCAGATTTAGCTTTGGTTTTAGTAGGCCCTTTGTTCAGCTCTTGCAATGATTTATTTATTTTATGTCTCTTGGATATTACATCCTTCTCAGGGGTAATTATAGAGGAAAGTTTAGTTTTTGTAGTTGTAGAATCCATGTTTTTTTGCTTAGTAGCAATCTCTTATTTGAAATACTGTTATATGCAGAGAAGGATATTACCATGCGGCCTTGGCCTTCCCCAGAATGAGTTCAGGTAAATACTTAGAAGAAAGTAAGGTTTAAAATTAGCTTTCTTATCCAAAATGCTGCTGTAGATCCAATCCTTTTGATGTATTTTAGCAGAAATACTCCTTTCTTTTGACTTTTAAAGCCAGATGCAGGTTATTTTGAGCGGATTAACTTAGCTGGAACAGGAGTAGCAGAAAGTATGTGTTTAATACTCCGCAGTGTATTCAGAGTTTTGAGTTTCGGTGTTTTGAGTTTTCAGTGTTTTGAAGTTTCAGTGTTTTGGTCTTCTATATTATGAAGTTTTGAGTTTTCAGTGTTTTGAGTTTTCAGTGTTATGAAGTGAATCTATATATATATATATATATATATATATATATATATAGAGAGAGAGAGAGAGAGAGAGACAGACATATATTTAGATATATATATATATATATATATATATATATATATATATATAGAGAGAGAGAGAGAGAGAGACATATATTTAGATATAGCTATATGAGTTATATATAGGTACATACACATGTACACAGATAAAAGGTATTAGCACCCATACATATGTAGAAGTAGTGTGGAAGTACTGGGTGCAAAGTATATCCCTCAGCCACAAGCCCTGTAACTGGCTCCTGTGAAATGTGTAGTGTGGCAACTATTCCCACAAATGAGAATACTTACATTAAACTTATACCCACCCACAATTCAAAGGACATGACATGACACACAGGTACGCATACACAGAAAACCTTTATTTGTGTACTATACAATAATGTATACCAGTACTTACACTGCATACATTTTGAAATAAGTAATCAGTAATGAATGCAAGGCCCACACAAAACAGTAGATGCAAGCAATGTGTATATATACCATACTATGCTGTCCAGGCCAAGGCCTTCAATTAGTACAACAGTAGACACAGGATTTGCCCTCAAGATAAGTAACTATGAACAATTACAGATGTAGTTCAGCAGACTTCAATTACACCCTGTAGTCAAGCCCTAGGGGAAAATGTAGCACTTGTGGTAATGTCAGACTATCTCATGCATAACATTGCATGTTAAGTTGTCTATCTCGCCTTCTATTCTTGCTGGTTGGGTCCGGAGCCGATCCTTGGCTCTGACTCGGCCATCTTCAAAAGCTTGAGAGCTGCTTACTGGCTCAAGGCCCCCCTATATCCCATGATGCCTTGTGCTAGATACCCAGATCTCATTTGCCGCTTCTGCTGCGAGGTTGTTCTACTGGCTCATATCGTATAAACTTCTTTATTATTATTGTTATTTACTGTTATTTTCATGTAAAAATTACTGTATTGTAGTGTAGAATTAGTCGTTAGTTAGACTTTATTCATTGTAGTTAGTTTTTTCCCTCTAAATAGCTTTCCCTTCCTAAGAAACTCATTTAAATTAGAGAGTTTCCCCTCCCCCCTTCTCTACCTTTTCCACAGAAAGGTTCTTTCCATTTGAGTTAGAGGTTAACCTTTCTTTTCTATCTCTTTTAAAAAAAAAAAAAAACTTTCTCTATAACCTGTAGTGTTAGTGATACGTTTGTTTTTCTTTGTGGTGGTAGTATTTGTAGTGGGTTGTGGTAACTGTAGGGTATTAATATTTTTATCGGTTACCTTAAATTTTTGTGTGAAAACTTATCCTTCGTTTTCTTCCAAGAATGTCCAAGGATCCAAAACCATCCGGATTCAAGAAGTGTGACTCCTGCTGTCAGAAGATGTCTCTGACAGATGGTCACACTTCTTGTGTTTATTGTCTGGGCGCTGTGCACCTGCAGGACTCTTGCTCCATCTGTCATGCCTTCAGTCCAAGAGTCCTGCAGGAGCTCAAAAATAAATTGATTCTGAGGGGTCTGCTTAAACCCCAAGATTCACCGTCGAAGTCTCAGCCGGTGAAATCTTCCAGGCCACCTAAACCATCGGCTCCCAGTTCGGAGCCATCGTTGGGTGAAGCCACACAATCCATTTCGGCTCCAGCTGGAACTGATGTCCTCCCTCCCAGTCGGCTCCGACATGGTCTTCGGAGCCAGCTGAGAGTTGAAAGAGATCCAGGTCTCCTTCTTTGGAGTCAATACGTTCGGCTCCAAAGTCGCCCCTGCTCCAATCGGAGCATAGTCACCGATCATCCCACTCTTCTCGGTCCTCTAGACTTTCGGACCATGATTTGGAAAGAGTGGTCAGTAGGCTCTTGAAGTCGCAGGCCCTTGCCAAAATGTTGTCCAGCCCTCCTCATCAGGAGTCGGCTCCATCCACAACTATTGATATTCCTCCTCTGACTCTTCCTTTGAGCTCGGAGCTGGAGTTCGTTGGGGTTCGAGTCGTGGAACCGTCGGCACTGATACCCTCCCTTTCAGTTCCTTCGTCGGCTCTGATCCCTTCCATAGTAGCTTCCCTGGAGGGATCTGGGTGCTGAGACTCCCTCGTCAGCTCCAAGGGGGTGAGTGGCATCGGACCCTTGTCTAACCCCGCTCTCCCTCTCGGTGCTTCGGCGCAGGTGAGCTCAGCTCACGCATCTGCCTCGGAGCCGTCTCCCTCGGTGCGGGGAGGGCTTTTGGTTTCATCGGAGCCTGAGCCTTCTCTGCTTCCAGGCAGGGACGCCTTCAAGGTGATGAGGAGTGTGATGGTCCCTGAGTCAGTCCCACAATCGACCCCATCGGCTCCTCCCCCTAGGGTGCCTGCATCAGCCTCTGCCCCACTTCCAGATCCTAAGCGTGGGGATCCAGCACTCTAGGACACTCTCTTGGGTGTATCCTCCTCTTCCGAGGCCTCCCCTGATCTTTCCGAGGAGCCACCTCGCAAGAGAAAATGCAAGAGGAAGCATGTTGACTCCCCCAAGTCTATTACATCGGATACCAACTTAGAGGAGTCAGAAGGGTCCCCAAGATCCCCCTCTGAAGATGTCTCCTTCTCAGACATCCTTGAGATGCTTAGGCAGAGGGGAAACTGGACTACTCTAAGCCCTTCCGAGGATGAGTCGGTATTCTGGATGCATTTGGATCCCGACCTTCCACCTCCTGGGTATCTCCGCCTTTCAACCCACTGACATCTGTGGTGGCTCAAAAGGCATGGATGGCTCCAGACACAGTGAAACCGACCCCTAGAAGACCTGCAAAATTCATTACTGCCCCGCAGGACAAACAGTTCTTGACCAAGGGTGTCCCCATAGATGCCATGGTGGTAGCAGCAGCCACAAAGGAGTTGACTGAAACTTCTTCATCTGTCCATCCCCCTAATAAGGAGTCCAGGATGATGGACAGATATGGGAAGTGGATGTTCTCTTCAGCGACCTTTTCCATGCGGTCCCTGAATTACCTGTGCCACTTTACCCGTCCTCAGAGGGATCTCCTGAAAGAGCTTGGAGATACCCTCCAAGATCCATCAGCTGAGGGATCCCAGGCTAAGGCAGCCTCCCACTGGTGACTCTTAATTCTGTGGTAAACTCCTCCATGCAGCTCATTTCGTATGCAGCCGATGGTGCGAGTAGAGCTGCAGGCACAGGCGTGGCCCTAAGGAGGCACGCTTGGATGTGGCTATGTAACTTTGCGGAACCTTTCAGAGTGTGTTTCACCAACACCCCCTTTGATGGTTCCTCTCTCTTTGGATCACAGGTGAAAGATACCCTTACCAGGTGTGAGCAGGAAGGCAGGACTCTCTCTGTTGTAGGAGTCCGTTTTTCCACTCCCTCCAGACCATATCCTAAGGGTCAGAAGAGTGGGAAGATGTGGTTCTGGAAATCCCAAGGAGCCTTGCGGGACACACATGGTGAGTTTCCCTCCAGGGGCTGAGGAGGGAACAATAACAGACGCCGCCCTTGTGGCAGACGGGGTCCACAGAACCAGGGCAGCAGAGAATCCTTCTCTGACAAGTCCTTCCAGCATCCCTGAAGGGTTGCCTGGCTGCTCACCTCTGGAGGCAGTCGGGGGAAGACTATCACTGCACCCAGGATCCTGGCGAGCCATAACACAAGACAAATGGGTACAGTCCGTCATATCCGGAGGCTACAGAATCCCCTTTGTTCGCACCCCCTTAAAGTCATACAAGTCCCTTCCAGATGTTCCACCCAATCTAAGGGACCAAGCAGTGCAAGAAGTCTCAAAACTGCTAAGAAAAAGGGCCATCCAGCAAGTCCCAGCAGACCAACAAGGATCCCGAATTTACTCAAGGTTCTTTTTGGTACCAAAAAAGACAGGGGACTGGAGACCCATTTTGGATTTCAGCAGACTAAACAAGTCTGTACAAAGAACAAAATTCCGGATGGTCATGCTTCAGTCCATTTTATCCTTTCTGGGTCAGGACAATTGGATGTGCTCCATAGATCTTCAGGATGCATACTACCACATAAAAATGGACACATGCTTCCGAAGATTCCTCCGCTTCTGGCTGGGAGCCAGTCATTATTAGTTCAGAGCTCTGCCCTTTGGTCTCACCACAGCCCCCAGGGTGTTTACCAAATGTATGGCAGTAGTTACCGCTCATCTGAGACAGCAAGGATTCCAGGTGTTTCCATATCTCGATGAC
Source organism: Protopterus annectens (assembly GCF_019279795.1). NCBI lineage: Eukaryota > Metazoa > Chordata > Ceratodontiformes > Protopteridae > Protopterus > Protopterus annectens. The sequence goes on along the minus strand of NC_056737.1, from coordinate 944,128,404 downwards.
TGGCTCCTCACTGCTACCACCAGACATCACCTTCTGCGAACCAGAGACTGCATCATCGACACTTGCTCCAGGCTAGGTATCACAATAAATTTCAAAAAGTCTGCATTGTTGCCCTGTCAATTTATCACCTTTATAGGTGCAAATTTAAATACCAAAGACACGTTAGCGAGCCTCCCTCCAGACAGGGTTTCAGTGATTCGTCAGCATGTCAAGGTTTTATTAGCATGCAAAAGAATTCAAGCCATGTTTGTCCTTCAAACGTTAGGTCTCATGGCAGCAGCTATCGTACTTGTTCCCCTAGTTCGTTTTCACATGAGGATTCTCCAGTGGCTTCTTTTCACCCAATGGTCCTTCCAACAACTTCCCATGTCTTACACGATTATGATCACTCAGGCATGCAAGAAACACCTTGCGTGGTGGATGGTCTCCACACCAGTGCTCCATGGCAGACAATTTGTTCTTCCCCCTCCAGTGGCTACAGTGACCATGGATGTCTCCCTGATCGGGTGGGGGGGCATTATCAGGGCAGAACAGTCCAAGGCACCTGGCAACCTCACGAGTATCATCTGCACATAAATGTCTTGGAGATGAGGGCCATGCTCTTAGCATTGCAGGCTCTTCAGGACTCTCTTCCAACCGGAACCATTGCAGTTCAAATGGACAATATGACCATAGTGTGGTACATCAACAAGCAGGGTGGAACCAGGTCCTACCCCCTATGTTGAGAAGCACTCAGACTCTGGCAGTGGACGATCTCTTCCCAATGGTTTCTGATTGCAATGCACATCCCTGAAAAGTCCAACGTTATAGCAGACAGATTGAGCAGAGGAATTCTCATGCCTCATGAGTGGTCTCTGAATCAGGTGGTTGCGGACCAAATCTTCCGCAGATGGGGCCAACCTTGCATGCCACCTTTTTGCAACTCCCCTCAACAACAAGTTCAGCAATTTCTTCTCCCTCCTTCCACTCCCCGGGCATCCCCCCAGAGATGTTCTAGTCCACAATTGGCCCCAGGGACTTCTTTATGCATTTCCTCCTTTCCCCCTCATACTGAAGTTGATTCAGAAGGCTGCCATTTCAGGTTACAAAATGATCCTCATTGCTCCTTACTGGCCTCGACAAATTTGGTTTCCATTCCTGCACTCCTATCTTCTCGAACAGCCTTGAACTCTGGACCTAGTTCCAGATCTCCTGATTCATCAATCGGTCATGCTGCACCAATCCCTGCATACTCTCCAGCTCACAGCATGGTTGCTCCACTTCCAACCCTAGCCAGGCTCCCAGATATTTCCCCATCTGTGAGAGAAATCCTTTTGTCATCACACAAGTCTACGGCCAGAAAAACTTACGCTAGTAAGTGGAAACATTTTTCTTCCTGGGCAGAGGCAAAAAGCATAGACCCCTTTTCAGCCCCAGTGCACTCCATTTTGGAATTTCTAGCAGAACTCTTCCATGCTGGTTCTGCTTCAGCTACAATTAGAGTCCAGTTAGCAGCAATTTCAAATTTTCACATTGGCCTGTCAGATAACAATATCATGTCTGTGTAAAGCCTTTCTCAAAGGAACCACTCTGCTCAGGCCCCCAGTGAGAGATCCTCCACCACCGTGGAATTTAAATTTGATTTTAACTTCGCTAATTTTGCCCCCTTTCAAACCTGCAGCTTCTTATTTGCTGAAGTTCTTATCTTGGAAAACACTCTTCCTGGTAGCTATTACTTCAACCAGAAGAGTTTCGGAACTACAGGCTCTTTCTGTCCGTCCCCCATACCTTGTGTTCCACAATGACAGGGTTGCTCTTAGGACTAATCCATCCTTCCTTCCTAAGGTCTCTTCAGAGAGTAACTTGAATCAGTCCATAGACCTTCCTGTGTTTTTCCCTAACCACTCCAACAGGGCGGAATATAAGTTGCATCAGTTAGATGTTCACAGGCAGCTACGCTTTTATTTGTACAGAACCAATGACATTAGAAAATCAGATCAACTTTTCCTGTCTTATGCAGTAGGTAAACAAGTTCTTCCGGTCTCCAAAGTAACCTTATGCAGGTGGTTGACTTCTATCATCACATTCATATATCAACTGAGGAATGAAGAATTGCCAGTTAAACCAAAAGGTCACTCCACCAGAGCTTTAGCTACTTCGGTGACTTTTCAGGCTAGGTTGCCCATGGAATCTATTTGTGCTGTGGCTACATGGGCCAACCCACATACTTTCATTTCACATTACAAGTTGGATTTGGTTTCCAGGAGCAGAGCTGACATTGGTTCCACTGTTCTGAAGAGTCTTTTCCGATGAGCCACCCAGGTTTTTAGGTGCTAGGGACGCTGTCCCAACCAGCAAGAATAGAAGGCGAAATAGACAACTTAACATAAAGAAGTTATGTACCTACCATAACATTCCATGTTAGTTGTCTTCTTCTCGCCTTCTTTCTTGCGTCCCCCCTCCATCCCCCTATCCTAGTGGACCGAGAAGAGTTCTTCTTGATTTTTCACTGGCTGAGTCTTCTCTGACTATTCCTTTCTGACTAGTAGTCTCTCCAGTAGGATTTATGCATTCTAGGATAGGATTCCTTTATTATTATGTCTGCAGTTAGACTTACCAAATGAGATCTGGGTATCTAGTGCCAGGCATCATGGGCTATAGGGGGGCCTCGAGCCAGTAAGCAGCTCTTGAGCTTTTGAAGATGGCCGAGTCAGAGCCAAGGATCAGCTCCGGACCCAACCAGCAAGAAAGAAGGCGAGACGAAGACAACTAACATGGAATGTTATGGTAGGTACATAACTTGTTTTTAACCTAACATCTCACTATCACACTGAATGACCCTTGTCTTAACACTTATATCCCTGAAAAGGTGTCACAGCCTAGATTAATGGTGTTGACCCCCCCCTCACCCATAAATGGCTGTACAAGGGCAAGGAACACTGTGTGCCACACACTGACCTCTGGAATGTACAAGGGCACATATGTGTTGTCCAGCTGTTGCCCCCATATATATGGACTTTGCCCAACAGTTGGTGTGGGAGTCCATGACATGACTGGGATGATAGCAGTCATTTTATCAGTAAATAATGATAGGCCATTACCTTTCAACCCCTGTCTGTATCACAGCAGGACAAAGACTGGCATATATGTGGAGGACAGAGGCAGGAACATAGGGCCATATTTGCATTATTGCTGTTACACACCCTGGAAATTGCTGGTGTTACAGGTTTTGTTGCAACATACCATTATGCAGGAATACAACATCAAAATACAAATAGATGTAGCTATGTACTGATAACACTCAACAGACAGAATGCCACTGATATATCTGGGACAATACCTGTGTGGTGCACAGACAAAACCTAACGGCCAATCCTCTTGCTATCATATGGATAGGCCCACAGTTGAGAGCTAGACATGACATCACCATTGGCCTATAACACTACTCAGCCCACACACACACACACACACACACACACACACACACACACACACATGCATGTTATCAATTGTATGGCTCAGCCTAGGCCTCTGGCAAATGAACAACACACCCTGTGCATATGATGATACCTGTGCCACATCCTGTCATCTGTAACATCGATGCAGGGACAGGCTAACATGGTGCTGATGCACAGGGTAACTATACAACAGTGTAGCAATGGAATGCTGTGTAGCATGTTGTCAGCAGTAAAGTGAAATGCTAACATCCTAGAAGGTGTAGCTGTGCAGCCATGATGCATTATACCTGTAATTAACAATGTTGTATTGTTTTCACCATTATCTATTCTGATTGTGTTGTGGTTGTCCATGTGCCACATGTCTGATGGGTGTAGTGGTGTCAGCAGGCCTTCTACAGTGGACACCAGTAAGTGTAGTGGGTGGTACATATGACATAGCTTGGTACAACACACACAGCCTTTGGTTTGGATGCAGTACAGATACAAGACTGTACACATGGAGGTATGTCCCAGTGCAGGTAACACATCTGTTGTCCATGTAATCCCACCAAGACAGGATAGGCACAACCACACATTGGTATATATGCAGTCTGCTATTTGAATGACATTGAACATGCCAACAGCAGGGTCTATGTCCCTTTCCCCAGTCTACTGCATTCCTTACCTCAGTAACATGGGTGTGCCAATGCCGGTGGCATAGGCCTACCCTTAGGAGGGTGTGAGGTGCTCTACTACTGTGAATGGTGTGAACAAAAACTAACCAAT
>NC_056737.1:944094202-944121702 GCF_019279795.1 Protopterus annectens | reverse complement strand
TCAGTCCAGTAATGCAACAGTACAGAGAATGTATACCATCGTCTAAATGTATGTGTGGAAATATATTAATCGGTAAGCAGATACAGCATATCTATATATGACACACACATGTATATATATATATATATATATATATATATATATATATATATATATAGAGAGAGAGAGAGAGAGAGAGACATGTGTGTATATGGCTGTACAAACACATACGCCAATATGGTACCATGCAGTGGGGCAGCATGTAACATCAGATAGGAGGGGAGCTAGAACAATGACTTCTACCACAGTCTGTACACAGGCTAAAGTACATATTAACAATACACACACTGCCGACATTCACCATAAGTACACAGACCTCAGTACTGTACAATCATCCACACAATGTCCAGGTTATGTCATGAAATATAACCTCTACTGTACACAACGTGTAGCAGTCTGATATATCACTGGCTTGCGATCAGATATGATGACACTAATTATGGCGTATGGCACATATCCACCACTTCATGCACGAGATATGTACAAAGGTTGACAGAGGTGCAGCTGGAAGCACATACACAGGGCCAATATTGACATGTTGCTGTGATACCCTCATACATTTACTGTTATAACAGGGTTTGTTGCAGCATATGTCCTATGGGGGTTATTCAGTCAGTAACTGTCACGGCCTTCACCATCTACAGACTGCAGTCCTCACACTACCTTCTGCAGTCCACAGATAGATTATTTGTGGCTAACCCATGAAACCAAAGGCACAACACTGGCCAGTCTGCAGATGACCCTGCAGATGGGAATTCCTCATAAACATGGAACTGACATGGCAGGTATTGCAACTTGCATGACATCCATATCCAGACAAACACTGTTAAACCAACATTACTCCAAATACAGTATAGCAGCACTTACAGTCTGTAGTCAGGTCAGACACATCCCCCTCCTGTTTGTTGCCCTCTTTCCCCAGTGTAAGTTGTTAGAGGTAAATCCACAATCCATCTGAGATGCTGTTTGCCAAACAACAGATCTAGTTCCTGCTCACAGCGAATGAAAAGGCCAACACCACCATGATGTTCCTAGATATTTGAGTGTGTTTCCATGCAATTGGCTATGGGAATGTTACCACAGCTGTCCCACATGCAATAGCTAGGGGAGGGCTGCAATTCATGCAGAAGCCATCAGCTGATCATGAGCATCACTTAAAATACACATGCCTAAGCATAGCAGGTGTGGGTCTCCACATCCACCAGAGAGGGGGTGTGAAAGGCAGACAGAGGCAAATACCTGTCGGGGGGGGAGAGTAAAACTGTAGCATGTTTGTGTCACACACCTACCAGCACAGGGTATCAAACCCCAACAAATATGTAGTGCTATCACAGTTAGATGCAGTTAATGGATGCACCACATAGGTTACTTGTTGTGAACTCAGGACATATATCTGATGGTGAGTGACATCTGCAACAGGGATATGGTACATTTAAGGTAGGTGACGTACACATGCCTGTCTGCATGAACAGATGCCAGTGTCAGTACAGCCACAGTCTCATAGGGATGCACACACATTGACACACATGGTAGGGCCAGGAGTACAACTCATCAGTAGTGGGATTGCCACAACACATCACTGTGCAGGTATCATATGCACCACATGGGTCATATGGAGGTTGTAAGGGCAAAGAGTATGAGGAGGTGTCAGACATTGGACAGCATGCTTCAGTATGCCCATTGGGGTTGTAGTGAGTGTGGATGTGGCCATATGCACCATGCAACACACACACAAACACACTGGGTTCCAGTACTGACATGCATGGGTGAATGTCTGCACGGGTGTGTGGTGGTCAACTGTGCCAGCAGGCTATACAAGGATAGATGATGGGTATACCTTGGCATCAGACCACATGACAATGGTCTGCATTGCGGCTCAGGGCTGTAGTTTCTGCATTTTCCCACACAGGTGGGGTATTGTATCCCCCATCCAGTCACCTGGGTGACTATTGTGTGTGGCCAATGCTGTGCATTGCCTGACATGTATGTATTCCTTAGTCCATGACATGGATGGTGTCTAGGATGTGCACACCTCCCATATGCATGTACAGTGACATGTGGAACTGTACCTGGGGCGTCTGGCCCATGTTGTGAAAATGGATTATCAGATGTGCCAGTCCTGCCCACGTTTGGCATGAACTGGTAATGGGCAGCAGGTTTACCCTGCATCTACATTGATAGCATGCTAACAGCATTCCCTAGTGTCAGTGACATCTGTCCATACAGGGCATGTTGTCAGGCATGTTATGTCCATTGTGGGTCACATGTGAAGGCACCACAGGTGGTGCATGTGTCCACTGGGGTACATGGGGGAGGTGCACTGTCTGCATGTACATGCATATTGGACAGATGGGCAAGGTGGCATGCCCTCAGTAGCCCATTGCTATCACTCCATAGTCACTATTGGTGGCCAATATGTAGTGTACTACCCACATATTGGCTCTTGCCTAGGCATGTGTTTGTATGACACATGGGTAGAGAGTGTGATCTGGGTAGTACTGGGGTTGCTATCTGTCATTGCCTGGCCTTGATGTTACATGTTTGGGTATGGCTTTGCACCCCAGCCTCTCAGCTGTTTTACATCTGTTATCCCAGTATGGTTGACATTGTGATATATAGTAGGGACACCATATAAGAAATATGCAAAATCCACTCCATATTGGCCGCGGTGTCACACACTCACACCCACCTCTACACAGGATATGAGTTACAAACACACACATCTGTCATGTCTTGGAGTAGAACCCCTACTTAATTTGTTTATTACATTACAGCACTACTCAGTTATAGTACGCACCACGGACATTACTGGAGTATTCCTTCCCCAAAGGTGTATTTCACAATGGATGACATAAGCAGGATTACCAAAGTAGGGCATTTAAAATGTACTGCAAGTGAGTAGCCTAAAATGCATTGCACCCTACACAGACAGTGAGACACACACAAAACATCCATAGCCGACATGTGTGGGTATAGAACTCCTGACCAAGGTCTGCATCACACTACAACATGGAGGAGTTATAGGACACACCACAGGAAATACTTGAGAACTTCTTCCCCAAAGGTATATTTCACAATGGATGACATCAGCAGGATTATCAAAGTAGGGCATTTCAAATGTACTGCGTGTGACTAGCCTATACTGCATTGCTCCATACACAGACACTGGAACACACACAAAACATCCAGAACTGCGACACTCCAGCAGTATGCAGTTACCGGATGCACTACAGGGATTAGTGGGCTATAACCTTCCCAGAGGTGTATTTCTAGGTTGGTGACATCAGCAGCCTTGGCAAAGTTGAGCATATGAATTGTAAGGAGTGTGAGTACCCTAAAAAGCATTGCTCTCTACACAGTCAGAAAGACACACACTTGCCATGTCTGGGGTTAAAACACCTACCTAACTATTTTATCACACTACAGCATTACACAGTTATAGCACACACCACAGAGTTTACTGGGATAGTTTTACCCCAACTGTGTTTTTCACAGTTGATGATGTCAGCAGACATGCCAAAGTAGGGTGATGGAGGTTGTAGTGCCTGTGAATGGTCTCAAAACCATTGCTCCCTACTCTGACAAAGGAACACACACAAACATTCACATTTACAATGTCTGGGAATAGAATCCCTACATAATTAGTTTATTAAACTACAGCATTACACAGTTATAGCAGGCGCCATGGAGATTATTGGGATATTTTTACCCCAAAAGTATATTTCACATTTGATGATGTCAGCAGACATGCCAAAGTAATGCAATAGAGGCTGTTGTGCCTGTGAATGACCTCAAAAACATTGCTCCCTACTCTGACAAAGGAACACACACAAACATTCACACATACAATGCCTGGGGATATAACTCATACCTAATTAGTGTATTACACTACAGCACTATACAGTCACAGCACATGCCACAGCGATTAGTGGAGTACCCTTTCCCCATATGCATATATCACATTGGATGACATCAGCAGCCTTGCCAAAGTTGTTTATATGAATTGTAAGGTGTGTGAGTACCCTAAAAAGCATTGCTCTCTACACAGTCAGACACGCACACAAACACACACACTCACAGCTGCTAAGTCTGGGGTTAGAACTCCTATTTAAGTAATTTATCACACTATAGCAATGCGCAGTTACAGGATGTGCTACTGAGATTACTAGGGGATAACTTTCCCAGAGGTGTATTTCTAGGTTGGTGACATCAGCAGCCTTGCCAAAGTTAAGTACATGAACTGTAAGGAGTGTGAGTACCCTAAAAAGCATTGCTTTCTACACAGTCAGACACGCACACAAACACTCACAGTTGCCAGGTCTGGGGTTAGAACTCCTATCTAAGTACATTATCACACTACAGCACTTTCACAGTTTGAGGATGCACTACAGAGATTACTGGGCTAGTACTCTCCCAAAGGTGTATTTCACATTGGATGACTTCAGCAGGCTTGCCATAGTAGGGCTATGGGGAGGGTGGTGTGTGCATGGGCCATAACCCATTCATCTAGGGGTTGACATGCCACATGCGGGCACACATGGAGTCATATGCCACAGGTACATGTATCCAGCTGCTAGACGACTACTTCCTTGTACAGTCATGTTGCGTAGCTGGCACATGCACCACATAGTCTGTAATGCTGACAGATACTGGTGGCTAGTATCTGCAGTGAGTGACATCTGCACCTCATGTGTTTGGGGCCCTCTGGCTGTGTGCTGGGTGGGACAGGCCTGGCTGGCTCCTTGTCACAGTCACCTTCTTCCAAACATCTATGTACATCTACCTTTGGCTTATTATAGTGTGTTTTCCTGACATATATGTCTGTATTCCTATCTACTGTGTGTGTAAGGCATGAGAGGTGCATGCTGAGTGTCCGCACTAACAATTGCAACTGCCAGATATGTCTGGTCCACTGGTGTTTGCAGTCATGGCCTTCATGTGTTTAAGTGTGTGAGCATGGCCAGTATGACTTTTCAGTATGTTGTTGACTGACATTGCCTTCATTTCTCTAAGTGTGTGAGCATGCCCAGTATGGCCGTCTCTATTGAATGTGTGGATCGTATCCAGGTAGTTTGTGCTGCAGTGCTGACCTTTGTATTGTACACCGACAGGTAGCATGCTGTCTCTGCAGGGTATCCATCAATCATTTGGCTTTAACTGTTACTACTTTTCTGCATAGCGGGGGGGGGCACACCTGACTGTTTCTACATTTCTACACAGGAGTGGTGGGGGCACACCTGACTGTTATTACATTACTACGTAGGAAGGGGGGGCACACCTGACTATTTCTACATTTCTAGACAGGATTAGGGGGCACACCTGACTGTTATTACATTACTATGTAGGATGTGGGGGGCACATGTGACACTTGTACACATTTGCTATGACTGTACTGGTATGTCAGGTACTCCATTTCATTCTGTATTGCTAACTATTATGCTGACTAAAGGCATACCAGTGTACTACAGATCATGGCTTTGGTAGCCCTACATATTATTGTCTGACTTCCTACCCTTCAGAACTGACATCCCACTGCCTGCCCTGCTGTGGTCTGTCTGTGTAGGCCTGGGGGGAGGTTAACCTTAGACATCATTCTGCGGCCATGGCACAGGCTCTGTTTGGGTTTGTCTACACCTGTCCTGCTGGCTGAGACTGTTGTTGGGTATGTGAACCTTTCTGACTGGCATGTGTGGGTCTTATGGACACACATTTTGCTTAGCCCATTTCCTACAGTGTTTTTTATCACCCTGTGTAGTACAGGGTACTATGGTGACTCCAGTATGTGTTACAGATGTCATGGTGCCACTATGGGTGTCTACTGTCTGCTGCCATAACATTCGGCCACCCACTTCTCTTGCATGCTCACATCCATACCATAGCTACAGGTAACAACACATTCGACTCCATTTGGCAATTGGTAGGTTGATTGGCTTACCTTGAGGGTGTGCCAGACTTGCGGATGGTGCTTTAGGGCTGCCTATATTGGATGCACATAGTACACTCCCTATACATGGTTGAGCACAGGTAGTGTCATGTTTGGCATCCCTTTTACTGTATGTGCGAGTCAGAGAGAGGTGTCATTCCCTGGGTCCCTACTGTGTCAGTGCATGTGCTATGCATTGCCTCTTTGCCAAGGCCAGACCATACTGGGCACACCTCCTTCTGCCTACTGAGCCAGGCTCAGGTTGTTCCTCCTCTGAGTCACTCTGTGCCTGTGCAGGCCTTGGCATTAGTGGGGGGCTGTGTGGCCCTTCCCCATGCTGTTCCTGCTGCAGCTGTTTCCACAGGATCATATTGTGTAGCATGCCACATACCATAACAATTTGGGTACATGTAACTAGTGAATATTGCAAGGTTCCACTGGATGTGTCCAGACACTGGAACCATGACCTGAGCATCCCAAACACATGCTCTATTATACGTCTGGCCTGTGCGTGTGCCTCATTATGACGTTGTTGGTCAGGTGTGTATGCATTTCTGATGGGTGTCATCAGCCACGGCTCCAGTGTGTACCCAGTATCCCCCACTAGGTGACCGTAGGGGATGTCCACATTGGCAAATCTCTGGTACAGCTGCATCAGATGCCCTATGTGTGAATCGTCATAGCTTCCAGGGCAGCCAGCACATACATTCATTATAATGCCCTGGGCATCACATACGACCTGGCAGTTGATGGAGGGGATGCCCCTGTGGTTGATGTAGGCACTATGCTGCTCACCGGGTGGTGCTTTGATGCATATGTGTGTGCAGTCCATAGCACCCATGACCCCAGGGTATTCTGCTATTTGGTGGAAGAGATGCATATTGCTGGTCAGCACCTCATGTGTGTTGAGGAAATATATGTGCTCACTGGCATGTGCTGACATGGCATCCAGGAACTGGAGGAATACTCTGGATGCTGATGCCTGTGAGATCCCCATGAGATCCTCAGTTGTGCTTTGGGAGGTACCTGTGGCTAGTTTACCTAGGCCTACACATACCTTGGTATCCACTGGGATGGGTTCTCCTTCGTCAGTTTGGTGTGTCAGGTGTGGCTGGCACAGCTCAACAATTTGCTGTAGGAGGTCTCTGTCCACCCTATAGCACTCCACTATCTCCAGCTCATGTAGTCCCTGGTAGGTTACCCTGGGTCTGTACACTCCTCTCCATATCCTCACTGTAGGTTGTTCAGCAACATTCACATCCTCACCACCCTCACCCTCTTGCACATGTTTTTCTATGTTGCCTGCTGCAGCCCTTCTCACTTTTGTAGGCTTGTTTGTTAAAATTTCCCCACTTGTATACACCGGTGGTGTAGAGTGTGGGAAACACCAGAGGGAAGGTGTTTGCTTAGTTTATAGTAGTGTTCTGGGCTGGGTTGGTCTGCTGCCTGTGTAATTGGCTGATTCTAATACATTTCACCTGCCAGCTAAGCTAGTTCTCCTTGATTACCTTCCTACTGCTGTTTTCCCTTCTCATTGCCTTCCTGTTTAAGGCCAGGGACACACTGCACAAACAGACGGATCAAATGTGCACAGAGCTGCTATTTCCTAGTTTACTTTTGTTTTTTCTTTAGAACCCAGTGCACGGCACGCACACCCGCTTAGGCTTTGTGAAGAGTGATAGGCAGGTTTGGACACACCCCCTGGCTTAGCTATGCTATGCTAGGAGCAATCCCAAGCCACAGGTCTCCAATCCACTTAAAGTATGCCTGACACCCCCCCCCATGATGTCACCTATATCTTAGTCTTGCACCCAGCTATTCATACTCTTACACTGTTGGGACCTGCCTCACATGCTGGGGAAAACAGGGATTCACTATCCTTCCCCTTATTTGCATAGGATTGCCTGCTAATACATAGTTACATGTCTCACACTGAGCCACCCCTCTTGGCAACCATTACTCACTGGCCAGGTTGTCTTCTATCTGCCAGTGATTTGCATGGCAGTATACTGATTTTAGTTAGAATGCTTATTTTAGGTTTATTTTATTATTTTCCCCCGATCCCGTTTGCATGCCACTGCCCTATGCTTAAACAGCTGAGATTGGCGTAAAAAATGAACAGTTGTTTTTTTAATTTTTTTTACTGTTTGCAATGCCAATGGCCTTATTCTTGGCCATTGGCATGCTTCCTCAATGATATGCAGCCTTTACTTGGAGCTGTCATAGCTCCGTTTTGGATTTTGCAGAAATGTACTCGGTTACTAACCCAGTATATTTCTGCAGATAGCACTTGTCTTGCATGGACTATTGCAAGCTTCCTGGATTGCAAAATCACCTCATTTGCATGACTTTCTCCTGCAAATGAGGTGATTTGCATACCAGGGCTTAGTCCGTGCATAATTAGTGCAGGAGCTCTCATGCACACCCCTGCAGGCTGTTCCTGGATCACACGGCAGACATATTGCCTGCTAGGGCTCCTGCACTAATCATGCACGCCATGCAGGTCATCAAGAATCCGGGGTTATGACCAAACTTGTTGCAGTTCAGGCATGGTATTCTGCAACTCACTCCACCACCATGTAGTAGAGCCAATGATATTGATTTTTACACTTTGTCATTACTTAAAATACAGGCCAGCAGGCATAATGATTACATGTTAAATACACACAATCTATCCAGTTAAAATATTAGAAAGCAAGACCCTGCAATTGTTTACTTTTGGACACACCATCATAGTTTGTGCAGTTGTGGGTAGTGCTGATGTGACTGATAATGTGAGGGTTTGTCAGTTAACCTGGTGACTCTGTTTTCAAGAATCCCCTTCCTATCTCAAGGCAAAGTTGGGGTCAAAGAACCTCAATCAGGGATGTTTAATTCTCTTAAAATGTAATAGAATTTTTTTTATTTAACTTTAAGGTGTACTTTGGGAGGGCTGCGGTGGTGCAGCAGCGAGCATTACCACCTCACAGTAAGAGGTTCTCCAATTCAATTCTCAGCTGGGGTGCCTTCTGTGAGGAGTCTACATGTCTTTCCTGCAGTTGTGTGAGTTTCCTTCAGGTGCTCTGGTTTCTGCCCACATTCCAAAGACATGCTGCAGGTGAATTGGATACTCTAAATTGGCCCTAGGTGTGCGTGTGTGTGCCTTCTGTGGAAGGTTGGGTGCCGGGCTGACAACTCAACACCATAAAACTCCACCGCCAATCATTCTGCAGATCATTGTTCCACTGTGGTGACCCCTAATGGGAAAAGCCGACAGGAGAAGAAGAACTTTAAGGTGCACTTTGTGAAGAGTAAAAAGTCTGAAACACTACATTCAGCAATGGAGCTGCCACTCCCCTTCACCCTTCGCTGTACACAATTTTAAGTTCCTTTCAGTTACATAACAACATGACTCACAATTTTGAGTCTGCACTTTATTGAGATCCAGTATTTTCCACTATCAGTGGTGAATTTCTATGACTGTCACATAGTTCTTAGTTTAGGTGATGGCTACTTTAACTAGATAAGCATAACTAGTTTGCAGAAGCTGTTTCTCAAAACAAGAAAAAAGAGTTATGCTTACACGGTAAAATCAAAAATACAGTTTTCAAGATTTTTTTTTTTAATGAAATCACACGTCATTCGACATATGAAGAATGAACCTAACCTCAAAACCCTAACCTAAAAACCATAATACTAATCAACCATAACACTAAAACTGTAATCTTAATCAAGTAGAACGTGTTGAATTAAAGTAGATTTTAAAACTGCAAGCTCATGTATGCCCAGGATTAAATAATTATGTATGTATTAAACCTGAGCTAGATGCTCATCCCCTATAAATGAGTGCAATGTTGAACATTGAGTAATTGATTAATTTTATTTTTAATTGATTTTTTAATTGATTTATTAGTGAATTTCGACTATAAAATGAGTTTGTGTTTTTGTATTTTATTGAAGACTTGAAAAAGCGTAGGTGTTCTACGTGAAAGCGCTTGTCTACATTAAATATGTTTTCTTAGCCGTGGTGGTCATCTGGAGTTTTTATTCTATTGTTGCTGATCCATGGATGATCTTTGGACTTTTGCTGGTATTTTGTTTTTGTGCTTGTTGGCTTGTTTTGTACCAGCTTAGCTACATGGCTGAAAACGCATCCATAGAACAGGATTATGTTCCAAAAGTGAATGAGTTACAGCTGAAATGGAAAGCATTTTATCAAGAGGAGATAATCCGCTTTTGGCTATGAGTTTTGAAGGGAATCCTGAGGCTCATGTGCAGAGTAAAACGGATGGGTCTATATTATAATCTCAAAGGTTTAAAACTTCGAATCACTAAAGATCGAACTTTAGGTATCAAAGTCTTAAACCATCGAAACCAAAAAAAATAAATAAATAAATTAAAAAAAAAACAAAATAGTGTGTAGGCAGGGGGTCAAGCCCCCACTGCACCCTCCACCCTCCAACTTAAATATACCAACTTTGAGAACGCACTACATTGAAGTAAATGAAAATCTCTCCCCTACGGAGATTTTCCGTTTAAACGTTCGATGTAGTGCACTTTCGATATTCTCGTGTCGACAATATTGTATTCGATATTGTCAGACTTTGAGATTTTAATATAGACCTAAACGGATGGCTATCAACAGTTTACTCAGAAGGTAAAAGACTTAGAGAATGACATTTACAACTATAAACATCTCAGTTGGCAGAGACAGCATTTAGAAGCCTGCCTTCACTTTAATATAATTCCGAGGGGTATGAGAGTTTTATGTATGCCCACATATGGGGAAATCCACCCTGAATTACTGAAACAATGGCAGCAACTAAATTTGGAACTCAGCCGGAAATACATGCACTTAATTATAGATTACTTTGACCCTATTGAGCAAAATCTGAGCACTAGTATACAGCAGCACTATTGTGATATTATTGAGAAGTTTGAAGGAAATGTCTATACTAGTGCCCTGAGTAATATGTATGTGAATGTTTCATTGTATGAGAACAGACTGAGACAGACTAAGCAGTGTAAGCTTCAGAGAGACTTTACGGATTTTAGTCTTAGACATGTTTTTACATGGCAGCGATATGCTGCTAATTCTATTGGGTTTGATGAACAAAGACACCCTCGAATGGAAGATACAGAGGTCCATACACTTAATATACTGAATGTGGTTTCGCCGGTCTTGGTTGCTAAGAAGCAGGTGTGTCAGAGAAGTAGCTCTTTGCAACATATGATATCTCCGGTGGTTTCTGAGATTAATGTAACTCCCTTACCTAATCAACAAGCTAATAATCAGTTTTGCAGGGAGCAAGACCTAAAAAACTCATTCCATTGACCCTGGATCTTTTTTTACCATTACCGGTAAAACAGTACACACAGAGGCAACAACAACGCTCAATAAGTCGAGGAAGAAGAAAAAGGAAGTTCTCAGGGGATAAAATAACCTCGAACAAGAGGCAGAAGCAATGAATGAACTTGTAGTCAGTTTGTCTGATTACTATCTGAGTGAAGCTGAAACAGTCGTGTTAAACAAGGGTTAATCATTTATACCCTCTGCATGCACCGAAGTAAGTGAATTGCTAACAGATTTGAGAATGCTTGGTCGGAATATAGCATTGAAACTGTGTTTTAAAGATGATAAAAAATACAAAAGTACTAAATTGCATAAAAATGCTCCTTTGTACCTGTCATTCCCAGTCATGTGGAGATGTTTATTAGAGCCTGTGAGAAGAAATTTGTGATAGTTTTTTGTGAATAATACAGGTTCTTTTTATAACCTCACATTAAATGAGAGATGTGCTTTATGATCCTTTCAGAATAATCAAGAATTAAGTATAAGACCTGCAGACAAGGTAGGGGCTGTGGTTATCATGATTATATGCAGTCTATGCATGAAATGTTAAATGAGACACATACTTATATGTTAATAACCCATGCTCAATATTTAAATATTGTTAAAGGCATTAAAGAAAGTTTATATGATTTGCTGATGTGCAGACAGATTAATGAGAAATTATACACTTTTTTTACTGTGGATTTTCCTAGAATACCACATATTAAAGGGTTACCTAAAATACGCAAGTCCCTACAGAAGCCGCCCCTAAGGCCTATTGTAGATGGAGGTGGTTGTCTACAGAACCCCTTTCAATTTACGTAGAGACTAAGTTGGGACATTTAGTAAGAAAGATTCCCACTGTCTTGAAGAACACATCTCAATTTTTGAAAGATATAAGGGAGTTTAATGAAAGGTCTGAATTGGGTAACTGTTATATTGTTACTCTAGATGTACAAAGCTTATTTACCTGCATACCTAATGTGTATGGTATAGAGGCAGTAAGAGATGTGATGAGAGAAATGGGGGATAACAATACCAATGAAATCATTCTAGTTTGCACAATATTGGATTTGATATTATCGAACAATGTTCTTAGGTATGAAGACACGATTTATTTACAGAAATGGGGGGGGGTTGCCATGGGCACCCCCTGTGCAAATTCATATGCGAATCTGGTAGTCTATCATTGGGAGAAAGAATATTTACATAATAGTGCCTTCAACACACATATAAGAATGTATAGACATTTTTTTGATGATACTTTTATGCTGTGGGATGGAGGGCTACCTTTATTGTATGACTTCATTAGATATTTGGAGTCTACAATGGATTTCCTGAGGTTTACGATATCTGATTCCCTTGAGTGCATTGATTTCCTGGATGTCTCTATATATAGGCACAGACTAGGAAGTATTAATACCAAGTTGTTCCATAAAGCATGCTGGAAAAATAGTCTTTTAGACTATAATAGTATGCATCCCAGACATGTTTTTCCGAACATTATTAATGGCAATTGAATAGAGCCAAGAATATATGCAGTGTACATACTGACAGGGAAAAGGAGGTTGAATATCTATAACAGTTATTTACAGAGAGGGGTTACAAGGAATCTATTTTCCAAGACATTAGGAATAGGACCCTTCAAGATAATGATGAACTCAATCCCACAGACACAGCTCACAGAATAGCTACAGCTGTAAAGAGGAATAGTGTACGCTTCATTACAAAATATGCCAGTGACAATAATAAGGTATGTAATATAATTAAGAGAAACTGGTATATTTTAACAAGTGATAAAGAAACTGTGAACATCATAGGGAAAGTTTCTAGTTTTACATACAAGAATAATTGTAATTTGAAGCAGTTACTATACAAGGATCGGCAAAAGACTGTTATGCCCACACATAAATTAGGAACATATCCCTGTAAAAATTGTAGGATGTGTAAACATATATCCACAATCCAAGAGTTTAAACATCCAATTTTACCTTTTAGTTTTCAGCCCAGACTCTATGCTACTTGTAACACGACTAGTATAGTTTATATGGCAAAGTGCAAAGGATGTAGGTGTTTTTATGTAGGCAAAACACAGAAACATCTGAGGGACAGGATATACCAACATATGTATGACGTGAGAAATAATAACAAATTAAATGCCTTGGCCAAACACATTATGGAATTTCCTGTACATAAATTTGGATTTAGAGTTTTGCAAATTGTTGTCAGTGATAAGAGGGGCGTAATCTTAATAATCAAGTAGAACGTGTTGAATTAAAGTGGATTTTAAAACTGTAAGCTCATGTATACCCAGGATTAAATAATTATGCATGTATTAATGTATTAAACCTGAGCTAGATGCTCATTCCCTTTAAATGAGTACAATATTGAACACTGAGTAATTGATTCATTTTATTTTTAATTGATTTTTTAATTGATTTATTGGTGAATGAGAGGGAGGATAGAGGAATGGTGAGGATGCAGGGAGTAGAAGTGGCGAAGGTGGATGAGTTTAAATACTTGGGATCAACAGTTCAGAGTAATGATGAGTGTGGAAGAGAGGTGAAGAAGAGAGTACAGGCAGGATGGAGTGGGTGGAGAAGAGTGTAAGGAGTGATTTGTGACAGACGAGTACCAGTAATAGTGAAAGGGAAGGTCTACAAGAGGGTAATGAGACCAGCTATGTTATATGGGTTGGAAACAGTGGCATTGACAAAAAAGCAGGAGTCAGAGCTTGACGTGGCAGAGTTGAAGATGTTAATATTTGCACTGGGTGTGAAGAGGATGGACAGGATTAGGAATAAGTATATTAGAGGGTCAGCCCAGGTTGTAAGGTTTAGTGACAAAACCAGAGAGGCAAGATTATATTGGTTTGGACATGTGCTGAGGAGGGATGCAGAGTATATTTGGAAAAAGATGCTAAGGATGAAGCTGCCAGGTAACAGGAAAAGAGGAAGGCCTAAGATAAGGTTTATGGATGTGGTGAGAGAGGACATGCAGGTGGTTGGTGTGACAGAGCAAGATGCAGAGGACAGGAAGAAATGGAAACAGTTGATCTGCTGTGGCGACCCCTGACAGGAGCAGCCAAAAGAAGAAGAAGATTGGTGAATTTTGACTATAAAATAAGTATGTGTTTTTGTATTTTATTGAAGACTTGAAAAAGCATAGGTGTTCTACATGAAAGTGCTTGTCTACATTAAGTCTGTTTTCTTAGCCATGTTGGTCATCTGGAGTTTTTAATCTATAACACTAAAACTGCAATCTTAGCCTAAAAACCATAGTCCTAACTCTTAAATTGGCAATTGTTAAGATTATGACTAACATTCTGCAGTGTGCAGTTGATAGGCAGGGTCAGAATGATTGACAGACGGTCTAACAGCAGATGCTGTCATTCCAAACTGACTCATTCTGTTAAGCCTTTCTTCAACTGCAGTTGGTAGCAACATGCTTTTGCCATGCTTTTAATTTTGATTATAGCTGTATACCTGTGTATAGCTGTATATGTTTGGTACTTTCTGTTATTATTGTAACATATAAGGAGAGATGACATCCTCCTGATCTACCCCATGTCTTTAGTAATTTTTCTCTATTTGAATTGCGTGGCATAGATATGTTCAGAATAACCACTACCAAAACTGTGAACTATGTAACAAAGTCAGAGAAATTCACCAATGAATAGTGGAAAATTCGGTACTTGCGTATTATCACAACCAGATCTTGTAACCTGGGGTTCTTCCTGATGTGATAGCAAAACGACTGTATAGTAAACTGAAATGGGATGTGTGAAGTCCAAATCACTTTTTGGTTCACCTTGGGGTTCTGAAAGAGGAAGTGGAGTAACAGGCAAATTCATCGTCCTTGGCACCATCCTTTGTCAGCGTTACTTCCAGCAAAATAACATGAGCAGAGCACACTACATTATGTAAGATTCCTACATGTCATTCTAAAAGTGCCAAAACAGTAGTTACCACTTCACACACCCTTTTTCACTTAAGAGAAAAGTTGTTTGGCGATCACATTAACAGTGACAGCGTGTTACAAAATGTGGTTGTGATATCATGGATGAGGACATGTAGGAAGGTGCCCGTTCAGTTTTGTTTGTTTATAGCCATTGTTGTACTTCTCCACAATTCCTGGAACGGCTATTTCAGTTCAAGGAAGGCAGTAATTTTGTATTACAATGACAGCCGAAATAAAACTGGAGAAAGTTTTGCACTTAACACACTACATGTTAAGTTGTCTATCTCGCCTTCATTCTTGCTGGATGGGTTCGGAGCCGACCTCGGCTCCGACTCGGCCACTCTAAAAGCTCGAGAGTTGGTTCCACCGGCTCGAGGCTCCCCTTATATCCCACAATGCTAGGCGAGAGTTACCTCAGATCTCGTTTGCCGCTACAGCGATCGAGGTGTTGGTTTTCTACCGGTTCTTGGTAAGTGACTTTCTAGTAAAGTTAGTTTATTAAAACCCCTTTAATTTTAATATTTTTACTTATTTCCCTTAGTTTAGAGGAATTCTTATCCCCTTTCTTTAAAATTCCTGTTTTTTCCCCACAAGAACTTAAGTTCTTCCCGGGGCAGTGTGTGTGTTATTTTTTTCTTATTTAAAACCTAGCTAGTTGTTTTATTTAAGTTAAACTAGACAGGGTGTAGTCAGTGTGTTTGTGACTGGGTGTGTGATTACACTTGAGATGTCTAAAGAAGCAAGGGTCTCCGGATTCAAGAAGTGTGATGCGTGCTGTCAGAAAATGTCTCTGACAGACGCTCACACTTTTTGTGTCTACTGTCTGGGACCTTTGCACCTGCAGGACTCCTGTGCTGTTTGCCATGGCTTCAGCCCCAGGGTCCTGCAGGAAAGAAAAAATAAGTTAATTTTAAGAGGCTTACTCAAGCCAGAGGATTCCCTTACTGTGTCTTCAGGGAAGCCCTCTAAGGCATCTAGGTCTTGGCTCTGACAACTGAGCCGAGACCTAAGGTTTCTAAACCTCTGCCTGCATCGGCTCCGGCTGGAGCCGATGAGTCTCAGTCCACAGTTTCTGTGGTTCCCTCGGCTCGGCTGGAGCCGAGGTATTAAATTCCGTGTCGGCTCCGACCAGACCTTCGGGCCGACAACTAGGAAGAGGTCCAGGTCACCATCCCTTGGCTCCGTTCATTCGGCTCCAGGATCTCCCCTGCTGTCTGAACGGAGCCAAAGATCTCACTCCTCTAGGTCATCGAGGCTGTCGGATCATGACCTTCAGAGGGTGGTGAGTCGACTTCTTAAGTCCGAGGCACTGGCCCAAATGCTTCAGAGCCCGACTCATCAGTCGATGCCTGCCCCTGTTCACCAATATATTCCTCCTTCGACTCTCTTGAGCTCGGAGCCGGGGCGTGTCGGAACCGAGACTGTGATAGCGTCGGAGCCGATACAATTGTCTTCGGCTCCGTCGTCGGCTCCGATTTCTTCCTTGGAAGAATCTCGGTGCTGGACTTCCCTCGTCGGCTCCGAGGGGGTGAGTGGCATCGGACCCTTGTCCGACCCCGCTCTTCCTCTCGGAGCTTGGCTGGTGAGTTCGGCTCCGACATCGGCCTCGAGCCATCACTGTCGGTGCCGAGGGGTTCTCAGCTTCTCGGGCGGGGACCTCTGGCTTTGCCTGACAGAGGTGCTTTCGAGGTCATGCGGAGTGTGTTAGAGCCTGGCTCTACCCCACAGTCGGCGCCGTCCGCCCCTCCCTCTCGGTGCCTCAGGTCAAGTTGACTCACTCCCTCATCCCGGACCGCAGAGAGCCAGCTCCTCAGGAACCCCTGTGGGATCTCATCCTCTTCGAGGCCTCTCCTGACTTGGCAGAAGAGCCCCTCGGAAGAGGAAGTGTAGAAGGAAACACATTGACTCACCTGAGTCAATCACATCTGATACAGATTTAGATGATTCGAGGGTTCCCCGTTCCCCTTCTGAAGATGTCTCTTTTGCAGACATTCTAGAGATCCTGAAGCAGAGGGGAAATTGGCCAGCCCTTAACCCTTCGGAGGATGAATCTGTATATCTTGAGGCGTTTGGCTCTCGCCCTTCCACCTCCTGGGTGTCCCCCTTTGACCCCCTCATGCAGGTGGTTGCTAAAAGGCATGGGCGGCTCCTGATTCAGTGGACCCCACTCTGAGGAGACCCTCCAAATTCATAACGGCACCAGCAGACAAGCAGTTCTTGACAAAAGGAGTTTCTGTGGATGCTATGGTGGTAGCTGCTGCCACTAAGAAGGAACTAGCTGATCCTTCAGTACCTGTCCATCCACCTAACAAGGAATCTAGGTCCATGGACAGGTGCGGAAGCGGATGTTTTCGTCAGCGACATTTACTATCGTTAAGCTGAACTACCTGTGCCATTTCACTCGTCTTCAAAGGGACTTGATTAAAGAAGTGAGTGACATGTTGAAGGATCCTACAGCTGCGGGGTTTCAAGATAAAATGAACACTCAGCTGGCTACCCTTAACTCCATAGCCAACTCCTCCATGCGCCTCCTTTCTTATGCGGCTGATGGGGCGAGTAGGTCCGCAGGGACAGGTGTGGCCTTACGTAGGCATGCCTGGATGCGGTTATGCAATTTTGCGGACCCCTTCAAGACGTCTTTCACTAACTCCCCGTTTGATGGATCATCTCTCTTTGGTCCTCAAGTGAAAGAAACCTTGACTAGGTGCAAGACTGATGGCAAGACTCTTTCTGCCGTCGGAGTCCGTTTTTCTACTCCTTCTAGGCCTTACCCCAAAGGCCAGAAAAGTGGGAAAATGTGGTTCCGTAAACAAAATCAAGGGACTTCGCCTGACGCACAAAGTCGTTACCCGCCAGAGGCAGAGGCGGGAATAACAATGGTAGACGTCGCCCTCGAGGCAGGGGGGCTCCGCAGAACCAGGGCAATCGAAGCCTTCTCTGATAAGCCCTTTCAGCATCCCTGAGGTGTTGCCCGGCTGCCCACCTTCGGAGGCAGTCGGGGGAAGGTTGTCACTGTACCCAAAAGCCTGGCTATCCCTGATTCAAGACAAATGGGTACAGTCCGTCATTTCCGAAGGCTATTCTATCCCCTTTCTTCGCATTCCGAAACAATCAAAAAAATCCCTTCCAGATGTTCCACCCGCACAAAGGGATCTAGCGGTTTTGGAAATTTCAAAACTGCTTGCAAAAAGAGCAATTCAGCCAGTTCCAGCAGACCAGCAAGGATCCGGAATCTACTCAAGGTTCTTTTTAGTTCCAAAGAAAACAGGGGACTGGAGACCAATTTTGGATCTCAGTATCTTGAACAGATCAGTCAAGAAAACAAGATTTCGGATGGTCACGCTGCAGTCCATCCTTCCCCATTGGGAAAAGGAAACTGGATGTGCTCTATAGACCTTCAGGATCGTACTATCACATAAAATGAACAGGCGCTCAGAAGATTCCTCCGCTTCAGGCTGGGAACCAGTCATTTTCAATTCAGGGCCCTGCCCTTTGGTCTCACCACTGCCCCGGGTGTTTACCAAATGCATGGCAGTGGTAGCTTCTCACCTGAGGCGACAAGGATTCCAGGTGTTTCCATATTTGGACGACTGGCTCCTCACAGCTCCCACCAAGCATCTCCTTCTGATGGCCAGGGATTACACTTTTCGCATTTGTCAAAAGTTAGGCATTTCAATAAATTGCGAAAAGTCTGTTTTGTCGCCTTGTCGTACTATTACCTACATAGGCGCAAATCTAGACACAGTAGACATGTCTGCGAGGCTAACAGATCAGAGAATAACAGACATACACAGACTGGTCTCACTCCTTTTCAACAACAACAGAATCAAAGCCAGGTTAGTTCTGAAAGTGTTGGGAATTATGGTGGCTGCCATACCTCTGCTTCCATTAGCCAGATTCCACATGCGAATCCTTCAATGGATGCTCTTTACACAATGGTCATACCAGCAACTTCCAATGTCCCACACCATTATGATCACGCAGGCGTGCAGAAATCATCTCATGTGGTGGATGTCTTCCCCTCAGCTCTGGTTAGGAAGACCCTTTGTTCCTCCCCCTCCGGTTGCTACTCTGACAACGGACGCCTCCCTGATCGGGTGGGGGGGGCATTATCAGGGCAGAACAGTCCAGGGCACATGGCAACCAGACGAGTGCCACTTGCACATAAATGTTCTGGAGATGAGAGCAGTGCTTCTAGCGTTGCAAGCCCTTCAAGACTCTCTCCCCTTGGGAACGATTGCAATCCAGACAGACAATATGTCTGTAGTGTGGTACATCAACAAACAAGGCGGAACCAGGTCCTACCCCCTGTGTTGAGAAGCACTCAGATTGTGGCAATGGGCGATTTCTTCTCAGCGTTTTCTGATAGCAACGCACATCCCCGGGAAGTCCAATCAAATAGCGGACAAATTGAGCAGAGCTATCCTCATGCCTCACGAGTGGT
Organism: Protopterus annectens; assembly: GCF_019279795.1. Classification (NCBI taxonomy): domain Eukaryota; kingdom Metazoa; phylum Chordata; order Ceratodontiformes; family Protopteridae; genus Protopterus; species Protopterus annectens. The sequence continues at coordinate 944,102,025 of NC_056737.1, read as the reverse complement.
CTCTGAAAGACTCTGTTGTGAGAGAGATATTTCTCAAGTGGGGTCAGCCTTGCTGCGATCTTTTTGCTACTCCCCAAAACAGCAAGTGCAGACATTATTTCACCCTATTCCCTTTACCAGGCCAACCCAGCAGAGACGCTCTAGTCCAAGTTTGGCCCTGGGGACTTCTGTATGCATTTCCTCCCTTCCCACTAATCTCTCAAGTGATACAGAAAGCTACCGCTCAGAAGGCCTCGTTGATCCTCATTGCTCCTTACTTGCCTCGACAGGTGTGGTTCCCCTTTCTACATCAATTTCTTCTGGAGCGACCTTGGCATCTGGACCTAGTTCCAGATCTTTTGATCCATCAATCGGGTCAGTTACATCGCTCCCTCCCCTCTCTGAACCTCACTGCTTGGTTCCTCCACTTCCAACCTTAGCCAGGCTTCCTCAATTATCTCACTCTGTTCGAGATATTTTGATAGCTTCCCATAAATCTTCCACTAGGAAGATTTACTTGAGTAAGTGGAAACGTTTCACATTTTGGGCTCAAGGAAGGGACATAGATCCTTTCACTGCTTCCATCCAAATAGTCCTTGATTTTCTAGCTGAACTCTTCCATGCAGGTTCATCCCCTTCTACTCTTAAAGTTCAATTGGCAGCTATCTCTAACTTTCATGTGGGTATTTCTGAGTCTGCCTTAATGTCCCACAAGCTTTGCAAAGCCTTTTTGAAAGGAGTTTTTCTTCTCAGACCTCCTATAAGAAATCCTCCTTCTCCTTGGGACCTAAATTTAGTTCTTACTTCTTTGACTCTACCCCCTTTCGAACCTGCAGCTTCCTGTTCTTTAAAATTGCTATCATAGAAGACTCTCTTCCTGGTAGCTATTACTTCAGCTAGAAGAGTCTCAGAACTTCATGCACTCAGCTGTCGACCTCCTTATCTATTGTTCCATAAGGACAGGGTATCCTTACGAACCAACCCGTCCTTTTTGCCTAAGGTAGTCTCGACGTCAAATCTAAATCAAAGCATTGACCTCCCTGTCTTTTTTCCAGAATATTCAAATAGGTCTGAACAAAAATTACACTGGCTAGATGTTCATCGTCAGTTGAGGTACTATTTGGATAGAACAAAACAATTTAGAAAATCTGACCAACTGTTTGTCTCCTATGCAGAAGGCAGAAAGGGACTTTCAGTTTCAAAGGTATCATTATCTAGATGGCTTACATCTCTGATTACCCTTGTTTATGAGATTAGACACCAAAAGCTGCCTAATAATCCTAAGGCCCATTCTACAAGAGCTTTGGCTACTTCCTTAGCCTTCCAAGACAGACTGCCTATTGACACCATTTGTGCAGCAGCTACTTGGGCTACTCCTCACACTTTCATTTCTCATTATAAGTTGGATTTAGCTTCTAGGCATAGAGCTAACCCGGTTCCACTGTTCTCAGGAGTCTGTTCCATTAGGCCACCGGGACAAGGTGCTAGGGGCCTTGGTCCCATCCAGCAAGAATGAAGGTGAGATAGACAACTTAACATATAGAAGTTATGTTCTTACCATAACGTTCCATGTTAGTTGTCTTCTTCTCGCTTTCTTCTTGCGTCCCACCCTCCTTCCCCCTGGCCTGGACAGACCTAGAGGAGTTGTGATTGTGACCTCTCTTTCTACCACCTCTTTCTTAGACATATGCTGCTTGCATATCTCCTGAATCAGGATGTAGGTCACCCTTGTTTCTCCCTGTTGTTAGAGGTGGACTCTGTTTAGAGTTATTCTGTAACTATTATAAGCTGGGGTTAGCTTACAAACGAGATCTGAGGTAACTCTCGCCTAGCATTGTGGGATATAAGGGGAGCCTCGAGCCGGTGGAACCAACTCTCGAGCTTTTAGAGTGGCCGAGTCGGAGCCGAGGTCGGCTCCGAACCCATCCAGCAAGAAGAAGGCGAGAAGAAGACAACTAACATGGAACGTTATGGTAAGAACATAACTTCTATTTTTCATTGTTCCTGGTATCTTTAATAATACCTACACATCTGGAGACTTGAGAGGTTTCAGTGTGGCCAACTGCATTCAAGCCCATGGAGAACTGGACCTTTAAAAAAAAAGAACGCTAAATACGGAGTCCCAGAAACAACAGTAACTCATTCTAAGGTCATCCGTCCCTTGTGCTCTCTTGTTTCCAAGTACTGACTCATGTTTGTAAAAACTGCCCCAGAAAATAGGGACAGAATTTAAACATTACTCGTAGAAACTTTTTAGAAACTGCAGAAATCGCTACTTATGTATTACCAACTGGTCTGCAATCTGAATGCGATAATACATAAGTACCGAAAATTCTGTTTCACAAGAAAGAGCAGAATTAAAATAATGAGTTCTTAGTGGAATGCTGAAATCCAGGAAGTCATCAAAAGAAAGAAGGAGTTTAGGAAAAGGTGGAAGATAGAAAAGACAAACCAAGCTAGGACGGAATACTGGTTGGCTAACAAAGATGCTAAGAGAAGAGTTGCAATAGGAAAGAGCAAGGCATCAGAGGCACTCTATCAACTTCTGGAAAGTGACTCAGTGGATGGCACAAAGGAAACTATATCAGGTTGCAACTTAAAGACAAAAAGATAAAGAAATGAGTCTTCTTCATAAGGGATGCCAGGAAAAACCTGCTCACCATTCCACAGGATGTCAAAGGCAGATGGAAGGAGTATTTCCTGCAGCTTCTGAATGAAAAACCCCACAGAAGTTGTACTGCCCCAGTCATTGCCTATGGTGATAGAAGAGGCAGACCCCACCATGGAAATAAGAACAGTACTAAGGAAAATGAAGTCAGTAAAAGCAGCAGGCTCAGATGAGGTCACAGAAGATATGATGATGATGTTGGGTGAAATAGGAGAGAAATGGCTACTGAGGATACTCATAGCAGTATAGAGAGAAAGGTGTATCCCACATGACTGGAGAGTAAGCATACTAGTGGCAGTGTTCAAGAACAAAGGGGACATTTACAACTGTGGGCAGTATGGTGGTATCAAACTCTTATCACACTGCATGAAAGTTAGGATGATAAACAAACACACAGAGTAGAGAGGGTGACTGATAAACAAATGCACAGAGTAGTTGAAAGTTAGATGGGAAATGAACAGTTCAGATTCAGATCAGGATGCATCACAACCGACCTGATGTTTTCAGTGAGACAGATACTTGAGAAGAAGCTAGAAATTGGGAAAGAGTCCTACTTGGCATTCCTAGACTTGGAGAAAGCATATGGCAGGGTTCCAAGAAAGCTGATTTAAGCAGTCCTGTGTTTGTTTACAGTCCCAGAATCATTGGTAGAATTAGTGCAAGCTAATGAGCTGAATAAACTGATTACATGTGGTACAGATGGGGGCATGTAGGTAAATGAACTTGACTAAACTGACCATTTGAACACAGGAGAATAAAGCACTGATAAATACATCAAAAACTAAGCATATGAGATTTTGGAGCCATAAACTGAAAGGTGAATATTTAATACAGCACACAGTGATTGAAACTGTAGCTTCATTTAAGGACCTGGATATATGGGTAGATTCAGCTTTGTGTTTTTCTAATCATATCAACCTATTGGTTAATGATAGTTATAGAACTATAGGGTGTATAAAAAGATTTATAAAATCTAGGAAATCACAACTGATGAATTCATTGTTTGTTAGGTACATTAGACCCAAATGTGAGTGTGGAACAACTATAACTTTTCTGTTATCGAGGCAACACTTTAAACGCCGTAGCTGGCGCTCAGAATCATCATACAGCTGTTAGACCTGAAGAGGGTTTTTTTTTTGAATTGCGAAAGAAAGACATAAATATGCTGCAGTGTTTGTTTTTACAGAACTAACGTGACAGAATTCATCCAAATTTTTCCCCAGCTAGGCTTTCGCTTATGCTACGCTGCTGTAATTCACAAAATCAGCAGCTGTACGATGATTCTTTGTACCAGCTATCACATTTAAAGTGTTGCCCCAATAATGGAAAAGTACCTGGAAACCTTATTAAGAAAACAACCATGAGTAAACTGGAAAGAATACAGTGGAAATTTTAATTTATCGTGAAAAAATAAAATAGGGCAGTTACAGGCAACTATGAGAATGTTTGGGGCTATAAAAAAGTAGTAGAGACTCATCAGACAACCTATGTAGAAGATTCTATAAGAATGAGAAGTGTACTAACTGATTCGCTGAGAAAGCAGCTGATGAATGGAATACACCACCAAATTACATTAAAGCAAGCACTATTTTAGATATTTTAAGAACAGTCTGGACCCTTATTATGAAAATAACTGTTATGGTTTACTGAGCTGCTGGAGTTGCATTAATGCTCATGCTTGAAAAATTTGTATGCATGTATGTATGTACAAGGACCCAATGACTCACGTATGAACAGTGTTCAGTCTTACAGAGGGTTTCCAGTGAGACTGGGTGTGGATCAGGGTTCGGCTTTGAGTGTACCTCTGTTCATACTAGTGAGGGACTACATTAGCAAAAAGGTTGAAGGAGACAGATCAACAAAGTTGCTGTATGCAGATGATGTTACATTACAGACTGACTCTCAGCAAGAATGTCAGCAAAAGATAGGGAATGGAATGCAAAACTGAAGGCACACAGGATGAGACTGAGTACCAATAAGACAGTTGGGTACATACATATGATTGCAACCACACACATTGTCAGTTTTCTCTCCGGCCATCTAGCACGTTCTTGTTCATATTCTAAAGCATCTAAAGTGTACTTACAGGTACCGGAATGACTGTGTCTGGTTTGGCTATAATGTGGAGGAATGTATGCTATACCTGATGTTGTTTTACCTTGGAGTATTCTCCCCTGTTGTGAAGTATATCAGTTAGTACACATATTTAGCATGGTTGTGAGGACACAGATTTTAAGCAAGTCATCTAATCTAATATGATTGCATTGGAAATACAGAAATAAAGCTGATAACAAGATAAGTTGATTTTTTTCCCCCCAAAAACAAAACATATTCAGGCAAGCTCTTCTGTGACACTGTTTTCCAAGGGGAATAGGGTTACAACCTCTCCCTGTTTAAGAGGGACAGTCCCACTTTGGGCAGTTTTGTCCTGAGGAAAAAAATCTAAAAATTGGGAAATGTCCTGAGATTTTAAGGCAAAAAATATTTACTAAGTTTTCTTTAATAGTTGCTTAAAACAGTTATTTTGTATCTGAAACACCTAAATATTATATGAAATAGCATAAGCAACTCATATGCTACAAGAATAAGCTTTTATTTGGACAAAAACAGTGAAGTTCTGTCCTTTGCACTCCCAGTGGCTATGTCTGTCCTGCAAAATTGCACGTTTCTACAAAAAATTTCCCACTTGGTGGCAACCCTAAAGGGGATGTGTGGCTGTATAACAGCCAACACAGAAAGCATTGCCAAGCGTGATTGCAATAATACTGTCTTAAAAAAAACAAACATGTCTTCTGCTCATGTTTTCAGTGTGGTTGCGATAATACTTTTTTTTTAATGCAACCACGCTGAAAAAAATAACACCACAATTGCATACAACAGTTTAAAAGAGTATGGTTAACGTACTATCGCAACCACATATTCTCAGCATTCACAGCATTCTCAGCAGCATGTTAGTTGACTGAGAATGGAATGTTGCCGAGAATGCTTGGATGCTGACAATGTGTATTTGGAATAATACGTAAGTACTGACTAATGGCAGCAAATGGGGGAATTCAGAAGAAGCTGCAAACTGAGATAGAAGGGAAAATAGTGGAACAAGTATCTGGAAGGAGTGATTGAAGAAAAGAGAAGTCTGAACGAGGAGATCAAATCTAGAATCAGAGGGGCTGAAAGCAACTGACACCAATTGTCAGGGGTAGTGTATGACAGATGAATGCCAAAGAGGTTGAAAAGTAAGGTGTACAAAACAGTAGTGCAACTGGTACTAGTGTATTGTACAGAAACCTGGGCCATTAACACAGAGCAGTTGAGGAAATTGGAGGCCATGGAGATTAAGTGCCTAAGACAGGTAAAGAAATGAGGACATATGAGCAGAAGGCAATTAGCTCCAATTGCAGAAAAGGTCAAAGAAAACAGAATATGGTGGTTCTGGCACACTTGTAGAAAAGCAGAAGACAATATAGTGAACAAGAAGGCAGAGGGAAAAGAGAAAGTCCAGCAAAGAGGTGGGTGGATTGTGTGAGAGAAGACCTGAGACAGTCAGGCATGAGTGTCGAAGAAGGCAGGAGAGTGGCATTAACTAAGGAGAGATGAAAAAATGACCCCATGAAGAAAATGGAAAAAAGAGGGTTGATGATGATGATGTGCCAGGTTTAACTCGGGCCTGGTAGCCCCTATATATATAGGCGATAATGGAGAACACTGGACTGAGCATAACTCATGTCTATGAATGTGAATGCGAGTTATGCTCAGTGCAGTGTTCTCCATTATCAACTTGCAACCAACCTCTTGCTTCCATAAACAATCGAGGAAACTTTTTAAATTATTAATAATATTGCCTTGAAAAGCTGACAAACTACAATAATCTTAGTCCATAACTAATTACTGCAATATAATCTTCTACCTTCTCTCCCAGAGAAATAAAGAGGAGAGACAGAGCAACATTTTGAGACGAAGCCAAAACAGTAATATGCTTGGAAGGATGTGCACAAAAAGAAAAGATTGCAACTTCAACCACAGATAGGCTTCCTAACTGTAACTCCTAAATGCTGGTGAAAATTATTCAAAATTTTCAAATATAAAGGTCCATTGCAAATAACTTATGGTGAAGTATACGTAAGTTATTTCTGTTTAAGTATTATTTCTGTTTAAGTATAACTAATGAATTTGCACAGTATTGTAGCTGTCAACCCAGCAATAAAGGAGACCACTGGATGGAGATAGTGTCTATGTGGACACGATTTAAAATGCTATGACAGCAGCTCGTATGTATACAACTACACTTTTGCCATAAAGCATCAGCCATCACGCAATATGCTATTTCAATCCAGTGTTCTCCATTATTGCATATATATATATATATATATATATATATATATATATATATATATCATAAATTACTAAAGTGGAAATAGTGCCTAAATATAAACGAATAACCAAAGAATAAGGCACTGGAAGGTTCACCAGATAGCAACACCAACTTTATTGAGCACATGAACAAAACCTAAAACTCCCATTGTTTTTATTAATATGAACATCTAGATATCTCAATTCTTCATGGTCCACCACATAGATGAATCTTAAAAATTCAGTAGTATTTGATAAATAGCTAAAAAAATTCCAAACACTCATCCACAGGCTCTTTCCAAAATAAACAAATGCCATCCAGAAAACGACCATAAAAGCTCCAGCAATTATTAAAAACACAATTAAATACATATTTCTTTTCCCAATAAGATAAAATAATATTAGCATAAGTGGGGGCACAATAGGCCCCCATGGCAACACCTCTTAGCTGTTTAAAATATTCGCCCTCAAAAAATGTAAAATTGTTTTTTAAAATCACATCCATTAAAATTAAACACATATGACAGTCATCATAACTAATATCAGTGCAGTCACTTAAAACTTCTTCTAACCATTCTAATCCTATGCATGAGGAATGGAGGAGAACAAATCCATCACATCTACTGAGATGAAAATCAAACTGTCCAAATATAAACCATAATGTAGTTCCTTTAACAGGTCCCATGAATCTTTTAACACATTTTCACCCCTCATAGATAATTATTATGTTCTGAGTCAACAAATTTAGCTCAAGGGTCGGTGACTGAACACTCTGCCGAAACAACTGGCCTTAAAGGTGGGTTGTTTAAGTCCTTGTGGACCTTTGGGA
>NC_056737.1:943791702-944089202 GCF_019279795.1 Protopterus annectens | reverse complement strand
TTTCCCAGGTATTTGCCAGACAGGTGCAGATTGTAAGAGGAACACACTAATACTATGAAGCAAACTCTGGACAGGCCACGGGTTCTGTACAGTTGACAGGCATGCTTATGCCTAACTAGCAGCCATTCCCGATATGGGTCCCACCACAGCACAGTCCAGTTTACATGGCTAAGTATGGTATAACCATATGTGTTGTTGCATAACCCACTACACAACACCTATGAACACATGGTCTCATCACCTCACTGTAGGCATGTAAGCCGATGTAACAGGCATCACAAGGTATTATTGTTGTCCTCACTCCCACCCAGGGGTGTGAGTGTCTGACGCAAACACCAAATGCAGTGCATATGCACAGCTGTTGTTGTAGACAGCATGGCCAGCTGTGGACCTTCCCTGCAGCCATCCTGCAGATCCCTGGATAATCCCCCTACTAACAACCCCCTTTGTGCCCCATACACACCACGTACCTATCAGTCCCTTTTCCATTTCTATTAATGTCTACAGGTACACGTAGGTAATACCCTCTTCCCCCACTATATTGCCCGTATCTGGAACCCCAACCCACATGTAGTATCACATCTGTCTCACAGGACACATGTAACTAACACATGAAAGAACACCACAAGCACACCTGGAGAAGCACAGGCTCACCACCTTGCAACCCCCCCACCTCACACTCTATACCACTACATCAACTAGTGATACTGACACCTCTTGTCATGCCTCACACACAAATCCCAGCATCCAACATACCTTCCGTATTGCTCCCCATCCAATTATACCTAAGGGCTACTATACATTTACAATGTCACCTACCTGCCAACTCCCTAGCTATTCGCCTCTACTGTACCACACAGGTATGGAATAACTACACCTACCCTGAATACCTGCATGTAACTTACCCAGACCTGTGAAACAGAAATCCTACCTCACCTTAAACCGACCTTTGTCAACAGTCATACTTGACATGTAAACCTGACCTAAACATGGATAATACCGATAGTTCAACATAAACTAAGCATGATTAATGGTGGATTTAGCTATGTTATGTCTGTTACCCTCTATGAATGTGAACACCCCAGTATTAATTGGGATACGTAGCTGGGGTCAATGTAGAGCTCTACACCCCAGGCCACCACTGACAATGGACAAGCATACATTCCGACTGTCCCGGTTGACAGATATGAACAAAATGCACGATGTTGCACATGTGTATGTGGGAACAAGCGGGTGTAAGCCTGTTTGGCCACCGGTATGCAAGTACCACACTGGCGAAGCAATGTAGAGGCTAATTGAGTGCAAGACAGCGCAACCAGAAGTTAGTAATGCTGTGCTTCGTGCAAACAAGCGCATACCCACCTACAAATTTTCTACAGTGCCTTAGTCACCCTGAAGCAAACTGCTTTTGATGTGGCCATTAACAAAATAATCTGCACTGCCAGGTTGCAAACCCCCAACCCTGCACACTATAGTTGATGTGAGTTCCACTAAGCCATGGCGGATACACATTCAGCTGCTGTGGTCACAAACACATCATCCAGCATAGGCATCCAACAGTATAGGAAATGTATATAATTATGTAGATGTATGTGCGTGTGTATGCACAGATATAATATATATATATATATATATATATATATATATATATATATATATATATTTATGAAGAATGAACGTTGTGACAATAAAGCATACAAAAAGAACGAGAAGGAAAACAACAGCAACACCTGTATTATTTTGTGCTGTCATCTTATGTCATATCAAGCTGGGCAGGGATGAGCAAATCATTGCTTTTCAAACCACAGGCAGGATACTACCAGTGGCAGTAACATTGTCCACCTGTTAAAGTCTACCTTACAAACAATTACAGGGTAGTCCCTGGTGGGACTACCCAAAAAGTGCGGGATGTTTGGACTTCCAACCAGTACACAAGCCAGGGCAGGTATGTTCAAGGACTAAAAGGTTTGGAGAGCCCGATGATACATGGGTGGAGACAACATACATGTAGGGTCCCTAACGCTGGGGAGAGGGCAATGTGTGGAGGTGTGTTATGGCTGGGATAGCAACTGGAGAATGGATGGTTTGTGTGTATGTGGAACTCGGGTGGGGTGGAGGAACCACGGGTATGAAATATGGATCCAGGCATGTCAGGGTTGGATGGCCCATTTCTAACTAGACCGCCTCGTGGGGATCAGCAAGTTTGTTATAAATATATATGCATACACACATACATACATCTATATGTAGAAGTACATTCCCTGTACCACATTCATTCCTTTCGCAGACATAAATAACATGAAAGTGCCCCTTCAAACCTCGACAGTAGATAGAATAATAGATTGTGCATAACCATACATGTAATAGGTTCATAGGTAGGTACTAGGCTATCTGCCAAAGGGCGTTTATAAGCCTAGGCAAGGTGTGTCAGCTTACGCCACCCCATTGGTCAATTTACTGGGCCTCTGTCAAGCAGAGCTATTGAATTGATCCCCGTATGTCCCAATCTTTGACCCCCCCACCCCCAATTATGTTAGGCTTTGGCTAGACTTCTTACATTAAGAGGATGAGAGGTATGATTCTCGTGTATGTTTAGTTGTGTTGTTTGGCCTCTGAGGCTCAAGTCATGACTGAATGGAGTCCTGACTCATTGGAACAGTCTGCATACTCGGTTAACAGATGTTAATTAAAAATTTATTCATAGTCCAGTATAGAAAAGACAGTGACCCCCTTCTCTGCACTGTGGCTTATATATCCCTACTCAATTTCATGCCAAATGCATGGCCTTTGTAACAGTGCAGGTCTTACTTAGACTGTCATGAAATGGTTGTCATCTATATATATATATATATATATATATATATATATATATATATATATATATATATATATATGTCTTTGCGACATTTCCATGATTCTGCTGGGATATAAACTTCCAAGGCAAAATAAGCTGTTGTTTTGTGTCCATTGTATATTGCAGTACTATCGTATTAGAGTTATGAGAAGATAGAGGGAAGGGACGAATCTGCAATAATTCAGAGTTGTGTATTTAGTTTCGAAGTTAGTGCTGTTCTCAAAAGAATAAAATGTGAGGACTTTCCCATTATGAACTATTTGAATAATTCCTGTGATTTGCCGGCTACGTCAACACCAATCACTAAACCGGTCCTATTTGTAATATAATGTTGCCGAACTCGTACATCATTGGTTTACATGTGTAAAGTGTGCATTATCATATAGTCTTAGTTATCAATTTATTTTAGTGTCTTGTTAACTGGAATAATGAGGTAATGAAGTATAGAGTCTAATCTTGAAATAAAGACATCTGTGTCCCAGGTAGGACAACCCAAACATTGGGAATAGTGTGTTAGTGGTCACTCATGTCACCAATGCTTGTGGACTAAAAGGTTGGGCTGTCTGAGAATACTTGGATTGAGTCAACCCATGGGATGGGTCCAGAGGAGTAGGGAGTGGTCAGTGTGTACTGGTGTGGATACACTGTGTTTCCAACTGGAGAATGGACGACTGATGTGTCAGTGATGTGTTAGGATGGGTGTTTGGAGAACTAGGATCCATGGGTATATGGGTATATATGCAAATGAAGCAGCACAGCAATAGTGTAGTGGTTAGAGCACCCACCTAATGAACAGGCATTCCCGGTTCGAGTCCCACTGCAGCACATATCATTTTCCATGTGAAAGCTGTATATGAACATATCTGTACATCTTTTTGCCATAAAACCTACATAATAACATTTAAATGTGAACTGGAGTACTGCATGAAATGCACATGTGAAGTGTCAGTGTCATAATGTATTTAGGCAGTAGTAAGCGGGTTTAAGCACAAATAAGCAGTAGTAAGCATGTTTAAGCATGTTTGCATGGGGGTAAGCACTGCTAAAGTCAGGTTACAGTTTCTTATACTCAGTTACCTGCTGCTTAACCTGTGTAGGCATTGCTTAGCTCCGTGCAAATCCATGCAACCTTGCTTACAACTGCTTAAGAGTGCCTCAGTCACTCTGTAGCCAATGTCCCTTGTTCTGCTCAGCAGCAAAATAAACTGCCTGTCTAAAGCTTGAACCCAGGACCCTACACTCAATACACAAAGTGATTTAACACTAAACCATGGCAGATGTACATAACCTGAAGTTTGCACAAACATACCCTTCAGCACAATCAGTCAACAGTACAGGTAATGTATTATTATGACACCACATAACCTGTTAATGCAAGAAGTCTGGACAACGTTTGCCACACTGTGGGTACAAATAGGGATATATGTCAACTAATGCTCTGTTACACTCAAATTGTTGCTAGATACACAGTTATATGTACTAGAACACATATGTAGAAGGAGATGAAGTCTGAAACAAAAAGTGTTCCCACTAGTTACTGACTTCAATGCTGCGATCATCCATGACAATTGCCAAGTGAATGAGGAACAAGCCAAATTATGAGCGGAACATGCATGGACATATGGACAGATATATCTGTAAATATAGACAGATAGATAACTATATGTAGATATATATATATATATATTAATGTATGACTCACAAATAATCATAAAACAGCACTTGTATATAGATGCATATGTTCATATGTATGTATATATATGTATATGTATATATATATATATATATATATGTATATATATATATATATATATATATATATATATATATGTGTGTGTGTGTGTGTATACAGATGTATATAGCTATATATATATATATATATATATATATATATATATATATATATAGATATAGATATAGCCATATGAGATATATATAGGTACATACACATATACACACACTAAAGGTATCAGTAGCCATACATATGTAGACGTAGTGTGGAAGTACTGGGTGCAGAGTATATCCCTCAGCCACAAGCCCCTCAACTGGCACCTATGAAATGTGTAATGTAGTAACCATTCCCATAAATGAGAATACTCACATTAAACATATACCCACCCACCAATCAAAGGACATGACACAACACACAGGTATGCATCCATAGATAACCTGTATTCCTGTACTATACAATAATGTATGCCAGTACTGACACCACATAAGGTTTGAAATATGTAATCAGTCATGAATGCAAGGCCCATACAAAACAGTAGATGCAAGCAATGTGTATATATACCATACTATGCTGCCTAGGCCAAGGCCTTCAATTAACACAGCAGTAGGAACAGGATTTGCCTTCAGGATACGTAACAATCAACAATTACAGATTTAGTTCAGTAGACTCCAATTACACCTTGTAGTCAAGCCCAAGGGGGAAAGGTAGCACTTGTGTTAATGTCACGGTATCTTGTACATATCATTGCTTAACCTAACACCTCACTATCACACTGAATGACCCTCGTCTTAACAGTTATGTCACTGGAAAGGTGCCATAGGCTAGATTAATGGCATGGACCCCCCATAAAAGGCTGTACAAGGGCAAGGAACACTGTGTATCACACACTTACCTCAGGAATGTACAAGGACACAAATCTGTTCACCAGCTGTTGCCCCCATATATATGGACATGGCCCAATGGTTGGTGTGGGAGTTCATGACATGACTGGGATGATAGCAGTAATGCTAGCTGTAAATAATGATAGGCCATTACCTAACAACCCTTCCTGTATCACAACGGGACACAGACTGGCATAAATGTGGAGGACAGAGGCAGGAACATAGGGCCATATTTGCATTATTGCTGTTACACACCCTGGAAATTGCTGGTGTTAAAGGATTTGTTGCAGCATACCCTTATGCAAGGATACAACATTGAAATACGAATGGAAGTAGCCATGTACTGATGGCACTCAACAGACAGAATGCCAGAGATATATGTGGGACAATACCTGTGTGGTGCACAGACAAAACCTAACAGCCAATCACCCTGGTATCATACAGATAGGCCCACAGCTGAGAGCTATGCAGACAGACAACATTCCATGAAATAGTACCATGTACAGAGAAACCCTGTAAGAACAGCAAAATACATTGCACACAACAACACTACTCACGCTGTCTGTAGGTCTGGAACCTTACTCAAATGTAGATATGGCCTGTGTCTGCAGATTCTGCTGTAAGAGGTATTGCTACCTGCTGTCTGTAACACTGATGTCCACACAAAGGAAAGATGTCTTCCATACTGTAAAGGTGAACGGACAATGCCCACAGAAGGCAGCAATTCATAGTACAGGGTTGCCATGACAGTGGTTATCTGAAGTACGATGCAGCAGGCTGCATGCAATTAGCAACTGGTAGACACTGACTGGTGCAGAGGCCACCACCTGATCATGTGTAATACCAGCAACAGCATGCTGCAATCTATTCAAACCTGCTCAATCACTCTGCTGGAGAGACTGAGAGAGAGAGAGAGAGAGAGAGAGAAAGAAAAGAAAAAAAAAAGTCAAGAAAGTTCACAAAGCTCAGGGTTGTGTTACTGTGGAAACAATATAACAGGTATGTGAAACAGATATGCATTTACTGGCAGTGACAATGGCATGCAGATGAAATATCCTGTAGCAGCCCTGAAACTCTAGAGTCCCCACAGGGAGCATTTCTATAACCACATAGCAGAAGGTGTTGTACAATACAATATATGGCCCAATGGTACACATACCAGACACATACCAGTAGTGTAATGTGAACATTATGTTGGAGCTGATATGGTGGTGGGAGACTATGTGTATTGTATTATGGTAAACTTGTCATATGAGCTGTTCAGACATATTTCCATCATTATGTTTTTCAGGAAGTATGGCAAATCTGAGAAACCCTGCATACAGTGCCGCTGAGGAGGAGATCATCATCACCAGCATGATCCATAACTATGATCTGCTCTTCTCACGGACAAGCATGGACCAGCAGGAGAGAACAGCCATGTGGACTGATGTGGTCTGCAGGGTGAATGAGGTGGGGTTGCACAGCTGAACCTATGAGCAGGTCCACCACCATTGTAGTGACCTGCTCCGGCAAGTACGACATTGTGCCGCTGCCCTGCGGGGTGACCTCCTTGCAACTGGGGGGGTCATAACATCCATCCCCCCCTCACCAGAGTGGAGGAGCTGCTCATCAGCCTGGTAGCACCTGCCCACCCGCAAGAGCTCCAGACCTATACAGTCATGGAGGTGGGTGCTACTCACACACCACACATTGAGCATACAGGTAAGGTTCCAGGGCATATCTGTAGATACTGTATTGTATGCATCTGTACAGGTAGACCATGCATGTGTGAGATGTGGTGTATGTTGCTGTGTAGTACCGATAAGCAGTAATGCATAAACTGTAGTACTGTGGCCTTCAGCTGTTGTTGTACTGTAATAGTGCAGCCACCCTGTAGCAGTGCCACAGCTGTGGCCACTGACAACTCAATCCCATGTCATTGTAGGTACCTCTGGGATACCAGCAAGGCAGCGGCCAGATGTCGGTGAGTATGGTTTAAGGTTATGCTTGGCAATTCACTGTGCATGTCATAGCTAAAGTGTCGGCCATGTACACATCTAACACACCTACCCATAATGCATGCGTACATGTGCACTGACACAGCACACACCTCACTAATGGGATTACCAGCCTCAAACACATACAATACACAGTCCATCTCAGACAACTGTGGCTACACTCCAGTGCACATTGCCCAGGCACAGCTGACATCTACCCAACATACACAGCTATGTCATACACAGAGCAGTTGAACATGCTACATATAACGACATCCCACTTCCTCTGCTAACACATGCTACAGGGTCCTAAACCTAATCAACACATTACACAGAACATACTGGAGGGATAGGGCCCTGTTCTGGGGAATCACCACACTCTGGAATGGACTACCCATACATGTCAGGCAATGCTACTCATTGGCCCTCTTGACAGAAACACTTGCCAATTGGATGGGGAATGGGGAATACACCCTGTGTATCATGTGTGTGCCACAGCCTGACAGGGGCACAGGGGAATACCATTAGTGGGTGGTGCATGGCAGGGAACCCCTATGGCTGGGCATATGTAGGCCCCAGGACCAATAGAACAGTACTCACCTATGAACCTCTGTGTACCACAGGCAACATCAGCCAGGGCCCAATCATGGTCAATAATGGTCTCTGCACTCACCATAGGTACAGTACAATGTCTGTGTGGTTGGTCTAATGGTAATCTACCACTCATACATGCACCACTGATGATGACTTATGTGAATACACATCAAGCAGTCACTAAACACGTGTCCATACATGATCCAGGAACACACAGAGGCTGTGAGCAGCAGCGGAAACACACGTGATACACAGAGACATATCCTGCAATGGTGTGCACACCCATGAGGTATGGTGCACAGTACATGCCAGGGTGCTGAAACGATGCACAGCAATGCTGTGGACATGAGTGCAGTGGGTTCCAGGGGGAGGGCCATTACCTACAAACAGAAGCCATGCATCATAGCCATGTATAATGTTGGCAAAGGTGATTGACTACAGTTGCACTGTATGCTGTTCAGCTCCACATGTCCCGAATGCTGACATGTGTGTATTCGCAGGTATGTATGTGATACTGTACTGCACCATCGCCTGCTATTGTGTGTGTTATGGGGTTGTGGGAGTTTTCTGTAGGTGCTGTCTGGTGTAGTGTATGGGTTGCCATAAATGTCGACTGCATGTGTGTATGTTTGTGTGTGTGGCCATGACTGCACACATGCGTGTGTGTGTGTTTACTGTTCAGCGGTGTTGTACAGGTCTTACAGTCTGTTCCCTGTTTTCCCCTCACAGGTGGCGAGGTGGGGCTGGGTCCCCCTCCCAGGGAATCTGATGTCACTGATATACACAGTGATCATGATGATAGGTGTGTTGAGGCACAGGAAGGGTCATCAGGGGCTGCAGCTGGGCCACCAATTGACAACCCACATGTATCCACACCACCCACACTCACAGTTACACTGCCTCTACACACCTCATCACCTCTGGCCCTAGCTGAGGGACAGCCTACAGTTGTCATGGGCCAGGACACTGTGGTATCTATGGCACATGTGTCAGGACACAGCAGCCATAGCCAGATGTCTGGTGGGGTATCACATAGGTAGATATGCAGGGGTGCTCGTAGGGGTACTGCTGGACATCATGCACCTGGCAGATGTACAACCCCTATTTCAACCACACACATGTTCCAGACTGTCATGGAGGCACAGGCATGAATGGAACAGTACACCAGGCAGGGTCTAAGGGTGCAGAGGACTCATCACACCTCTGTAACTGACAGCATCTGTGACCTAGCGGGTGCCATCCATAATTGCACTGAGATCATGGATAGACTGTGGGGTGAAACATTGGAACTCATCCAAAATGTCATGTCCATGCTTCAGGACAGGGCGGGATGGGTTGCAACGACCATGTGGATGTATGCCAGCAACACCAGCAGCTGGAGATCACCGTGGATGTCCAAACAGTCACAGCCACTCCCATAGTGGCAGCACCAGCCCCAGCACTGTGGGGGGGCTGTCCACAATCTGTCAGAGCAGACCATGTGCACATGGCCTTGGCCAGTCCCAGGAGGGATCTGTATCCAGTGGATGTCTGTCAAACTCAGGGGACAGTACTCGGTCTGGATCTGTACCTGATACTGCCTGTAGCACCCCTGCCAGACACAGATCCCATGTCTGTGGCCAGAGATGGTGAACTGTAAACTGTACCAAGTACAGTCTGCAGCTGTCCCACAATTCCCTGTATAGGGCAGCCACATGGAGTAGCTGTGTGCATGCAGACATACACACATAAACAACAAACCTAGGGCAAACACATACCTTCACACACAACATCACCAGTGGCCCATAACAATACTCAGCCCCCTCACCCACACACATGTTGTCAATTGTATGGCTCAGCCTAGGCCTCTGGCAAACCAACAACACACCCTGTGCATATGATGATACATGTGCCACTGCCTGACATCAGTACCATCGATGCAGGGACAGGCTAACATGGTTCTGATGCACAGGGTGACTGTACAGCAGTGTAGCAATGGAATGATGTGTAGCATGTTGTCAGCAGTAAAGTGAAATGCTAATATCTTTGAAGGTTTAGCTGTGCAGCCATGATGCATCCTAGCTTTAATTAACAATGTTGTATTGTTGTCACCAGTATCTGTTCAGATTGTGTTGTTTTTGTCCATGTACCACATGGCTGATGGATGTAGTGGTGTCAGCAGGCCTTCTACAGTGAACACCAGTGAGTGTAGTGGGTGGTGCACATGCCATGGCTGGGTACAACACACAGTGTCTTTGGTTAGGATGCAGTACAGGTACAGGACTGTACACATGGAGGTATGTCCCCGTGCAGGTAACACATCTGTTGCACATGTAATCCCACCAAGACAGCATAGGCACAACCACACAGTGGTATATATGCGGTCTGCAATGTGGATGGCATTGAACATGCTAACAGCAGGGTGTATGTCCCTCTCTCCACTCCACTTCGATCCTCACCTAAGTAACATGTGTCTGCCAAAGCCGGTGGCATAGCCCTACCCTTAGGAGGGCGTATGGCACTCAACTACTATGAATGGTGTAGACAACAACTAACAACCTGATTACATACACTGTACAGTATTACAGACAGCTATGTGGGGGGATAGATGCAACAGTATCTGCAATTATGGCAGTCGTGTCCACAACTGCCACACCCAGTGAGTTATAGTAACCCCAGTAGTGCTGCACACCTCAACAGTGTAGAGGAGGGCATTGACACATCTATGACTTGTAAAGGACTGTATGCCCATGGGATGGCACCTGTGGTATGTTGGCATATGCCAAGCAGTCCTGGTGGAAACATATCCTATGAACGGAGGTAGATCCCATAACAACTACACACATTCCTACAAGCGGGATGGTGTACAAAAGCCTGCTATGATGTACATAGGCATTGTGCCCCTCCTAACCCTCATCTACACCTGTCATGATTGTGTTAAGGAGGCATATGGGGTTCAGGTTGTATTCTCAGCCTTTGACAAGTCCAACATTGGCAGGGTCCAATGTGTTGAGATAACCAGTGACATTGGCCATGGGTTCATTGATGGTATATTCCATGTCCCTGCAGACCATGGTCATCCAGCTACCGGGTGGTAGTTCCAGGCTGACATGGTGGGTTTGTTTATGTCCTTGCCAACATTGGTGAAACCATTGTCAGGTGTAGGGCTATTGGATTGTATGAGGGATCCCAGCTACTTACTGCACCTGTCCGGGGGGTTACCCCAACCATGACATGTCACTTGACTGTACTGCATGATATGTTAGCAATGCCAGCCTTACATCCTACAGATAGGATGGAGTACTGTTAATGTGTACTGCCCTTGTCATGTAGGGTCCTGCTTATGGGATCTGCTAAGGTTGGTATTGTATTGCATGCCAGACGTATTTGGCTGGGGGGTGGGGGATACCTAGCCATGCCAGATGTATGTTGTTTTAAGTCTCTCAAACCCATCAATGGTGCATGTAGATATGCATGCTGTGATTATGTTCCCAGTTCCATCTACAGATGTATGTCCATATATGCCTATATTGATATATATGTGTTCACCTTTGACAGGGGGACAATCATTCCTTTGAATGGCCATTTCTGCAAACAGAAAGGACTAACCCGTCATTTCTTACTGCACCACAGTTAAGAGAACTGCAGTTCTACAGGCACCTTCTCTGACACTCGAACTGCAAGTTGGAATACATATTGTACTGGTGGGGTGCATGACTTCCCTGTGTCCACCTCTGGGGGCCAGGCCCCCCACAACCACCCTACTGTGATATACAAACCCCTAGTGTGCACTACAGTGGGGATAGGCAATTATTCCCCATCCGCACTATAGTGGTATTTGCAACCAAATTGCCTAATATGCAATGAGCTAATGCATACTGACATTCGCACATTGCACATTCTATGCATGTATTGCAGGATTGTGCAATGTTGGGAACAAACTATAGGCCCACCAGCCTCAGGACACATGGACTTCTCCGTTTGAAAGGTGAGCCATATATATGATAACATATATGCATTCCTAGTGTTGTCTATCTGTGGACATGTGGATATATAGATATATATTGTTGGCTGTATGCGTATCTATGTATATCTGTATGTATTGGCTTGTGTATATATATATATATATATATATATATATATATATATATATATATATATATATATATATGTGTATATATATATATATATATATATATATATATATATATATATATATATATATATTTATATGTATATGTATATAGATATGTCTATACCTATATCTACATATATAGATATGTTATATCCATTCAGTGATGAATATATATACACACACAAATACATCTACATGGTGGAATACATTCCCTGTATTGTTGTATACCTGGGCTGGATGATATGTATGTGGACACATCATGATTATGCATATCTGCCATGGCTTAGTGGTAAATTACTTTGTGTATGATGTGCAGGGTCCTGGTTATGAGCCTTGCAGGGCCTGTTTATTTTGTTGCTGGGCAGAACACACAAACCTGCTTACAACTGCTTTACAGTGCCTTAATCACTCTCTATCCAATGGGACGTGTTCTGGCCAGCAACAAATTAAACAACTCTGGCAAGGCTCAAACCAAGGCCCCTGCACACCCTAGGCAAACCAATGTACCAGTAAGCCATGACAGGAACACAGATATTCAGTGCTTCAGAAACATATCAGACAGTCCTGTCATGCAACAGTGCAGAGAATGTTTATCAACATCTAGATGTCTGCCTGTGTAACTATAGTGCAACCTTAACAGATACAACATGCTCATATATGTATAGATACACATGTATTCAAATAAATATGTTGTTTTACTACCTCTATATACATATATATCGCTATCTATGCACATATACCTATATATCTGTTAGCAGGTTAATATATCTGTATAGGTATATATGGCCATACATCTGTAGATAGCAATTGCAGATTGACAAATACACCAATGTCCACATGCACCGTTAATGGGGTTGAGAGGCCCCACACACTATATGTCTTGTACGAATAGGCATCCACCCACAGCCAAACACCTGCACCCTGCAATACACTACCAAATACAGTCCGCCTCCCACAGGACATGTAATATGTGGAAGCCGTCGACATCCCCAGGATACAGACACACATACACATATATGCTGATACAGATATATATATATATATATATATATATATATATATATATATATACACATGTAACTACACATACACACGCAGATATATGTACATGCAGATACGTATGTAGGAGGTGCACACAATATGGAACAGCCAGTATGCCTGCAGTTAACACCTGAAAAACTGGACACTGTACGGGCTAAACATACAAATGTCAATCATTGCCTGCAACATATACCCATAGAAAGGTCATAGTACAGACCCCACACACAGGTCTGCAGAAATGGGACTCCTTTAATTGTGTACCATAATGGTCCTATATGCCATATCATATAGCTGTTCCAATACTGACAACCATATAAATGGAGTACTGCAACTGTGAAACAGTTACACTTATACAGTAGTCTGGAAAGGCTCACAACTGTTGCAGTCAAAGCCAAGCCCTTCAGAATGTACAGTAGTGCTGACAGACTGGGCCACAGGGTACCACACAATCAACAGTATGTACTGCAGGTGTGTAGTTCAGCAGCCTCAAAATACTCTCTGTACAATCTCCGTAGGAGGTAAACACGTGTGATCCAATGGGTTGTACCTGGAACATATCAAGGCATAACGCACAGAACAGTCTGTATTGCAGGGAACAGTAGGCTTGCAGTACCCCAAGTCATGTTAGTAGTTGCAATATAGGCGGAGTATACGGTACTGTACATCCACATACCTTGTGGCAGCTCACCCCTGATACCCCCACATTTGTAACAGCCTAGGTCATTAATGGTGCTCCCCACCTGGACTCAGTAATACAAGACCATATACCACTGTTACATACACTGACCTCTGCAGTGCATCAGGGCGCACATGTGTTGTGTAGGTGACGCCCACACATATATATGGCTCCAGCCCCAGTTTATGTGCAGGGGATACAACAGCATTGTACTAATGGCTGCAATGGCAGTGTGATATACTCACAGCCCACTACAGCACAACCCCCAACAGCATGACAAATGTGCAGAGCTTAGTATGTAGATGGGTGACAGAGGCTGGAACACAGGCATATATGTGGAACACTGTTGCCATACACTAAGCAAGGTGCTGGTGTTACAGGAGAGTCTGCAACATACCCTTAGTCTGGGAATTGAGGTTAGATATAGACATGGATGTAGCCATGTACCGGTAGCACGCAACACACACACTGCCAGTGTCATATCTGACACAGGGCTTGTGTGGTGGATGGACATCACATGATATGCATACCTCTGCCCAGCAAGAGGTAGGCCCACAGTAGTGACCTATGCAGACAAACTGCATTCCAAAGTACACTAGTATGTACACACACACACACACACACACACACACACACCCTGTAACACCAGTACTATGCAAAGCATTACACAATTCTACCCACAGTCTGTCTGTAGTTCCTGAGCCTCCTACAAATGTGTCCGCTCTGAGTGTGCATGTTCTCCTGTGAGAGGTATTGCTACCTGCTGCCTGTATCACTGATGCCCATACACAGGACGGATGTCAGTCACACAGGAAATGTGAAGGGACCATGGCCACATGCTGTAGGGATTTATAGTGGGTGCTTGCCATGACAGTGGTAATTTAATGTAGTACACATGTGTCATTATATATATATATATATATATATATATATATATATATATATATAGCTATCTGAACTGGTATGTGTACATATATTTCCATCATATGTCCTGGACATGGTGGAGTGTAGCCATACCCCAGCCCCTACAGGCACAACGTCATAGTGCAAGGGGATGTCAGGTATGTATAGCAGGTATATTACTAGCCTGTGGCTACTGTCATTGAGATTGTCTTCACAGACATGGTGCGTGTGGATGCTGACATCTGCTTATAACATGTGTGCCATTGGCTACAGACAGACATCCTGCGGACATCATTGTAAAGTACCGCTGCTAGCATATAATGCCCCTGTGGAGTGCAGCAGAGATATTGACCACTTTATATAGAACTTCAGGCACACCCTGTACAGTCCAGAGGTATGCACATATTCCCTTAGTGCACTACATGTGTACCGGGCCTGACAATATGGATGTAGACAGCCATGTAGATTGGTATCACACATAACGACTGGTATACATTTGGCACCATAGGTGTTGGAGTCACACACTTCTGTCTGGCCTGACACATAATGACTGCTGGTACAGGGGTTCCATGGACACATACTACCCACTAGATATTGACATACATCTGTACAGCATCCCACTGGTCTGTATGACATACCTGATGTTTAAGGGGGGCCCGGTAGCAGTACATCTGGCAAGTATCTGCACATGACATCCCACTGGTTAAGTACATTATGCTGCTAGGCATATAACAATCCACTGTGCAGGTTTACAGGCAGACTGGCTCAAAACTGGCCTACATCATGTATGGGGGAATGCGCATGTACTTGCATATATAGCAGGCTCAACAGCCATGTCACAGCAGAGGGTAGAATACACCTGTGTGACAGTGCATTACCACAACCAGTGTGAACACAGCCACAGCCGCATATGGTAGGCTAGCATAATATTACAGTATATGGACTATCTGTTCTACACCATCCTCATATGTGACAGTCACAGAATGTCCCTACATATACTGGGCTGCTACACAGTTTGGTCTGATGGCTGTCTGTGGTTTGGGACGTGTGTGTATGGCCCTACAAACGTGTATGGCAAAACGGTACCATACAGTGGGACAGCATGTAACATCTGATAGATGGGTAGGTAAGACAATGACATCAACCACAGTCTGTACACAGGCTAAAGTACATATTAACAATACACACACTGCCGACATTCAGTTATCCAGCTTATATCATGAAATATAACCCCTACTGTACATGACATGTGTAGCACTCTGATATATCACTGGCTTTTATCAGATATGATGACACTATTTATGGCGTACAGCACACATGCACCACTTCGTGCACACCATGTGTAAAAACGTTGGCAGTGGTGTGGTTGACAGCACATACACAGGGCCAGTATAGACATGTTGCTGTGATAACCTTGTATATTTTCCATTGCAACTGTGTTTGTTGCAGCATATGTACTATGAGGACTATGAAGTCAGTAACTGTCACGGCCTTCACCATCTACAGACTGCAATCCTGACACTACAGTCTGCATTCCACAGAGGGATGCACTGTGGATAACACATGAAACCATAGCCACAACACTATCCAGTCTGCAGATGTCCCTGCAGATGGGGATTCCTCATATACATGGAACTGACATGGCAGGTATTACTACATGTACGACAGGCATATCAAGACAAACACTGTTAAACCAGCATTACTCCAAAGGCAGTATAGCAGCACTTACAGTCTGTAGTCAGGTCAGGCACATCCCCCTCCTGTTTGTTGGCCTGTTTCCACAGTGTATGCTGTTGGAGGTGAATCCCCAACCCATCTGGGATGCCATTTGCCAAACAACAGATCTAGTTCCTGCTCACAGTGACTGAAAAGGCCCAACACCACCATGAGGTTCCTAGGTATTGGAATCTGTTTCCATGCAATTGGCTATGGGATTGTTACCACAGCTGTTCCACATGCAATCAGCTATGGGAGGGCTGCAATTCATGCAGAGACCATCAGCTGATCATGAGCATCACATAAAACACACATGCTGCTGCCTAAGCAAGGCAGGTGTGGGTCCCCACATCCACCAGAGAGGGATTGGGGGAGGCAGACAGAGGCAAATACATGTCAGGGAGGGGTGGGAGTGTAAAACTGAAGCATGCTCGTGACACACATCTACCAGCACAGGGTATAAAACCCCCAACAACTATGTAGTGCTATCACAGTTCGATGCAGTTATTGGATGCACCACATGGGTTACCTGATGTGGAATACTCAGAACATATATGTGAGGGTGACTGACGTCTGCAACAGGGATACAGTAAATATACAGTAGGTATCGTGCACGTGCCTGTCTGCATGTACAGGTGCCAGCATCAGCACAGGCACACTCACACAGGGACACACACACATTGGCACACTTGGCAGGGTCAGGAGTGCAACTCGTCACTAGTGAGATTGCCACAACACATCAATGTGCAGGTATCACATGCACCACACGAGTCATACGGAGGCCATATGGGCAAAGCATATGAGGAGATGTCACACATCAGACAGCATGCTTCAGTATGCCCTCTGGGGTTGTAGTGAGTGCGGATGTGGACATACGAACCATACAACACACACACACAAACACACAGGGTGTCAGTTCTGACATGCATGGGTGCATGTCTACACAGGTGTGTGGTGGCCAACTGTGCCAGCAGGCTGTACAAGGGTAGACAATGGGTATACCTTGGGCATCAGGCCACATGACAGTGGTCTGCATTGTGGCTCAGGCCTGTAGTTACTGCATTTGCCCACACAGGTGGGTATTGCATCCCCCATCCAGTCACCTGGGTGACTATTGTGTGTGGCCAATGCTGTACACCACATGCCATGTATATGTTCCTTAGTCCATGACATGGATGGTGTCTGGGATGTGCACACCTCCCACATGCATGTACAGTGACATGTGGAAGTGTACCTGGGGTGTCTGGCCCATGTTGTGAACACAGATTATCATCGGATGTGCCAGTCTTGCCCACCTGTGGCAGGAACTGGTACTGGGCAGCAAGTTTACCCTTCACCTACATTGATGGCATGCCAACAGCATTCCCTGGTATCAGTGTCATCTGTCCATACAGGACATGTTGTCAGGCATGGTATGTCCATTGTGAGTCACATGTGAAGGCACCACAGGTGGTGCGGGTGTCCATTGGGGAACATGGTAGAGGTGCGCTGTCTGCATGTGCGTGCATATTGGACAGATGGGCAGGGTGACATGTCATCTGTAGCTCACTGCTGTCACTACATAGCTACTATTAGTGGCCAATATGCAGTGTACTACCCACGTATTGCATGCTGCCTAGGCATGTGTGTTCATATGACACATGGGTTGAGTGTGTGCTCTAGGTAATAGTGGGGTTGCTAACTTGGATTGGCTGGCCTTGATGTCACATGTATGGGTATGGCTTTGCACCTCAGCCTCCCAGCTAATTTACATCTGTTATCCCTGTATGGTTGACACTGTGATATATAGTAGGGCCACCATAAAATAAATTAGTGAAACCCCCTCTACAATTCCCACAGTTGACACACTCACCTCTACACAGGATATGGGTTACAAACACACACACACACACACACACACACACACACACACACACACACACACACACACACACACACACACACACACCTGTCATGTCTACAGCACTATGCAGTTATAGTACGTGCCACAGACATTACTGGAGTACTATTTCCCTACAGGTGTATTTCACAGTGAATGACATCAGCAGGATTACCAAAGTAGGGCATTTCAACTGTACTGCAAGTGACTAGCCTAAAATGCATTGCTCCCTACATAGCCAGTGAGACACACACAAAACATCCACAACTGACATGAGTGGGTATAGAACCCTTGATTGAGATCCAGATCACACTCCAGCTTGGAGCTGTTATGGGATGCACCACAGGGATTGCGAGATACTTCCTTCCCCAAAGGTGTATTTCACATTGAATGACATCAGCAGTTTTACCAAAGTAGGGCATTTAAACTGTACTGCAAGTTTTGTTGTTTTTCTTTCAGCTTTTCCTGGTTAGGGGCTGCCACAGCGGAACTCCAGTCTGCTAATGATTGGCAGTCAATTTTTATGGTGCCGAGGTGCCAGCCTGACACCCAACCTTCAACGAAGGCACACCCATTCACACATGTCTTTCGAATGCCACTCGACCACGGGGAGGACATGCAGACTCCATACAGAAGGTGCTCCAGCCGAGAATCAAATGGGAGAACCTCTTCCTGTGAGGCGACAATGCTACCGCTGCACCACCGTGGCTTCACTTCAACTGTACTGCTAGTGACTAGCCTAAAATGCATCTCTCCCTACACAGACAGTGAGACACACACATAACATCCACAACTAACGTGTGTGTATAGAACCCCTGATCAAGGTCTATATCACAACACAGCATAGAGCTGTTATAGGCCGCATCACTGGCATTACTAAAGAACTTTCTCCCCAAAGTGTTACTTCACAATGAATGACATCAGCAGGATTGGAAATGTAGGGCAATTGAAATGTACTGCGAGTGAGTAGCCTATGATGCATTGCTCCATACACAGACATTGCAACACACACAAAACATCCAGAACTGCCATGGGTGGAGATGGAACCCTACCACAGTCCTACACCACACTACAGCAGTACGCAGTTACATGACACCCTACAGAGATTATTGGGATATGACTTTCCCACAGGTGTATTTCTAGGTGTGTGACATCAGCAGCCTTGCCAAAGTCAAATATGTGTATTGTACGGGGTGTGAGTGGCCTAAAAAGCATTGTTCTCTACTCAGTCAGACACATGCACACAGATTCACACACCAACACACATTTGCCAGGTCTGGGGTTAGAACACCTACCTCACTACTTTATCACACTACAGCAGTATGCAGTTACAAGGTGCATTATGGAGATTACTGGGCTACAGCTCCCCCAAAGGTGTATTTCACATTGGATGACCTCAGCAGGCTTGTCATGATACTGCTATGGGAAGGGCGGTGTGTGCATGGGCCGTAACCCATTCATATTGGGGTTGACATGCCACATGCGGGCACACACAGGGTCATATGCCACAGGTATGTGTATACAGCTACTAGGTGACATTTTCCTTGTACAGTCATGTTGCACAGCTGGCACGTACAACATGCCGTCATGCTGACAGATACTGGTGGCAAGTATCTGCAGTGAGTGACACCTGCACCTCATGTGTTTGGGGCCCTTTGGCTGTGTGCTGGGTGGGACAGGCCCAGATGTCTCCTTATCACAGTCACCCTCTTCAACACATCTATGTCCATCTACATTTGGCTTATTATAGTGTGTTGTCCTTACATATACATCTGTATTCCTATCCACTGTGTATGCAAGGCAGGAGTGGTGCATGCTGACATATGTCTGCACTGAGAAATGCAACTGCCAGATATGTCTGGTCCACTTTTTGCTGACATGACCGTCTTGTGTTCAAGTGTGTGAGCATGCCCAGTATGGCCATCTATATTGCAAGTGTGTATCAAGTCCAGGTGGCTTGTACTGTGGTGCTGATCTTTATGCTGTATACCAACAGGTAGCATGCTGTGTCTGCAGGGTATATATCAGTCATTTGGCATTGACTGCTGCTACATTTCTGCTTAACGGGAGGGGACATCAAACCATTTCTACATTTCTACACAGGGGTGGGGGCACACCTGACTGTCACCATAAGTGTACATGGGAAAGCCCAAAATCCTGAAGACCAAAATCCTGAGACCAAAATCCTGAAAGTTCAAAATCCTGAAAACTCAAAATCCTGAAAACACACAGGATACCAACACTTACTATATTCAGCACAAGTACATACAGAAACAAATAAAACACAAACCATATTACTATTCTCCAAGTATAAGCAGGAGGACAAGCCCCCCTTCACCCCCATGTGGGGGTCTATACCCCCACACCCCCTGCTACTTAACTATATCAACTCCGAGATTACACTTAGTACACTGAAGTGCAATCTCAGAGTTGTTATATTTAAGTAGCAGGGTGTGTGGGGGGCACAGCCCCCCACATAAAGGTACGGGGGGGGGCACAGCCCCCCACGTATAGTTGAAAGGTAATATGTTTCTGTATGTACTTGTGCTAGAATATAGTAAGTGTTGGTATCCTGTGTGTTTTCAGGATTTTGAGTTTTTAGGATTTTGAGTTTTCAGGATTTTGAACTTTCAGGATTTTGGTTTCAGGATTTTGGTCTTCAGGATTTTGAGCTTTCAGGATTCTGTAGCATTCCCATATATATATATATATATATATATATATATATATATATATATATATATATATATATATATATGTGTGTGTGTGTGTGTGTGTGTGTGTGTGTATGTATGTGTGTGTATATATATATATATATATATATATATATATATATATATATATATATATATATATATATATATATATATATATATATTTATATTTATATATATGTGGAGTGCATTCGGACATCAGATCCACTCTGAACCTCTCACTGCAAAACATCTGACCAAAGGCACTGTAAATGGGGGTGAAGGGCCCCAAATAGAGATCTCTTGTAATTATTGCCATTATCCCTTCCTCCATAACTAAACTGTTCTGCCTTGCAACAAAGTAGAGCATCACATTTGGACAAAGCCTAACATTGTAGGGGGGGATATATAGGGACAGATCATAGCTATGCCTATAACAAACCTATGAAGTTTGTGCATGATACAGTTCACATTATCATGACTGTTCTGAAGGTGATGGGTTCTGAAACTCATGTATCTGTCTTGACTTCATTACGTCCACCTTCAGCTATTTGCCAGACTAATATAGATGTTTGGGGGACCAGAACAAACACTATGATGGCTTAAATCTTGACATTCTGTGCATATATATATATATATATATATATATAAATGCATTTTTCCTACTATTGAATGACTGTGCTGCATGATATGTTTGAAAAAGATGAGACATAGCTACACCTCAGATGGCTTAGTAGTAAATTGCTGTGGCTATAGTATGTAGGGTCCTGGGTTCAAGTATTGCAAGCGCTGATTATTTTGTTGCTGGGCAGAACAAGGGCTGTTAGATACAGAGTGATTAAGGCACTTTTAAGCAGTTGTAAGTGAGTTTGTATGGGTTTATGCAATGGTAATACATGCTAACTGCCAGTTAGATATGCTTACAGACAGCTGGAAAATTGCTTAGTCTGTGTAGGCATTGCTTAGCCCCATGCAAACAGGCTTAATCCCGCTTACTACTGCTTAAAAGTGCTTACTCCTGCTTACCCCCGTGCTAATTTCTTTAAAAGAAAAGAAAAAAGGGGTGATAGGAAAGTGGTGAAAAAGGGAGCACATAGAGGGAAAGACAATAAGGAAAGTAGCTAGGGATGTGCAGCACAGATGTAGGGAAGGTTCCATAGCTGTCCATTTCTTCTACAGCAACAGCTGTGCATATATTCAGAATTTGGAGGTATATATGGACACTCAAACCCCTGAGAGAGGGGTTAGGACAACAATAATGTGTTGGGAAGCTGATTAGACCAGATTGCATGTGTCCAGTGGACACGTGTGCAAAATGGCCAGCTCTGTATGGGGCGAGATTTTTTTTGGGAAGAGATTGACCCTCTTTTTTGTAAGGTGAGAGTGGGATGTTGGGGAAGGATAGTAGGTATATATGGAGAGGTAGGTTGGGTATGAATACAAACAAGACAGCATACAAGTATACGGTATATGACACATGTTGGGGTAAACACCTTGGATGGGGAGGGGTGTTTGGAAATCGGAAGCCCATGAGCCTCCAAATGGAAACAGTGGTACTGAGGTCCTCACCCATGGGCAGTCACCACTGCACCTTCACAACTTCGAAGGTGGCTGTGCTGGGGAGTGAGCAGAAAGGGCAGGCTGACCTTCTAATTGCACCATGCAGCCCTCAAGCTGGTGTAGAAAGAAAACTTCTTTTGGAGCTCGCTATTACCAATCCCAGGACCTGGCTTCAGGTGACGGTATCCTATCCGCGCTTGCTCCCGAAGGGGATGAGCCCCATCCCTTGAGGCAGTTCCACCCAAAGGTGGTGCAGGATCAGCAGATGAGGAGGACCCAGGGTGGGTCCCAGACATGCTGGGGCCCGGTGCCATAGGCAGATGAGGTGGGAGAGGTGGTCCACTGGGACCGGCCTTCCCAAATGTGCTATGGTGTTGCAGTTTTAGAACATATGTGGGTTAGTATTAGTCAACACAATCTAGGATTAGTTATAACAGCATGCACAGATATGCCCATTAATCCAAAACAACAGATTTTGAACAGTTGCATAGCAAAGAGAACACGTGCATATACGGAACCACAGTGGCCATTACAATGGCATGCAGGTTACACTGATAGCAACAGGCCACCAATGATGGTATTTCAACATGGAATATTAATAGAAACACATTTCAATATTTGTTAAACAATAGGACATATGTCCCAACAGTAGGTTTGGTGTAAAACATACCCATTGATTTGTGTGCTTAGATTATTGTTGCAGATATGGTGGCGGGGAGAGAGAGATATCAATTAACAACTTGTATATCCTTGCAGTACTCACAACTTTAATGATCATTGCTCTAATCATTATTCTAAAGGTATTATTACAATACCCTATGGCCTTGGTTTGGGCAGTGGTATGTTTGTACACAGTGTATACTTCAACCATCTTATAGCTACATTCTATTTCTCTAACCTGGTAGACCTGTGGAGGGAATGCTTGTTAACACCACCTGACTGTTTCAAAACATATTCCCAGATTCCTAGTTAAAATTATTATGCATACAGCTTACTACTACTCCTGGGATTTGAACCATGGCCATGTCTGCTAAAAATAAAACACCTTGTGTTTCATCAGAGTGTGCGATTTAGAAACTGCTGTTGTTTATTTTAGTGTTTTCTGTCTAAGTCTCTCTTGGTTGTGCAATCTGACCTTGTAATTACAACATTCTTATACAGACATTCTAGACATATTTGTATGCAGCACAGTGTGGTAAACAGTGGTTAACACAACATTACTATTCAGATATCAGATCTTGGTGAATGCAACATGTCAGGCCATACAATACCAGAATACCAGGATAAACACAACCAGTCCAGGTTTTAGAACTTTATTGCCAGGCAGTTACATTTTTATTTAAATATGACCTGTATGGGACTGTTACTGTCATATTGTCTGGTTTATTCAGTACAAACCATACACATTTTTTATACTGCCAGGTAACATTTTACTCCTTTATATTTATTTGGTATGACTACTACAAGCAGGATTGTTACTCACCAGCCTCATGACTCAGCCTTTGCAATCTGCTGGCATGGGCTTCCTGGTTCACAGCCCACTCAGCTGGAGCTGTAATGAAAACAGAGAAACATTTATACAAAACTATCCATCATATACACAGGCTGGACTTTGGTAAACATTTATTGCTATGAATACTTACACACTGCTGGGATATCTCCCCTCTCTCTTGGTTCTTGGACCCACTATTTCAAGAGCTCCCTCTTCCTCCATTTAAGTCAGCATAGCAGTGCTGGACCTGCTCACCAGTCCAAAGGATACCAGTTGTACTGGTGAGATCATGGGCAAGACTTTCCCAGGGTTCTCCTTTATATTGGGAGCCCTGGTACTGGTCCTGCAGCAGTCACACATCATGTTTTTTTACCAGGAGTCCTACCATGACCTTGGACTCCTGTATGCCCCAGCGCTGTGCCTGAAAGGGCATGCCCTCTTCAACACCTGCCACACTGCCTACAGTGGAGAGTTACAACCAGTTATGAGCTGTATTCCCACCTGAGGGGTTTAAACACAACCAATTTTCTGCCCTTCGCCATGATTGGATGGTTTTGAAATTGCTGAGCTAAACTAAGCTACGGGCAAACCTGCTTAGCCAAGGTTGAGAGTGCTTAAAGGAGCAGATTCAGCATTGCATACCAATGGGCAAATCCACTTAGCTGGGCTATTCATTGCTTAGTATTCATATGTACACAATGGTTCATAGGTTCATAGGTTCATACTAGGCTATCTGCCCGAGGGCATTTACAAGCCTAGCCCATAGTTTTGTGGCTTACGCCACCCCTTTAGTATGGGGAACTATACCCATTATTTTGCTGTGCCTCTGTTGAGCAGTGACACTGAGGTAATCCCTGGGGTATATCTGCGATCTCCCATCCATTGGTCAAGATTTCTCTTGAACAAGGCCAGCGAGCTTACACCCAGCATGCTTACACCCAGTCAGCATAGCTTTGCAATGCTTAGCATTGCTTATGTTTTATTAGATTGGACTACCACCTGTATGGGGTAGATTCATCATTCATTACATAATGTAGATTTATTTACCTTCCCTGACATCTCCCAATGTGCTGTGATTAATTTATTCTTGTGCGACTGTACTGTATGGGGCACTTGTGTTTATATGGGGGTTTCACTACTTTATTACACTGACACCTCACATCTGGGCCTAATACATTACTCTGGTTGAGAAAAATAAGATGTTATGTGATCCTATCTCGCCTACATTCTGAATGATGGGTTCGGAGCCGATCCCTCGGCTCCGACTCGGCACGCTTATGCCAAAGAGCGAAGTCTCTTATTGGCTGAGCTTACTATATCCCAGGATGCACCACCATCAGTCCCCCAGATCTCGTTTGCCGCTTAACTGCAAGGACGTGGTCTCGAGCTGGCTGGGCTGAGTAGCTTTTATTAACTACTTTTTCTGTCAGTTTTTGTGCTTGTATTTCACAAAAGCCGTTTTAACGGCTATTGCTACCTTTTGCTGCCTATTGTGTTCGATTGAGTAGTGGAATTTCTTGTGTGTGACTGGGTAGAGTTTGTTTTGGCCCCCCTTTCAATCCAGGGCCTTTTCGGTCAAACTTTATAACTGAATTTTAGTGTTTTAAAGTTCCCGGTTATTACACCTAAGGTTGTGTTTTACACAGTTTCTGTAAGCCTTCGGTTTTTTGTCATAGGCGATTCTACAGTGGTTAAATTTCCTGTCAGAAATTGTTAACATTATGTCTCAAGCCCCTAGGCCTTCGGGCTTTAAAAAATGTACTAAATGTGCTTTTAAGATGTCTGTTACTGATGACCATCTACTTTGTGTTTATTGTTTAGGGGCAAAGCACTTGCAGGAGTCATGCAGCGTATGTCACGCTTTTTCCTCTAGGGTCCTCCAGGAGAGGAAAAATAAATTAATTCTTAAAGGGTTGATTAAACCCTCTTTTGAAGAAGCCTTGTCTTCGCTCCGACTCCTGCCAAAGAAAAGGGCTTCGCTCCGACCAGTCCGATGGGATCCGACTGCCAAAGACCTAGGCAGGCCTCTCCTTCGGCTCCAAAGACTTGAGGCGAGGTCGAACGGTCTGCCTCGATGCCACCAGTATCGACTCCTGGCCGGGCCGATGGCTGGGGCATCGAGGCGGGTCACCGTCGGCTCCACTGCTCTCGGAGCCGACAAGGTCCCGCTCAGACACTTCCTCCTCGGCGCGAAGTCTACCTCGGCACCGATGGAATCTGGTGTGTCGCGTTTCCTCGGCCCGATTCTCATCGAGTCGCCTGAGCCGGTCCCCTAGTCCCTTGGGGCGAGGGAGAGGTCTTCGAACCCGTTCTGTTTCCTCTCGGTCTTGAGAATGTCGGATTCTGATATAGACAGGGTGCTCCAAAGACTTTTCCAGTCCCCAGTCTTCCAAAAATTTGTTTCGGCTCCGACCCAGTTGGCCGGAGCCGATGGCCATGACCCATCCCATTGCTATTCCTCCTCCGACTGCTTGGCTCCGTGAGCAGGTGCTCTTGGAGCCGGTGGTGATCTCAGGGTCGGCTCCGACCCTTACTCCAACCCGGCCCTCGGGTCCGAGTTTGTCTGCGGACTTCTTCAGCTGGACCCGAGGGTGATGTTTGGGACCGATGCTTTGGTTCGAGCCTCCCTCTCGGTGCTTCGCGGGACTTCCGTCTACTATCATGGCCCCGGAGTCTGGACGCTCCCAGGATTCTGGAGCTCCGGCTTTCAGAGCCATGAGGAGTGCCTTGGCCAAATCCTCTTGGCCATCTCTCCGGTTTTACCAGCACCTTCGCTGGGCGTGGAGACTGGGTCTTTGGTAGTTCCCATGTCTGTGGCCAGCGGAGCCCCGAGGCCTGAGGCTACCCCCAGTGGGGGTTCCCTCTTCCTGAGGGTTCTTGAGTCATCTCAGAGGAACCCCCAAGGAAGAGATCGTGCAAGAGGAAGCACGTGGACTCCCGAGTCTATCACATCGGACACGGATATGGATGATGCAGAGGGGTCCCTAAGTCGTCCTCGGATGATGTCTCCTTTGCAGACATCTTAGAGATCCTCAAACAACGAGGCGGCTGGATGTCCAAACCCCCTCTGCGGACGAATCAGTGCTCCTCAAGGCCTTTGGGGCTCAGCCCTCCGCCTCCTGGGTATCTCCGCCCTTGACGAGCTTCTGGATTTAGTTTGTCGAAGGCGGGAACACCGGATACTGTGGAACCAGTCCTTCTCGTCCAAACAAATTCTTATCTGCCCCCCCCGAGAAGGCGTTCCTTACTAAAGGGGGGGCTGTAGCTGCCATGGTGGTGGCCTCTGGTACACAGCAGGTCCTGGCAGAGGCTTCAGCGTCCATCCATCCTCCTAATAAGGAGTCTAGGAGTATGGATAGGTATGGAAGCGCACCCTGACTTCAGCGGCCTTTACCTTAAGGTCCCTGAATTATTTGGCACATTTTACTAGGCTTCAGAGGGATCTGGTCAAGGAGTTGTCAGACTCCTCTCGGGTAACCTACCTGAGCAGCTAGCTCAGTCCGTTAGCTCTCAGTTGGCTATCCTTACGTCAATTGCTAACTCGTCCATGAGGCTCATATCCTATGCAGCCGAGGCGGGTAAGCGGCAGGCACAGGCGTGGCTCTCGTGAGACAGGCCTGGCTCCGCTTGTGTCAGTTCTTGGGAGGCCTTCAAGTCTTCCTTCGCCGACGCTCCCTTTGATGGGTCCTCATTATTTGGACCCAAGGTGAAAGACACCCTTACCGCTGTGAGCAAGAGGGAAACGTTATCTGCCGTAGGGGCCCGTTATTCCACTCCCTTTCGGCCTTACCCCAAGGCCAAAGGAGGAAAATGTGGTTCGGAAATCTCGCAAGTTTTTTCTCCCAACAGCAGGAAGATTCCCGTCCAGAGGCAGAGGGCGGGAAATTTTCAGGGAGACACCGTCCCAGAGGCGGCAGAGGGCCCGCAATTCTGGAGACCGCGAGTCCTTTCGTGGCTCTTCAGCCTCCCACACGACATGAGGGATTGCCCGGCTGTGCTGCTCGAGCCAGTCGGGTGTCGTTTGCCAAGCACCTAAAAGCCTGGGAGTCAATCACTCAGGACAGATGGGTGCTTCGGATAATTGCCGGAGGTTACACCATCCCATTCAAATACTCACCCCCTCCGTCCAAGAGAATCCCGGACCCACCACCCAGTCAAAGGGAAATAGCAGCCGCAGAAGCTTCAAAGCTGCTACAAAAAGGAGTCATCCAACCGGTCCCCACAGACCAAATCGGATCAGGAAATTACTCCAGGTTCTTTTTAGTGCCAAAAAAGACAGGGGACCTGAGACCAATATTGGATCTCAGCAGACTGAACCTATCCGTCACGAAATCCAAATTCCGAATGGTCACGTTGCAATCCATTCTCCCATTGTTGGAGAAGGATGTTTGGATGTGCTCCATAGACCTCAAGGACGCCTATTATCACATACCGATACATCAGGCGTCCAGAAGGTATCTAGCGCTTCAGCCTGGGAGCCAGTCATTACCAATTTTGTGCTCTGCCCTTTGGTCTCACCACAGCCCCCAGGGTGTTCACCAAGTGTTTGGCAGTAGTGACGGCTCACCTGAGGAGCCTTGGATTCCAAGTGTTTCCCTATCTCGACGACTGGCTCCTGACTGCCATTTCTGTATGTACTGTGCTAGAATATAGTAAGTGTTGTATCCTTTTGTTCAGGATTTTAGGATTTTGAGTTTTCAGGATTTTGAATTTCAGGATTTTGGTTTCAGACAGTCTTCAGATTTTGAGCTTTCAGGATTCTGTAGACTATATATATATATATATATATATATATATATATATATATATATGTGTGTGTGTGTGTGTGTGTGTGTGTGTGTATGTATGTGTGATATATATATATATATATATATATATATATATATATATATATATATATTTTCTATATATATTATATTTATATTTATATATGTGGAGTGCATTCACATCAGATCCACTCTGAACCTCTCACTGCAAAACATCTGACCAAAGGCACTGTGTGGGGTGAAGGGCCCCTAGAGATTGTAATTATGCATTATCCCTTCCTCCATAACTATGTTCTGCCTTGCAACATGTGCATCACATTTGGACAAATTTAACATTGTAGGGGGATATATGGGACAGCATGCTATGTATAACAAACCCTATTTGTGCATGATACAGTTCACATTATCATGACTGTTCTGAAGGTATGTCTGTGCATCTGTCTGCATTGACCTTCAGCTATTTGCCAGACTAATATAGATGTTTGGGGGACCAGAACAAACACTATGATGGCTTAAATCTTGACATTCTGTGCAGATATATATATATATATAAATGCATTTTTCCTACTATTGAATGACTGTGCTGCATGATATGTTTGAAAAAGATGAGACATAGCCCTCAGATGGCTTAGTACATTGCTGTGGCTATACATGTAGGGGTCCTGGGTTTCTAGTATTGCAAAGGCGCTGATTATTTTGTTGCTAGAGCAGGGCACGAGGCTGTTAGATACAAGTGATTAACACTTTAAGCAGTTGTAGTGAGTTTGTATGAGTTTATGCAATGGTAATACATGCTAACTGCAGTTAGATATGCTTACGAACAGCTGGAAAAATTGCTTGTTTCTTGTGGCATTGCTTCATGCAAACAATCCGCTTACCTGCTTAAAGAGTGCTTACTCCTGCTTACCCCAAAGTACTGGTTTTGCTTTAGAAAGAAAAAGGGTGATAGGAAGTGGTGAAAAGGAGCATAGAGGAAGAGAAGACAATGAGAAAGGAAAGTAGCTAGGATGTGCAGCACAGATGTAAGGGAAGGTTCCGTAGCTGTCATTTCTTCTACAGCAACGGCTGTATATTCAGAATTTGGAGGTATATATGGACACTCAAACCCTATGAGAGAGGGTTAGGACAACAATAATGTGTTTGGGAAGCTGATTAGACCAGATTGCATGTGTCAGTGGACACGTGTGCAAAATGGCCAGCTCTGTATAGAGCGGCGAGATTTTTGGGAAGGGTGGCCACCTCTTTTTGTAAGGTGAGAGTGGGATGTTGGGGAAGGATAGTAGGTACCATATGGAGAGGTAGGTTGGGTATGAATACAAACAAGACAGCACTTTTAAGTATCTGGTATACCAGACACATGTTGGGAGGTAAACACCTTCTTGGATGGGGAGGTGTTTTTGAAATCAGGCCCATGAGCCTCCAAATGGAAACAAAGTGACACTGAGGTCCTCACATGGGCAGTCACCACTGCACCTTCCTAACCAGGGTGGCTGTGCTGGGGGAGTGAGCAGAAAGAGGCAGGCTGACCTTCTGAGTACCATACCAGCCCTCAAGCTGGTGTAGAAAAAACTTCTTTTTGGGCCTCGCTATCACCAATCCCAGGACCTGGCTTCCGGGTGGCCAGTGTCCTATCCCGCTTGCTCCCGAAGGGGAATGAGCCCCATCCCTTGAGGCAGTTCCACCAAAGGTGGTGCAGGATCAGCAGATGAGGAGGACCCAGGGGTGGGTCCCAGGGCATGCTGGGGCCCCGATTGCCATAGGCAGATGTGAGGTGGGAGAGGTGGTCCACTGGACCCGGCCTTTAAATATTATATGGTGTTGCCAGTTTTTAGAACATATGTAAGGTTAGTATTAGTCCCAACACAATCTAGGATTGAATTATAACAACATGCAGATATGCCCATTAATCCAAAACAATTTTTGAACAGTTGCATAGCAAAGAGAACACGTGCATATCTGGAACCACAGTGGCCATTACAATGGCATGCAGGTTACACTGATAGCAACAGGCCACCAATGATGGTATTTCAACATGGAATATTAATAGAAACATTTCAATATTTGTTAAACAATAGGACATAATATTCCCAACAGTAGGTTTGGTGTAAAACATACCCATTATTGATTTGTGTTAACTTAGATTATTGTTACAGATGTAATTGGCGGGGAGAGAGAGAGATAATCAATTAACAACTTGTATATCCTTGCAGTACTCACAACTTTAATGATCATTGCTCTAATCTCATTCTAAAATTATTATTACAATACCCTATGGCCTTGGTTGAGCAGTGTTGTATTTTGGCAC
The DNA here is from genome assembly GCF_019279795.1 of Protopterus annectens. Taxonomy (NCBI): domain Eukaryota; kingdom Metazoa; phylum Chordata; order Ceratodontiformes; family Protopteridae; genus Protopterus; species Protopterus annectens. The sequence goes on along the minus strand of NC_056737.1, from coordinate 944,058,017 downwards.
ATGATGTATGCTTCAACCGTCTCTATAGCTACATTCTATTTCTCTAACTAGTAGACCTGTGGAGGGAATGCTTCTACAACTGTTTCAAAACATGTTCTGATTCTGGTAAAATTATTAGCACAGCCACAGCTTACTACTACTCCTGGGATTTGAACCATGGCCATGTCTGCTAAAAAATAGAAACACCTTGTGTTTCATCAAGTGTCTTGATTTAGGAAAACTGCTGTTGTTTATTTTGAGTGATTTTCTGTCCTAAGTCTCTCTTGGTTGGCCGCAATCTGACCTTGTAGTGCAACATTCTTATACAGACATTCTAGACATATTTGTATGCAGCACAGTGTGAGTAAACAGTGGTTAGCAACACAACATTACTATTCAGATATCCAAGATCTTGGTGAATGCAACATGTCCAGGCCATACAATACCAGAGGCCAGGATGGCTTACAACCAGTCAGGTTTTAGAACTTTATTGCCAGGCAGTTACATTTTATTTAAATATGACCTAGCATGGGACTGTTACTGTCATATTGTCTGGTTTTATTCAGTACAAACCATACACATTTTTATACTGCCAGGTAACATTTTACTCCTTTATATTTATTTTTAGTATGACTACTACTGGCTTGGGATTATTGCTCACCAGCCTCATGACTCCTTCTTTTGCAATCTGCTGGCATGGGCTTCCTGGTTCACAGCCCCCTTGCTCGGCTGGAGCTGTAGTGAGCGCAAGAGAGAAACATTTATACAAAACTATCCATCATATACAGGCTGGACTTTGGTAACATTGTGCTATGAATACTTACACACACTGCTGGGATATCTCCCTCTCTCTTGGTTCTTGGACCCACTATTTCAGGCTCCTCTTCCTCCATTTAAGTCAGCAATTGCTGGACCTGCTCCTGATCAAGGATACCAGTTGTACTGGTGAGATCATGAGCAAGACTTTCCCGGGTTCTCCTTTATATTGGGAGCCTGGTACACAGTCCTAAGCAGTCACACATCATGTTTTTACCAGGAGTCCTACCATGACCTTGGACTCCTGTATGCCCCTAGCTGTGTGCCTGAGAGGAACATGCCCTCCTTCCTTTCTACACTGCTGCAGTGGAGGTTACAACCAGTTATGAGCTGTTCCCACCTGGGGGTTTAAACACAGCCAATTTTCTGCCTTCGCCATGATTGGATGGTTTGAAATTGCTGAGCTAAACTAAGCTACAGACAAACCTCCTTCCCCTGCCTTGCAGATCAGAAGAGATGGAACGGTTTTGAGCTCCACTGTTTTTATCTTGTTTCATCTGACGATGTTATATAAGCAGGGTATGCATGTGTGCATGTATGCGGACAAACTAGATCTGGGGGACTGATGGTGGTGCATCCTGGGATATAGTAAGCTCAGCCAATAAGAGACTTCGCTCTTTGGCATAAGCGTGCCGAGTCGGAGCCGAGGGATCGGCTCCGAACCCATCATTCAGAATGTAGGCGAGATGGATCCCAAACATCTGAAGTTATGGTGAGTACATAACTAAAAGTTACTTCCTACATAAATATACAAATAAATGTAAATTGTAATGTTTACACATACAAAATGGAAATGGCTTTGGTCAGGCTCAAACCGTGAATGACTACATGCAAGGCATACACTCGAACCGCTACACTATTGCACTTATGCTTGCATTGGATGTCTATTGCTTTTTAACATATCCTGCCTTTTCAGCTGGGCTAAACGTAGCTAAGCAATGGGCACACCCATGCAGCTACACTTAAACTTTATTGAATATGTAAAAATAAAATTTTATTTGTCGTGCATTTTACTTTGTACCCTTCAGAATATCCATGCTAATGCTGAACCTGTTATTCTATCAACTTTCTGGCTTTGTAGGGACAATTGTCTCTTATGGCTTTGTCTAGATTCCTTATTTTGATGGGTTGGGAGGTGTGCACTATGTGCTTCATACCCTGCCAAAAATTCATGCTTATGCTAAACCTGTTATTCTATCCACTTTCTGCCTTTGTAGGGACAATTGTCCATTATGGCTTTGTCCAGATTCCTTACTCTAATGGGTTGGGGGTGTTACGAGCATTCTCGCTCATTTTAAATTGCTGTATGGCAATTCTAGTGTGCAGGGGGTGTGTGTATTGTGAGACCACTGCTCTCAGACACTCCCCCTGCACTCATACACAGAGCCATGTCTGTTTTGCAGCACGGCAGCATGCCTTCATGAATATGCAAGGCGCACTGCCGTGCTGCATGGGAACAGTCCCTTATTCCTGCATGGAAGTTTACTGAATCCCTGAGGATGACTTTGACATGGGAAACAGTATTTCAAAATTTTACAAAATATTGCTAAACTATAAAACAACACCCAAAACCTCATATTGGAAATATATAACAAAAGGACACTCAATACAGTTAACTGAATATCTTATTATCAATAAAATATATATCCTTTACACAATACTGGAAAGTTTTTAATTGGAAATGCTTTCACAGAGCATTCTTAATCCCAGACAGAATCAGGAAAATTAGTTATTCCATTAAAGGAATATGTTGAAGATGTGAGCAAGTACACAATGCAGATTGGAACCACATTTTCTTTGATTGTGTTAAAATTAAGTCATTTTGGAATGGTATTAATAACTTTGTACAAGCTTTGTTTAATGAATCATTTTATTTAACTAAAGCTCTTGTATTATTAAATGTGAACGAAAGCCCTCATTTGAATAGGTCAAACGTGTATCTAGTATGTACTATACTTACAATTTCAAGGAAGTGTATAACAAGAAGACAGAATTCAAACACAATACCAACTTTGGAAGACTTCTGCAGCCTACTGAAGACCACAGCATTATTGGAAATTAAGATTAAAGAACTAAGAATTTATCCAAAGCCATTTATCAACAACCCTTGGGGAAAAGTCTTATCATTGATTGACACTATACAATAATTGGTCAGACACTCTGATAACGGATTGGACATACTTATAAAGTAATTGTATACATTAAGATCTGTTATAGTGTCAGGCTGATGTAAATAGTGTACATAGTTATTTTAGATGTTATGTATAAATACAATGGAATTCATTCAAATGTATTTGAAAACTAAAACAAAATTTTGAGAAAGGAATCACCAGACTATGGACCCGTATCAGTTTGGATACGTTAGGGGCAGATTATGCTTATTCAGCCTGGTGGACTTCTTTGTAAAAGTTACCAGTGCATTAAATGAAGTTAAAATGGTGCACACTGCATACCTCAACCTAGTCCAACCTTTTGACACAATATTCTATTCGGCCATAGTAAGAAAGTTAGATAAACTGAGACTAAACCCCTATGTCACCCCCTTGGTTACCAGCTGTCTTGTGGATAGGATACAGGAGATCATAATAAGGGGTGCTACCTTCACAAAGAGACCAGTCGCTAGAGTAGTCCCACAGGGTTCATTGCTTGACATTTGCTTCTCTGAAGTAAAAGCCAATACCAAATGGTTTTGTCTGGCTACGACTGCAGATGACTGCAAGCTAGGAGCAGTCATTGAATCTGACCTGCAGGAAGGTTTGTCCAAAACAAATAACTGGTGCCAGAATCATAGACTGAATTTAAATGCCAAAAATTCATTATAATATCACTGGGAAGTTGTATACCCTTGGAAACTATGATAGAGTTGATGCAATGATTCAGGATTTGCGAATGTACATGAACAGTGACCTAACTTCGACTAACATGTATTCACTATCATAATACAATCCTTCTATATTTTGCAGCCTATAAGTAAAGGAATTGCATCTCAATCTAGAGATGTCATTCTCTCGCTTTACTAACTCCTCATTAGCATTGAGTATAACATCGTCTTTGGAATGGATCTGTCTAGACAAATGCAAGAACTGGAATACTTACCTTACTGAAAGGAAACAAGGCCTAAACAAGATATCCTATATGGACCAGCTCAAACCCCTGACACTATAATCAGTATCCTTCAGACTGCCAGGAGGTGACACATGTCTGGCATACAAGGCATCCTCCTAGCCATGACTGATGGATTTACAATACATCAACAAGATAAAGGCATTAGAAATACTCTGTCTAGGGATCTAAACCTCTTCTGCAGCTTCAACAGAATAAACGAAAAGCAAAACGGCTATACAGGTAAAACCCAGTATATAAAAAAAGAAGTATATGAGAGAAAACACTATACCGGGTACCACACAATAACGTCTTTATTTAAACAAAATAAAAAGGAGAGGTGAGCTTTAACCTTCGTTGCTTCATCAGACAAAGAATTAACTGTTCAACTGCTTGTTTTATATCACTCTCAGTCAAAAAAAAAAAAAAAAATTTTTTTTTCCAATTAGTGACATCATACAACTTTTGAAAATTTAAAGGCATATATGACAAGAATATTGTAAAATACGCATATGAATATAAAATATATATACAAAAATGTAAAGTACGTTCATATTTATGCATATCTAATTTAAAACAGTTAAACTCATTAAAAATGCATATATATAAAAAATGCATATAAATAAAAATGCATAGTATATTCATATTTATGCATATCTAATTTAAAACAAATAATCTCATAAAAATGCATATATATAATATATATATAAAAAAAGGATGCATAACACAAAATATATAATAAAAGAAATATATGTATATATATATTTTTATTTTATGCAAAAAATTAATTGTGTTGAAGGCGTCTAGCTTTAAGAAATGGAACCAGTGATGTACAACCATTTAAGCCTGGATATCTATCAGCATTGAGCTTGATAATCCATCTTTGTTCTCGGCTCTCTGTGAAATTTTCTATATCTCCTCCCCTCACATTTCTATGTATATGTTGTAAAACAAAGAACTTGAAAGAGTGTGAAGGGTCAGTGTTTAAAACATGTTGAGCAAGCGCACTAGTAGTTTTGTTATTTCTGATGTCTCTTATGTGTTCCAATATTCTATCCTTTAAGTTTCTATTTGTTTTTCCTATATAGAAGGCATGACATATTTTGCAGAAACAAAAATAACACGTCTGGCATACAAGGCATCCTCCTAGCCATGACTGATGGATTTACAATACATCAACAAGATAAGGGCATTAGAAATACTCTGTCTAGGGATCTAAACCTCTTCTGCAGCTTCAACAGAATAGTTTGGAGGGACAGGTACATCTCACAGAGGATATTGCTGCTCTGGAACAGACTTCCTGTCCACATAAAACAAAGCTCATATTGAAGCACAACTTGTATCTATGGATGGTTAATAGAAAATGTACCCCCAGGATTGCCCCCCCCCCTCGTACTACTAATGGACAGAGGCAGCTCCTAAATGCTTAATCCCATGCATAGGCCCTCTCAGATTATCTATGGTATGATCCCAGTTATTCTCATTAGGAGTGATATATAACTATCGACCATAAGAAGGGGAAAGCCAATTTCTAATCAAATGTAATAAGTTAATTCAAACACCAAAAGAGAAATTGGCTAGGCTTCAAATGGCCCAAAAGGGCAGCTAGCCTAGTACTTTCCTATGAACCTATTACTGCTCTGGATTCCCTTTTTATGGTTCTCTAACCCTATAGCTTACTTTCTATACACTTTTAAAAGGTCCTTGACACTTTGCAAGGGCCTTGTTTTCTGCAGTGAGTTCCAACAGGTTAGACATTTCCTAGTTTGAATTTTCTGTGATCAGTATATTATTATGTGTTCTCTAATATGACTCAGGTGCTTTATCCATGTGTTCCTTTACTACAAGCATTATAATTCTTTATCTGTACTACATGTTTAGAAAATACTCATTATAATTTCAAACAGGGTGATTTCCTCCTCTCATGTTTCATATGCTATAATTAGCAGGCCTCAGGGATGTCTGCAGTTCAAATGGTGTGAATTCAGTTGAAGCTTTGGGTACCTCCGTTATAACAAAGAGAAGATATGGAAGCAGTTGGTGCTATTTTCTTCCAACTTGTTCTATAGCCTTACATAAAATAGACTCTGAAGTTTTATTAAAGCTCTCAACTATCCTGGCTGATGGTAGTATGCAGATTGTTTTAATTGTTTCACTTTACAAAAAACAACTATCTTCACACATTACTCTGGACATGAAATGAATGCCTTGATCAGTAAGAAATTCCCAGGAATTCCTATCCTTGGAAAGAGAAATGCTATTTCTATTGCATCAGACTTTGTATTGCCTCTTCATAAGGAAATTTTGCTGAGTAATCACTACTTACTAGGATATACCAATGGCCTTTACTTAATTTTAAAAATGGACCTACACTGCCAATTGCTATACTCACAAACAGGATTTTCATGATAGGAGAAGGATAGCAAAGGACTCTAAACCCTGGACTGAGAGCAGTCCTTTGTCATTGTGGGCATGCTACACAAAAAATATTCTGTGCTTTTTAATAATCAAGTCAGTAAAATCTAAAACCTAGCATTTGTCTTATCAAGTCCTAAAAGATTAGCCAAAATGTTGCCATATACCAACGTCATCGCACATGTTCTAATGGGCCTTGGAACTAATAATCAGAGGGTTAGCTAGTTATTCTGGTTCTCAGTGCCACCCCCCTGATCTGGCTCTGGCACCCCCTCTATGAAATGTTGAGGAGCAAGAAAATAATCTATTCATAGGCTGGCATCTTCACTAAAGGAGCAAGCCAGATGTAGAACTGTGCTAATTTCTGACTTAAAAAGCAAAAAAAAAAAAAAAAACAGCTGCAGCAAACTGCTTTCTGTATGTGTAAAAAGCAGCTGCTGCAGTTTACTCCACACATGGAGAGCTAAAGCACTTCATTTCTGATCATAAAATCAATACAAGCATTCATCTTGGAATGTTGGTATGGCACTTCAGACCAATCTGTATCTGCAGATCACATCAGCCTAGCACATAGTTTGCACCCAAGTCTGCTGCCCCCTTCATCTCACCGTAGCTATGCCTCTGCTAATAAGTTGTTTAGTTGTTTCGTATCTGTTTACCATTGGTTACTGAGTAGAGCAGGTAATTTTGTTGTTCAAAATATGAAAATGAAGTGAGGCTCATCTGTTAGTTTACATTATCCCATCTAGCTGTACATTGTGTATTGGCTCGCCACTAATCCTTCATCATGTTGACATTACTTCTCTGAAAGCCACCCATATCAGTATTATAAGTGTTCTGAAGTATGGGCTGTGTCCTTCTTTCTATAAATAAAAGTGCAGGTTTTCCCCTTAATCTATTTATGTTATATAAAAGCTACATCAAAAAATAATTTTCTTTGCTTGGAGTTGCTGATAGTTTCACTTTCTGCTTCTGTAGTTATTTTACTGTCTTCACCCTTTGAGTCTTTTTTTTTCTCTTCCTGCGAATCTGTCTCTGCAGATTATGGAACTGTATATAGGCTGATATCATCTGCAAATTAGGAAGCCTGCAGATAAGTATGTGAGGGACTGAAATCTGTGGATGTGTGTTGGAACAGTTAGGCATCATCTACCAGGTATGTCAGCAGAAGGTTAAGAATATGTATGCAGGTAGAAACAGTGTGAGAGGGGGTAAGGTGATGGTGACTTTTGATTATCATGTTTCCACAGTAGTTATAAAATCCTTCTCTCTGTCCCAGTAACCAAAGTCATCTCAACAAAAATAATGTCTTACTTCCACTGTACTAATCTGTAAATTGTCCCTTTATTGAAAATAATCCACAGTAGGTACGTAGCTATTGAAACATATCAGTCAGTTGGAGACACCTCAAAGGTTCCTAACCAAAATAGTCACAGGTCTTGATACCTTAGTTATCCAGACCATTTTTACACACCCTCTCTATATATAATTTTTCCTACAGTCTCCTCCAAAGTGATCGATGTTTGGCCTTTTGAACCATGAAAATATCGACGTTGGCGCCCTTCTAGACTTACTTTATCTGCATAGAAACACTGGTTCCTCAAACACATATGCAAAGGACCTCAATTTCTATCAACACAAAAAGATGCATACATATGTAAATATAGATATAGATAGATATAGATACTGCCTAGTGTGCAGTAAAGCCTATTGTAGTATTTTAGATCATCCCTATTCTTTATGCAAGTGGTAAGCTTAAGATGAAGGATGTAAAGTATAATGCAGCATGTCTTTAATATTTCTATAAGGCCAAGTCATGTGGTAGGTTGCATGACTCTATTTTGCTCATGCAATTGCTGACATATTACTAAATGGGATGATTCCTTACTTACGATCCCCTGTGTGACTCTATAGGTACTTGCATGCTGTAGGTACCAGCAAAGTAAAGCTAAGCACAATCCATCTCACAAGTCAAATATTACTATGATATCACTTAACATGATCCATTCTATAATTAGTCTACGATGATCTGTTTCCCAACTGTACATAACTAAATGTGCCCATTAAATGGTCTGCATATTAAATATAATGTATTTGATTATTTATTTGATCAGCCTAATTTAATGTTGTTCTGAGTATACATTGGTTTAAAGACAGAAAGAGTCTCATTTGCTGTGTGAATATGTGAATATTCTTCACATTTGATGAACAGTCTGGTTATTCTGTTATTTCATGTATGTATATGGATTCACTTCAGATGATCGCAGTTTTTAAACTTCAAATTTAATATGGCCAAGATCAAAGTTTCAAAATTTCAAACACCTAATATATATATATATATATATATATATATATATATATATATATATATATATATATGTATGGGTCTACTTTGTTTCATTGAAAGCTCATTTCACTGAATTTGAATTCACCCTGACCAAATCACTGAAAAACTCAAATTTCTGAAAACTCATTTCACCAAATATCATTTTACTTCAGTGAAGTACTGAGTAGAGGTAGAGTACTGTAAGGCAATTAAAAGGTATATGCCCTTTTCTCCACTGTAGTGCAATCCTGGAGTTAGTATATATAGTTACGGGGGGTGGGGGGCCACAGCCTCCACATTGGAAGGTGTGGGAGCATAGCCCCCCACCTAGTTTGGTTTTATATTACATTTTAAACCATAGACATGCATACTTACAATACTGATGACTAATTCTTTTCAGAAGACAATATATACCCAAACTAAGGGGGGGCTATGTTCCCACACCCCCCAATGTGGGAGGCATAGCCCCCACACCCCCGCTAACTATATATACTAACTCCAGGATCGCACTACAGTGGGAGAAAATGGCATATACCTTTTACTTGCCTTACAGTACTCTACACAGTGGCAATACTTCAGTGAAATGAGATTCAGTGAAATGAGTTTTCAGTAATTTGAGATTTCAGAGATTTGGTCAGGGTGAACTCTATATATATATATATATATATATATATATATATATATATATATATATATATATATTGTGATTAATTTATGCCCATAAATAACTGTCATGTGGAAGCAAATAAAATTTTTGATGCACTTATATGTGTGTGTGTTTGTGTGTGTGTGTGTGTGTGTGTGTGTGTGTGTGTGTGTGTGTGTGTGTGTGTGTGTGTGTGTGTGTGTGTGTGTGTGCATTTTAGGTTGTTTTTGCCTATATAATTATTTCCAAGCATTTCTATTTACAAAGACTACTGCATCTTTGCTGCATTTTTTTCATTATGGTCTGTTTAACATTTAGATCACTGTTGCAGTAGCTTACAATAAATGGGTCCTACTCAATTGACTGTCCAGCTTTTGCCAATGGTTTCTATTTACAAAGACTACTGAATCTTTGCTACATTATTTTTTACTTATGCTCTACGTTCAACATTTAGATCACGTTTGCAGCAGGTTACAATAAATGGGTCCTACCCCAGTGGCAGTGCAGTTTTCAGAGCTTCACTGCACCTTCCACATGTTCTGTCAGGATCATTGTATAATTTAATGTTTTCTTTGTGATATCTGATATTGTGGTGTAGAGGTATAATTTTCTGACAGCAGCCCAGACAACAGGGATTGGTTAGTGACCTGGGTATGGGGGAGCCAGGGATGGAGGAGGGAGTGAACAGCTGATGTTGGTTCGCACTTTCTGGAAGGAGAGAGGAGGTCTAGTTCATTACAGTGCAAGCACCTATTCAAAAACAGGTTATTTTGTGCAGCAAATGGACCAGAAATGTTAACTTAATTCTTGTAAGTAGTGTTTACAAGGTAATTTTCACTGCACTTGTACAGGATGATGCACAGGGAAATGTAACAGTTTTTCATATCTCGTAACTTGTTAGAACAAGAATCAGGGGTAAAGACAAAATAATAGTAGGACAAAGACAACAAATCAGTGAGAGATTTTAAGTATTCCCCATTTAACCTTGGAAAGTTGCTAGAATAACATATTTTGCACTACTCTGCATTTTATGAGGGATATGAAGTCTGAAATTGAAATGTCTGTTATTATTTAGTGACTGCAATCCTTAATGATTTACCAGAAAAAAAACACAAATTTTATACGGCACAGGCCAAATATGTGAGGCAAAAATATGGGCATTTTGTAATATAAGGGACAGTTGAGAAGTACAACACAACAGCTACTAGGAATGGGTCTAGGGCCAGATGACAGACTTGTTGTTTGCTCCACCTATGATCATCTCTTGCTCTGTAAAGTTAACAAATAAGTGCAATCTATAGTGGGACAACAAGATAGTCAGCAATTTTTTTAAGAAAAGTTTGGGCAGGATTCATAGATGTGCCAAAGTCAACAATGGACAGAATGACAAAATAAAAAGAAAATCCTTGCAAGAATTAAATTCCCACCACTACTGGTAAACTGATGGCTTCGCATATCTGATATTACACCAAATAAGCATGCATGGGGTTCACTCCCTACTGTACAGCCTATAAACCCTAACAGCTCGAGTATTTGAATATCAGGAGTTTGCATACTTGAGCTGCAAGTCTCATGGAATTATTCCCATATATGAGCCGAGATGGACAGTGCCAGATAGATATAATGGATCACAAACCCACATACATGCACATTAGACTCTGTTTTGTTTTGAAGTCTTTACTTGCTAATGCCTTAATGTTAGACTGTATGGGTCAAAACACTCTTAAGATGTTCTTGACTGTTAGTTTAATGCTTACAGTTAATGTTATCAGCTGTTAGCAGCCTTCATCTTATAGTCCACTTACATCTATGCGCCTACAAGCGAGTCAGTTAACTAGACAATGCTATTGAGTCACCCCTGGAAAGGAAAACTTGTATGCAGTAGGCTTAATAAATGAAATGGTGACTTGATGCTATTAAAAAATAATTTGGATAATGCACCATTACAGAAATAAGATGAAAACAAAGTTAATTTGTTTTCCACCAAACAAAATAATATGAGGTTCTCTAACTGTTGTCTTATTTTCTCTACAGATGGTACTCATTTAAAAGAAGCTGAGAAGCACTGCTTTAACTATTTAATAAAATATTCCTGGGTGTGACATTTATCAAAAAATGAAAATCGCCAGCTTATTATTTTTCAGTCTTATTCCTTACACTGCTAGCTGTTCTTATCATTCAACAAATGTTGGTTCTCATGGAAATACAGCTGATAATGAAATGAACTCACAACATGAGATGTGCAAACAGCTTATGATTTCCAATCAACACTTCGCCATTTATTTATACAAACACGTTGCATCTCAGTCAACTGAAACTTTCAAGAACATTATCATCTCACCATTTGCAATTGGTACATCCTTTGCTATGTTATCGCTTGGTACTAGATCTTCTACTAAAGACCAGATACAGAGAGTACTGGGATTTGAAGACACCATGCTATCAGAGTATGACGTACATCACTGCTTTACTAGACTCCTACAAATAATTAAGAGTAATGAAGAGGAAGTATACGTGGGCATGGAAACTGCAGTATTCCTGCAAAGTGGTATTTCATTCCTTCCAAACTTCTTGAACGACATTAGACATTATTATAACACACATGCAGTTTATGTTGATTTTTCAAACACATACCATGCTAAAAACCAAATCAATAACTTTATAAGACAAGAAAGTCTGGGGAAAATGGTTGATGTGGTCCAGGAGATTAATCAGCATACAATGTTACTTCTTATTAACTACATTTCTTTTAAAGGTAAGACAGCTGGATTTGTAGATTTATGTTAACCTACTATCTGTCAAGGTTCACAGTCATAAACATGTTAAGCATTCCTTAGCTCTCCTCCAGAACTTATTCTCCTGTATGCTATCAGCTTTGTGAGACAGTAGCCTGATCCTTACAGAAACTCTGTTCATAATTTGTGTGACGATTTCATTCTCTGTACAATTACTGCCATGCAGCATGTAGAACGGTCTTGTTCTGGGGTATTAAAGGAATCAGAGATGGAAGAGTAACCTTAAGGATAAATGTCACTGGTCAAGATTAATGCCAATAGGCAAATCCTCTCAACCACTATAAAACAAGAAATCTGGAAAAAAGATTAAAATAATGGGATAGAGGCCCCAAAATGTGGACAGATTTTAAATGCTGCTCTTATGAACTTAGAACATTGTTAGAATAGCACAATTTATGTTAGCATACATTCTCTGAAGGATATGAAGTCTGAAAGTCAAATGTATGTCATTATTTAGTGACTTCAGTCCTCAATGATTTAGCCAGAAAAACCCAAATTTTATGAGGAACAGAACAAAAATATGCAGCAAAAATCTGGGCATTTGAGAAATATGCCACTAGGGCTGTCATACATAGTTCATGTAACCTACGTGTTATTTTTATATTTTTTGTAGATTTTTTATTCAAATTTAATGTATTAATACAACATGGTACCGATTTTTAAGAATAAGGGTGATGTGCAGAGCTGTAGTAACTACAGAGGGATTAAACTGATCAGTCACAGCATGAAGTTACGGGAAAGAGTAGTGGAAGCTAGGTTAAGAAGGGATGTGATGATTAGTCAACAGCGGTATGGTTTCATGCCGGGAAAGAGCACTACAGATGTGATGTTTGCTCTGAGAGTGTTGATGGAGAAGTACAGAGAATGTCAGAAGGAGTTGCATTGTGTTTTTGTAGACTTAGAGAAAGCATATGACAGGGTGCCTAAAGAGGAGTTGTGGTATTGTATGAGGAAGTCAGGAGTGTCAGAAGTATGTAAGAGTGGTACAGGATATGTACAAGGGTAGTGTGACAGTGGTGAGGTCTGCGGTGGGAGTGACAGATGCGTTTAAGGTGGAGGTGGGGTTACATCAATGATCAGCTCTGAGCCCTTTCTTATTTGCAATGGTGATGGACAGGTTGACAGATGAGATCAGACAGGAGTCCCCATGGACTATGATGTTTGCAGATGACATTGTGATCTGTAGTGAGAGTAGGGAACAGGTGGAGGAGACCCTGGAGAGATGGAGATATGCTCTAGAGAGAAGAGGAATGAAGGTCAGCAGGACTAAGACAGAATATATGTGTGTGAATGAGAGGGAGGATAGAAGAATGGTGAGGATGCAAGGAGTAGAGGTGGCGAAGGTCGATGAGTTTAAATACTTGGGGTCAATAGTTCAGAGTAACAGTGAGTGTGGAAGAGAGGTGAAAAAGAGAGTACAGGTAGGATGGAGTGGGTGAAGAAGAATGTCAGGAGTGATTTGTGACAGATGAGTACCTGTAAGAGTGAAAGGGAAGGTCTACAAGAGGGTAGTGAGACCAGCTATGTTATATGGGTTGGAGATAGTAGCACTGACATAAAGGCAAGGGTTTGAGCTGGATGTGGCAGAGTTAAAGATGTTAAGATTTGCACTGGGTGTGACGAGGGTGGACAGGATTAGGAATAAGTATATTAGAGGGATGTAATGGGATCCTATCTCACCTACATTCATAACTGATGGGGTTCGGAGCCGATCCCTCGGCTCCGACTCGGCCACTATATAGTAGAACGAAGTCTCTAATTGGCTGGGCTACCCCTTATCCCAGAATGCACCACGCCTGCTTCCCCAGATCTTGTTTGCCGCTTTTCAAGCTAGACGTGGTCTCGACTTGGCTGGAGTTAAGTAGTTTTTTGGTTATTTTTTGGTCTTTTGACCTAGGGGTTTCTTCATAAATTTAACAAACAGCTGTTTTAACAGCTTTACGTGTGTGTGTAAACTTTTTTGGTGTGATTGGTATTTTTTTCTATTTACCGGGCAAGGCCCATTTAAGTTAGAGGGCCCTTGCCCTTATTTGTGTGTGCTGAAATTGTCTAACTGTACATTCTCTTTTTTATCGGGTTAAGCCCGTTTAAGTTAGAGGGCTTCTGCATGTTTTTTTGTGTGCTGTATATCGGGCCAGTCCCGTTTGAGTAAAAGGGCTCGTGCCCTACTTAAGGTTGTTTTTTCGTTGTAGTAAAACAGTGGTGTGACAGGATGTCAAAAGAGCAGAAGTCTGGTTTTAAAAAGTGCACTAAGTGTAACTACAAAATGTCCATTACCGATAGTCATGCTGTTTGTGTATATTGTTTAGGACCGAAACATTTACAGGAAACATGTAGTGTTTGTCATGCTTTTTCCTCTAGGGTCCTTCAAGAACGTAAAAATAAGTTGATACTTAAGGGCCTTATTAAGCCCTCCTTTGAGGAACTTTGGCTTCTCCTTCCTCTCCAGCTTCTAAAAAGAAAAGGTCGTCGGCTCCGACCAGTCCTTCGGAACTGACTTCCAAGAAGTATAGGTCGACCTCTTCTTCCTCGGCTCCAATGGCTTTGGAGCCTCGGGTGGAAGGGTCTGCCTCGATACCTCTTTCCTCGGCTCCATTGGTGTCAGAGCCGCAGGTTAGGGGATCGAGAGGCGAATCATCTGCTTTGGCTCCTTTGGTCTCGGAGCCGTTGGAGGTGTGCAGCTCAGACTCTCCCCCCTCGGCCCCGAAGTCTCCTTCGGCGCCGATACTTATACATACGGTTCCAGATCCGGTGCCGATAGTGTTGGACCCATTTTGGAGCCGGTCCCCTGGTCAATCAGAGCCGAGAGAGAAGTCATCTCGTCCCCCATCTATTTCCTCTAAATCCTCCAGGTTGTCTGACTCAGATTTGGACAGAGTTATCCAGCGGCTTTTCCAATCCCCGGTTTTTGCAAAAATGGTCTTGGCTCCAGCCCACTCGGCTCCGGAGCCGGTCCCCACATCGACACATCCAATTCCTCCTCCAACCTCCTCAGAACCATTGGAGTCGGTGATGGTGGAGCGGAGCAGAGTCGTCCAGTTGGAACCGAGACTCCCTCGGAGCCTCTCGGTTCCGACCATCATTCCTACTCTGTCCTCGGCGTCAGGGTTCGGTACCGGGACTTCCTCGGTTGGGGCCGAGGGGAACACTTTGGAACTGGTAGCTTCGGTGCCTAGTCTCCCCCTCGGAGTGTCAGCTGCAGGAATTCTCGGTACCATCGTGGTCTCTCAGCCGGTGTCCTCCGTAGAGTCTGGAGGTCCTGCTTTTGAGGCCATGAGGAGTGCGCTGGCCATGTCCTTGCCGGCTCAGCAACTCTCTACCTCACCGTCCCTAGACTTGGGAACTGGTGCTTCTGGTGTGCTTCATTCCCACGACAGCGGGGCCCCAAGGCCTGAGGATACCCCCTTGGGGGGTTCCCTTCTCCAGGGAGGTCCTTCTGAATCCGCTTCAGATGAACCTCCAAGGAAAAAATTGTGCAAGAGGAAACACATTGACTCACAGGATGAGTCTATCACATCAGATACTGACCTTGATGATGTGGAGGGGTCCCCAGAATCGTTCTCGGATGACATCTCATTCTCAGATATCCTCGAGATCCTGAGACAGAGAGGCGATTGGCAGTCCAAAACCCCTTCCGCAGAGAAGTCAGTTTTCCTCAAGGCTTTTGGGGCCCAGCCCTCCACCTCCTGGGTGTCTCTACCCTTCGATGAATTGCTAGATTTAGTTTCTTGAAGGGTGTGGGAACACCCTGACGCTATGGAACCGGTGCCCGCCAGGCCTAACAAGTTCCTCTCAGCCCCTCCTCAAAAGGAATTTTTGACCAAAGGAGTTGCAGTAGATGCGATGGTGGTGGCATCTGCCACTCAGCAGGACGTGGCAGAGGCTTCAACGTCTATTCACCCTCCTAATAAGGATTCCAGGAGCATGGATAGGTACGGGAAGTGTACCCTTTCTTCAGCGGCCTTTACCCTGCGGTTGCTGAATTATCTTTGTCATTTTACCAGGCTCCAAAGGGACCTCCTCAAAGATTTAGGTGAGTCTCTTATGGGTAATCTTCCTGAGGCGTTAGCCCAAACTGTTGGCGCCCAGATGACTACCCTATCTTCGATAGTCAACTCGTCCATGAGGCTCATCTCATATGCGGCCAAAGGGGCGAGTAGAGCAGCAGGAACAGGCGTGGCTCTTAGAAGACACGCCTGGTTATGCTTGTGTCCCTTTGCAGAGGCCTTTAAGTCTTCCTTCACCGACGCCCCCTTTGATGGGTCCTCCCTGTTTGGACCCAAGGTGAAGGACACACTGACTCGATGCGAGCAGGAGGGCAAGACCTTGACTGCCATGGGGGCCCATTTCTCCGCTCCCTCTAGACCTTACCCCAAGGCCCAGAGAGGAGGGAAAATGTGGTTCAAAAATCTCAAAGGTCTTTCCCTACTCCACCGAGTGATCCCCCCTCTAGAGGCAGGGGGGGGATTCAGGAAGATGCCACCCCAGAGGCGGCAGAGGCCCCCGTAACTCTGGAGACTGTGATTCCTTTCGTGGTCCATCCTACGCTCACCGTCCCTGAGACGTGGCTCGACTGCGCATCTCCGGAGCCAGTCGGAGGTCGCTTTGAGGAACACCCACAGGCTTGGGAATCTATCACCAAGGATCAGTGGGTGCTCCGAACCATAACCGGAGGCTATCTCATCCCTTTCATAAAGCCCCCTCTTCCTATCAGGAAGATCCCGAATGTGCCACCCAGTCAGCGGGATCAAGCAGCGGTCGAGGTCTCAAAGCTGCTAAGAAAAGGAGTCATCCAGCTTGTCCCCACCGACCAGATCGGATCAGGAACTTACTCAAGACTATTTTTGGTGCCAAAAAAGACAGGGGACTTAAGGCCCATTTTGGACCTCAAATCATTGAATCGCTTTGTAAAAAAATCCAAATTCCAAATGGTCACCCTTCAGTCCATTCTCCCATTATTGGAGAAGGATGTCTGGATGTGCTCCATAGATCTCAAGGATGCTTACTATCACATCCTGATAAGTCAAGAGTCCAGGAGTCACTTACGCTTCCGCCTGGGAACCAGTCATTTCCAGTTCTGAGCACTGCCCTTTGGTCTCACCACAGCCCCCAGGGTGTTCACCAAGTGCCTGGCAGTAGTGACAGCTCACTTGAGAAGTCTAGGATTCCAAGTGTTTCCCTATCTAGATGACTGACTCCTTACTGCCACCACCAAACATCTATTAGTTCGGGTGCTTATGACCACAGTCAGTTTGGGTCATTCACTAGGAATCATGTTCAATTGGGGAAAATCTGTGCTGCAGCCATCTCAGCGTATTACCTTTATAGGTGCAGAGTTAGACACAAGAAGAATGCGGGCATTCTTGCCGGTAGAAAGGATTCAGGTCCTGCAGTCGCAGGTTCAAACCTTGTTACCCAGATCACGAGTTCAGGCCAGACTGATTCTGCAGTTATTGGGCACGATGGCCTCGACTATTCTTCTAGTCACCTTAACCAGGCTGCACATGCGGGTGCTGCAATGGCTACTGTCGGTTCAATGGTCCTTTCAGGATCTCCCCTTGAACCATTTGGTCCAGATTACGGAAAGTTGCTGTCGGGACCTACGTTGGTGGCTGCTTCGGTCCAACCTGGACCAGGGGCGACCCTTTGCCCTTGAGCCTCCCGTCGCCATGGTGACCACGGATGCCTCCCAGATAGGGTGGGGGGGGCATTATCTGGACAGGTCTGTCCAAGGTACGTGGCAGGCTCACGAAAAGCACTTACATATCAATATCCTGGAAATGAGAGCAGTGCTACTGGTGTTGCAAGCACTTCATCATGTTCTTCCCCGGGGTACTATTGCGATCCTATCCGACAACATGTCGGTAGTCTGGTACATAAACAAGCAAGGCAGAACCAGGTCCTACCCTCTTTGCTGAGAGGCCATGAGAGTGTGGCATTGGGCGATTTCTACCCAGCGTTTCCTAGTGGCAACGCACATTCCGGGGAAATCCAATGTGATTGCAGACAGGCTGAGTAGGACTCTCCTGTTGCCCCATGAGTGGTCGCTCAATGACAGGGTGGCTGCAAACATTTTCGCCAAGTGGGGCCTCCCTTGTTGCGACTTGTTCGCCAGCCCTCACAATGCAAAATGCAGGGAGTTCTTCACTCTGTCTCTCAGGGGCAGATTCCCAGGGACGCTCTAGCTCACAGTTGGCCCCCCAGTCTACTTTATGCCTTCCCTCCGGTTCCCCTTCTCCCAAAGGTGATATAGAAGGCGATTTATCTATGAAGTGACATGATTTTGATCGCTCCACACTGGCCTCGTCAGGTTTGGTTCCATTTCCTTCTGAGGTATGCGGTGGAGGGCCCATGGTTTCTGGACCTGGTGCCCGACCTGTTAACTCATCAGTTGGGACAGTCTCATCCATCCCTCAGGTCCTTGAGGTTGGCCGCCTGGTTACTCCACTTCCAACCTTAGTCAGAGATAACTCTCTTTCTACAGACTTCATCCACATTTTGTCCTCTTCTCACAAACCTTCCACTATTAAACTGTATTCCAGCAAGTGGAAGAGGTTTGCTATTTGGGCCCAGCAATGAGGTATAGATCCCCTTACCACCCCAGTACCTCAGGTTTTAGAATTCCTGGCTTCTTTGTTTTATTTGGGCTCTTCAGTTTCCACAATTAAAGTCCAACTGGCTGCTATCTCTAATTTTCATGTCTCCTTTGAGCCTTCCTTAATGGCAAACAGGCTTTGCAAATCATTCCTTAAAGGAGCGTGGCTCCTTCAGCCCCCAATAGCCCATCCTGTGCCCCCTTGGGATCTGAATATGGTTCTAGCTTCTTTAACTGCCCGTCCCTTTGAACCAGCAGCTACTTGTGATATAAAATTTCTATCTTGGAAAACTGCCTTTTTGGTGGCAATAACCTCTGCCAAGCGTGTCTCAGAGCTTCAGGCTCTCTGTTCTAACCCCTCTTATTTGATTTTTCACAAAGACAGAGTGTCTCTCAAGTTAAATCCCTCTTTCTTACCCAAGGTAGCATCCCCCTTATGCATTCAACAATCCTTGGAGCTCCATGTGTTTTTTCCCAAATTCTCCAATAGCGCAGAATATATTTTCCATCAGTTGGATGTTCACAGACAACTGCGTTTTTATTTAAGTAGGACCAATCAGACACGAAAGTCAGATCAGCTGTTTGTGTCCTTTGCAGAAAATAGGTTGGGTCAACCGGTGGCTAAAACCACCATAGCCAAATGGATTAAAGATTGCATCTCCTTCATCTATTCACAGTCTGGCAAAGAGCTACCATTCCCAGTCAATGCTCATTCTACCAGGGCAATGGCTACTTCTGTAGCATTTCACTCCAAATTATCAATAGATGATATCTGTGCAGCTGCTACCTGGACTTCTCCGCACACCTTTATTTCTTATTAACAAGATAGATGTGGCTTCTCGAGGTAGAGCTTCCTTTGGTTCCACAGTTCTCAGGAGTGTTTTCCAATGAGCCACCCGGGATTTAGGTGCTAGGGATGCTGTCCCATCAGTTATGAATGTAGGCGAGATAGGATCCCATTACATCTTTTAGTTATGTACTTACCATAACTTCGGATGTATGGGATCCATCTCGCCTACATTCATACGTTCCCGCCCTCCTTCCCCCTTCCCATTGGACTTAGAGGAAATGTTGCTACTTATTGAGTTTTTCTCTTGAAGGACTATAGTTTGTTACAGTTGTTGGTATGTTTCTGTGCCTGGATGTAGGTATATAAAAGCGAACAAACAAGATCTGGGGAAGCAGGCGTGGTGCATTCTGGGATAAGGGGTAGCCCAGCCAATTAGAGACTTCGTTCTACTATATAGTGGCCGAGCCAGAGCCGAGGGATCGGCTCTGAACCCCATCAGTTATGAATGTAGGCAAGATGGATCCCATACATCTGAAGTTATGGTAAGTACATAACTAAAAGTTAGCCCAGGTTGGAAGGTTTGGAGACAAAGCCAGAGAGGCAAGATTACGTTGATTTGGGCATGTGCTGAGGAGGGATGCTGAGTATATTGGGAAAAAGATGCTAAGGATGAAGCTACCAGGTAACAGGAAAAGAAGAAGGCCTAAGATAAGGTTTATGGATGTGGTGAGAGAGGACATGCAGGTGGTTGGTGTGACAGAGCAAGATGCAAAGGACAGGAAGAAATGGAAACAGGTGATCCGCTGTGGCGACCCCAAACAGGAACAGCCAAAAGAAGATGATATTAGCATTCAAAACTTAACACACATTGATCAAAAGGTAATTAAACTATGAAATCTTGACTGTTTTAAGATGTAAAATGGTTTGCTTTATTTACCCAGCTTTACTCAATAAAGTCTTATGATATCTAATTTGTTTTGCAGGCTGCATTTAACAGCATATAGAGCTTTGCAGTACATGAGATCAAAATAGGCTTCATGTGTTAAGCAGACATTTCCTCTTAAAATTCTGCATTAATGTTGTGTCTTTCGGCTTTTCTGGGTTAGGGGTTGCCACAGCAGAACTCCGGTCCACTAATGATTGGCAGTAGATTTTTACGTGCCGAGTTGCCAGCTCTGATTAACAACCTTCAACGAAGGTACACCCATTCACGCATGTCTCCACACAGAAGACACTCTAGCTGAGAATCGAACAGGACATCTTACTGTGAGGCAACAATGCTACCACAGCACCACCACCACAGTAATCAGCAAACCTCTCAACTGTCCAGATTCTCAAAGAATGTCCAGATTTTTGCCTCATATTTTTGGTCTGTTCCTCATAAAATTTGTAATTTTATATATTTTTGTTGGAAATAAGTATGGCTTGGATTCACTAAATAATGATGGGCATTTATGTTTCAGACTTCATATTCTTCAGAAAATGCATGGTTACAAGTCCTTTTTATTCTAGCAACGTTCTAGGTTTATAAGAGCAATATTTAAAAACTGTCCCTATTTTTGGGGCTTTGTCTCCCCATTATTTTTGGCTTTGTGCAGAGTTTTTTTATGATAAGAGGTTTAGATGTATGATCACCATCACTTGGTAAGTGAGTAAATGCCTTGGTCCAAACACCCTTTTTACCTAATGGAAAAGGTTTCCCTCTCACATTTGGAAAATTGTATTCTTTGAGATTCTTAGAACTTTAATGTGTTTGTCTGAGACATACCTGAAGGAATGGAGGGGGCATGTTCTTGAGCCACACTTAATACCCTACCCTAGAGCTCAAGGCTATTTCAGGCACAAACCATGCTATTAATTTATCTCTTATCAGTCAGTATATTACATTACATTAATTAGTGTGACTGCAGATGAATATGATAATTCATTCTAGTCTGCCCTTTAAGATCATTTATCCTTCTAATACTCCTCCGTCCCTGCTGTTCTCCTTTCCCCTTTTCCATCTGTTCCTTCATTCCTGAAGGCCGTTATGGATTCAGTATACACTGTCTATTCTACTATTCCATGGGTCAACAACCGTCTCTGTGAAAACTCCTTCTGGAGATCTAGAGAGTAGTTAGTACCTAAAATAGCCACCCTGTGTTCCTTTATTTGCATTCCATTTTTGTCATTCAAAATTACACCTCCGTCACTCTAACATGATCTTGTACATCAGTTTCACATCTTCCCAGTCTTTTAGACTCTTAAGTGAGAAGTGCTCTAGCTCTTCTAGACTCTAGCCATACTCCTTTATTTAGAATTTCTTCCAGAAGCCTGATGCCCTTTTCTTTATGTGACCTAGAGAACTCCAAGTAGTACAAAACGTAGAGCCTTGCACCATAGAATAGAAACATTACCTCTTTGTTTCTGGAATCCTTCTATCAGAAGATACATTAGCATTCCATTTGTTGCTGCCACTACCTTTTCAATCTTATCTCTGCACTGCAGTCCAAGTTTGATCAGCACCCCTTGATCCTTTTCCTGATCTGTTTGCATCAACTTCACTACCCCATTTAATATGGACACTATACTGCGGTGGTGGTGCTGCGGTAGCATTGTCGCCTCACAGTAAGACATTGTCCTGTTCGATTCTCAGCTAAAGCGTCTTCTGTGTGGAGACATGCGTGAATGGGCATTCCTTTGTTGAAGCTTGTGCGTCAGGGCTGGCAACTCGGTATGTAAAAATCTACTGCCAATCATTAGTGGACCGGAGTTCCGCTGCGGCGACCCCTAACCGGGAAAAGCCGAAAGATACAACTGCATCCCAAGTGCAGTAGTTTGCACTTGTGTGTATTTGACCTTAACTTCCATTTTCACCTTTCTCCCCCATTTGCTTAGCCTTTCTAAATCCTTTGGAAGTATTTTTGCCCATCCTCAACTGCTGCACCTGTCTTTGTGTCAGATGCAAAGAAAATAATTATATTTCCCATTCTCTTAGGTAGGATTTCTGAAACCTCAAGGAGGAAAACCATCTGGTCATTGTGCTTCATAATCTGTAAAGGCAGTCAGTTCCTACTTCTCTGGTCTAATATCTGTCCACTGTTCTATTTATTTTGTCCTGCATCTATCTCAGCATGGCACTCTTCTCTTGCTTTCTTCTGAGTAATGTGAAATAAAGTAAAATTATTCATTCGGTATCTCTTTTTTCAGCATTTATGCTTCTCTCCAGTCTTTTCTGATCCCTTCAAGCCTGCCCTATTCCTGTCGCTCCTTCTTTCTGCTACATACCTAAACAAAGCACTTGCTTCCCTTTTTGATTCCTTTTATTAACATCCTTTAAACTTTAGCTTTTATTACCTTACCATATTTCCACCTTTTTTGCTAGATTCTTTGTATTGTTACTCCTGCATCTCCTTAACCCTCCTTTCCACCTCTTGTAGACAATATCTTCTGCCCTGCTTGCTACTTACTAGCATCATATCCCCTTATGGACATACTGGTCTTTTTTGTCTTTTACACACAGCCTTTGCCACAGGTACAAGTACCCCATCCCTGACCTATTCCTATAGTTTGCTTACACACTCAGTTTGCTTCCAGAATCCCAGCTCATCCTTGACCACCTCCTGTACCATTGCACAATACACTCTTCTAAAATCCCACTCTATTTTCTTTTTTCTTTTAATTCTTTCTTTTCACTACTCTAAGCCATACAGTGTTATGATCAGTTTAGCTAATGGTGCCTTTACCTGGACATCCATGGTCTTTCAGTATTGGTTAGAACCAAGTGCAGAATTCCATAATTTCAAATACAGTTCTGCTCCAGTTGCCTGAACTTCTCATATTCCAAGACCTTGGTTATCTTCTGCTTTTTCTCTTCTCTGGATATTATAGCCCCTCATTCTGCTCCTGGCAGGTTCTGATCAGTGTTAATCATACTGATCAATGTTGCAGTAGCCTTAGCTTTAATGGTTACATCCTGCCAAGGATATAACAGTTGACAGCTTCCCAAGCTTCAGGGCACCTTCCATGCCCCCAAACTATCAGGTAGGTTTTGCTGAGAAGATTAAAAGACAAGTTTGCACGCAAAGCCCCTCTCGAGGTTTTTGAGGATCAAAAGCTGGCTTGTGTTTTCCTTTTCAGGGCAGAAACATTCCCTTTGTGGAAAAAGCGTTCCATTTTTTTTTTTTTAATTTAGTTGATCATTTATTACTTTCCTTTTTAGGAAAGTTATTTTAAAGCTTGGAGTGTTGTGCTGCAATGGACTATCTCAAGACTGTGATGGACCACTCATTTTTTTCTGTCAAGTTTAAAAGTGGTTCAAAGTAACTGAAAACATTTTTTTCCTGTGGAGAAATTGTGTTTATTTTACTTTTGTGGGGATGGCATAGTGTCTTAAAGTGCCTTTTTATTGTGTTTTTATGTCAAAAAGTTACTTTTGTGGACTTGTAGTTTTTACTGGCAATTGCTGCTTCTCTTTCCTGGGAAAGAGGCAACATTTTCACCTTGACCATAGAACAGACTACAAGCCCCAGTGTTGGTCCTTCTTCTAGCCATAAAAAGAAAAAAAATAAGCAAATAGCCTTTACCACCACTGCAAGCTAGCAATTTGCCTCAGCAACAGGTGGGTGACTGGTGTGGCCATTTGGTGTACCTCACACCACTCATATTTTACCACACATTCCTCTGGTGTAGCACCTACAGCCACTATGACCTGGTGGTTAGTCCTCTGTGGCAGTCGGGCTCCCCTCAGTGGGCAAGGGAGAACCAATCATGTTGATCCTAGGAGAGGAAACAGGGAAGGTTTCCTTGTTGTGTCCAAATGCTGTGCCCATTCCTGGGGAAGTCACTGCTGCTATTAGAAACACAGCTGGCTCTATTTTTACCATCAATAGAAATAGAAAACCAAGCATGTATCTACTTCACCTCTAATTTCTTTGGAAATAATTAGTTTACTGGGTCTTACTCAAGGTTTAATTCGGGCTGTTGATCCTTCTTGTAATATAGCTTATGGTGAAAGAAAGAGGGATTCCTCTTTTCCTAAAGAGATTAAGATTCTGAATCTGAACAAGAGGATGCATGGACAGATACAGTTTTTTCCTCAGATTTCTGATCCAGACTCAGATGGCAACTCAGTTTCTGATTTTCCCTGTGGGAGTTTCTCTTTCTCTGAGATTATTGTAGGAAAGTACCACTGTTTTCAGTAGGTTTCTCAGTCCTGCAGAAAATACCATGAGTTGTTGCAGAAGGATTTTGTAGAACTTATACCCATTTCTCCTGTTTTGTCTGCTTTAGAGGATGCATGTGTTACTGTCTGCAGTTTTCCTGACAGTCAGCCAGCTGCCCCTATAAAGGCAGGCAGGATGTATAAAGTTCCGTGGTCTTTAAAATTTGTATACACTATTCCCAAATATGATCCAGCAGCTATGGTTTTAATTGCTCCCACTGCTACTAAACATTTAATTCATTCAAATCCTATTCTTTCTGATAAAAATAGGAAATTCATTGATAGGTATGGGGAAAAAGTGTAAACTTCTGCAACTTTGATTTTCAGAATTTTGAATTGTCAAGCTCATATGTTAAAGTTAGTTCTGACAAATTGTGAAAGTATGAAGAAATAAACACCAGAAATACAAGGTCTAAGGACACGAGTTTTGTCTGTGACTTAAAGAGAACATGTCAGAGAGACAAATATGTGTCTGAGAGACTGTCCCTCCTATGGAACAGGCTTCCCATCCATGCAAAGTTAAGTTAGTCTATTACCCAGTTTAAGCACAACCTAGACCAGTGGATGGGGAGCAGGAAACGTACATCAAGCCTGGCAACCATGTTCCTAATAGACAAAGGTAGCTTATAAATGCCTGGCTCTCAATGTCTTATTTGGATATACAACATCATTATTCTTTCAGAAAAACTTGACCAGACTTATAAAGCTCCCCCACCCACCCATGTCATTAGCCTAGTAACAATTTATAAATCTATGAATGTTTTATCTGCAGTTTCTTCTTGTGGCGAAAAACCTGCTTTAAATAACTTAGTTTCTTCTGTCACACTGGTCACCACTCATTGTTTACAATATGTGCATGACTGATGATACTGTTTTCCAGGGCTATGGCCACTCATACTGTTTTGAGTGGGTTTGCATGGCTGCATTCTCAAAACCTCCTAGCTGATGTTAAAAATGAGATTTTAAATTCTGCCTACTTAGAGGCAATCTCTGCTTGACCTACAAAGCCAGGTCTGACCCAGAGCTGCTAGATATGCTACACCTAAAGAAACCCCAATCCCTCTGTGCCACACACTCCAGGGACCTAAACCTAATTACCACAATAAACAGAACATACTGGCGGGACAGGTTCCCAACCCAGATACTTCCCATACTCTGGAACAAACTTCCCATTCACATCAAGCAGAGCAATTCACTGGCCCTCTTCAAGAGAAATCTTGATGAGTGGATGGGCAATAGGAAGGTCATCCCAGGGATCACTTCAGTGGCCTTGCTTGACAGGGACACTGGGAACTAACTTTGGGTGTCATGATGCCAGAGAATCTTCTTGGGCTAGGCTTATATAGGCTCCAGGGCCGTTAGCCTAGTACACACTTATGAACCTATAAAGATTTAGTGTTTGGTGCCTCTGCTGCAGATGTGATCAAAAAGTGTGATGAAAGGTGCAACCTGATCCAGGGAATCTCTAAGATTTTTCAGCCCTCTTTTTCCAAATTTTCCAAATGATTTTCTATCTCCACTTCCAGTTTTGGCAAAAAACAGAATAAACATTCTCAACCAAACACAGGTAAAACGATGTTTAAGAAGAAATGATAAGGGGCAGTCTGAAAAGAAGTCTTGAACCTCCCAAAACCAAGTACAGCCCAACAAGTCTAAATGACTATTCAATTTACCTTGTGAATCCTTCCTACCTTGGCCCTGTTTTACTTCCAGAAAGTTAAAATTTCCATTTTTTTTCTTTGGCAACAGATGGTTTGACAAATGGATTCTGAAAATCATTCATCACGGTTACAAATGGCATGCTATCCCAAGGAGTGATAGAACCAGTTCTTCCTTCCAATATGGGGGTGGGTTTTTATTCAAGGATGTCCTAGTGCAAAAGAAAGAACTTTCTTAGAGACAAGTTCTGGATCTTTCTTTCTTAAACCTGTTTGCGACAATGCCCAAGTTCAAAATGTCACCTTACACTGTTACCTCTTCATCTTCTTTTAAGTTTCCTGGCAAAACTAGACTTAAAATATGCTTATCATCGCATCTCTATTCATCCCGACTTCAGAAGTTTCTTAAAGTTTTAGGAGTCTGGATCACATTATCAGGTTTCTGCCTTATCCATTGGTCTCTCCACTGTACCAAACATGTTCACAGAGTGTCTACCTCAGTTATAGCTCATTGCAGTCTACAAGGTATCCACATTGTTCCATATTCAGACAACCTGTTTATCTTTGCAGAGTCTTTTTCAAAGTGTCAGGAATCTTGATCTTGGGTGAGAGGTCTCTTACACAAGCTAGGAAGCCAAGACAACATTCAAAATCATTCTTGATTCCTTCACTGAGGATTGTGTTCCTGGGATGTCAACTAGACACCTCAGTTCAAAGAGCTTTTCGCCACAGGAAAAACAGATCTATTCCTAAGGTTTTCCAATCAGACTTTGGCCACTGTGAAGGAATACCTCAATATTTTGCACCTCATGGCATCTATGATTTTCATGATAATCCTGGCAAGAATCCACATGAGAAAGACACAGTGGTATCTGAAATATGTTTCATCCCAGCATCAACACCCTTCATCTTTTCAAATCCCACTGCTGGAATTTGTCAGAAAAGAAATCTTTTGGTGGAAGCAATAAATATTCTTAGATCCAGGTCTCCCCTTCTCCCTCCCTGCTCCAAAATGGTCAGTCACCATAGACCATTTGGACTTTGCTTGGGGGGCAGTTTCAAGGAGGGATAAAAGTATAGGAGTTGTGAGACAAAAAGGACAGATGCAAGCACATAAGACACACGAGGGGTTTTTTTTGCAACCTTAGGTTTAAAAGATTCTTATTGTCACATTCCTATTCATCCAGATTTCAGATGGTGCTTAAGGTTTTATGTGCCTCAAATACATTATCTGTTCTCTGCCTTGCCCTTTGTGCTATCCACTGCTTCAAGAGTGTTCACAAACTGTTTAGCACCTATCATAGCCTATTGCAAGCTACAGGCTATCCACATTGTTCATATTTGCAGAGTCTTTTTAAAAGTTTTGGGGATTTCTCACTTGGGTATGAAATCTCCTATACGGGCTCTGATTCCAACAAAACATTCAGAAGACTTTTTTGACTTAAGGACACAGAATTTTGTTCCTGGGATGTCTGCTCAACACCTCCGTACCAAGAGATTTTCTTCCACAGGAAAAAAAAAGATCTATATTTAGATCAATTTCATGGATTTTTCCATTCAGTCTTCAGTTACTATGAGGCAATACCTCAGGATTCTGGGTCTCATGGCATCTATGATTCTCATGCCAAGACTCCACATGAGAAAGATACCATGGTATACCATGGTATCAAAAGTCTGTTTTGGGGTTGTTCAAAAGAGAAATTACTTGGTGGAGACATCAAATATTCCTGAATACAGGTCTCCCCCTCTTCCCTCCTACTCCAAAGTAGTCATTCACCACAGACACTTCAGACCTTACTTGGGGAGCAGTGTCAAGGTATCTGGGACAACAAAGATAGATGCAAGTCTATACACTTAAAATAGGTGCTTACCTTATAAGGCACTCATCTATCAGAATCACCTTTGGTCCACAGGACCTCTTCAAGTTGTTATAGACAATCTCACAGTGATGTGGTAAATAAACAAGCAAGCGAGAACCAGGTCTTACCCCCTATGCAGACTAGCATGGGATATGCCTTAACAGCACAATCTCACTCTAGAGGCATCCTACATTCTGTTAGAGCAAACCTGTCTAGCAGTCAAGCTGAGCAAAACAAAGGCAGGCTCTCACAAATAGAAGCTAGATCAGGGGGTATTCCAAGATTTGAACCATCTGTGGTGGGTTTCTCAAGTAGAATGTTTTGTCTTCTCATTGAACAAGCTAGCACAATTCTGCTCCAGGACTCTGTGTGATGCCTACATAACAAGTGCTTTTTCTTTTCCTTAGACAGGAATGTTCCTGTATGTTTTTCCACCCTTTTCACTAACATCCATGGTACTTCTAAAGATTCTGAAGGAATCCCTCAAGGTTAATGTGGTGACTCCCTTCTGGCCCTGGCAACAGTGGTTCTCTCTTCTTTTATAAGTGTCCAGGGGCATTTGCCACAAAACGTCCTCACAGAATGGATCTCCTCACACAAGAACAAGGTACTTGATACACTTTGGCCCCAATCAACTTTAGCTGACTACCTGAATGATAGTGTCTTGATACTTTTAAGACAGTTGTTTACTGGGGATGTGCAGCAGGTATTAATGGAAGAAAGAAAACCTGCTACTAGAAAAATCATACTTAGCAAATGGAAAAGGTGTTCCTAGTTGTTGCCAATAACATAACCATCGCCCATTCATTGTTAGTGCTTCTCTGGTTTTACAGCATTTGTGTAAGTTACCTTCCTGTGGGCTTGGCCTGCCTTATTTCCCTATCAAGGTTCATTTGTTAGACATTTCATCATGTCTGCTCATGGATCCATCCTCTTTCAAGAAATTCTCATGTTGAAGTTTTTGAAAAGTGTTGCATAAGAGACCTTCAAGAAAAATGGTGGCCTCTCCTTGGAATCTTAAGAGAAGCTAACACTTGTTCCATTTGAATCAGCTCATTTGTTTGACGATGTTCTTAACATGGAAATAGTTTTACTGGTTGGTCTGACCTGTGCAAAAGAAGGATAACTGAGTTGCAAGCTATTTTGCTGAGTCAACATTATGTCATTTACCAGAGAGACAGGATTTATTTGAGAACAAATCCTTCTTTTATACTTATAGTAGTATCCAAGTTTACTTTAAGCCATACTGTCCATTTATCTGTGTTATTTCCTGAACCAAAAACATGAAGGAGAAAGAATACTTCATACCTTGTATGTCCACAGACAACAGGGGTACGATCTTGACAGAGTAAAGTATTTCAGAACTTCACATCAGCATTTCTTGTGATGGTAAGAAGAAGTGACAACCTGCGTCAAACTAAACTATTTCCAAATGGTTGTCGCAGACTATTAACGTTTGTTAGTCTCAACACAATAAAACTGTTCCAAGTAGAGTCAAGGCAATTCTACCATGGCCTTGGCTTCATCTATGGCTTTGTAGAAAGGGTTAGACTCTAGAAGTATTCTAAAAGCAACAGTTTGGTCCTCTGTTCATACTTTTATAAAACACTACAAGTTAGATTCCTTCTCCAGATCAAGGTCAGACTTTGCTAGGACCTTTCCCAGACACTCCTGGACCTTTCTCTTTCTACTTTTCAGTTGTTCTAAACTATAGTAATCTACAGATATGGCTTAGGTTACTGCAGCAGTGATCAATATGACGAACATAGTACAGTTGTGTAACTAAACTTTAGATGTTCAACGTAAGCCTGTCACAGTAGCCACTCCCTCTCTCCAGCCACTTGTTTGTTGATATGATTTTTATTCCAAAGTGTGGACAGTTGTTTTTTGTTGTTCCTAGCAATGTCCTCTCAGGTCTCAGCCTCAGTCTCTCAGTTGACATCAATGCCCTGAAGGGCTTGGTGTCCAAACCTTTCTTTTAGTTAGCTCATCGTGAGCTGACCAACAGTTTGGGCAAGTGGAAGGTGCTTTAAAACTTTTAAAGCTGGCTGGCTATTATATATTCTACTCAGGGTATAGCCTGTACAGCTTAGGCTACTGTGACAGTGATTATTCCAGCTGGTGCTGTTATTGTAAGTTTACTTTCACAACTGTACTGTCCATCTGCTCCCCTTACATCTCAGAGGCATAGTTAGGGTGGGGCAAAGGGAGCCACCGACCTGGGCACAATGTGTCAGGGAAG
Source organism: Protopterus annectens (assembly GCF_019279795.1). Classification (NCBI taxonomy): domain Eukaryota; kingdom Metazoa; phylum Chordata; order Ceratodontiformes; family Protopteridae; genus Protopterus; species Protopterus annectens. Next base: position 944,027,591 of record NC_056737.1, on the reverse strand, counting down.
GGATCTTCATTAATGGCATTCAGTTTCTGAAAACTGTTAGTACATTGGCAGAAGTGCTGAAGCATTTTAGTACTCCATATGTAGTTAAGAAATGAATGCCAGTAATGAATTAGGGCTGATGCGCTCAACACTCCCTGTTAGCTGTGGCAAGCTGATTGCTACATTTGCACATTTGTAACAAGTAGCTTGCTTTAGTTCCATCAATTTTATAGTTTAAGGAAGAGAAATTACATTTCTTTTTTTTCTCAAGTTTGTGTGGAGCACCAGATTGGGGAATGGCCCTACTTGTCAGAAGGGCTAGCTACATCTCTGCTATATCTGTCTTAACTGCCAGAGTACTTCATCTAGCTTCTAATCCTGGATAGACCCTTGTTTCCTTCCTGATTTGGTGTTCTTCTTCTGCTCTGATCTCACAAATGATTCCCTCCTTTATGTAGGTTGCTACTCCACTTTATCTCTTCATTCTCTCTCATTATTAATCAACCTGTGCCCAGATATGTCCATGACCTACTCCTTCACATCATTTACTCGTGTTTTTGTGATATCAGCAATATGCATCTTCCTTCCTGCATCACTTTGTAGCTTCTCCATCTTCCCACCAATAATCCTTTCACTGAACACCTAAGGCTACCCAGCCATGGTCCAAGTCACTCTTGTTTGCTCTTGTGCTATGTTCTACATCTCTTTTTACCTTCTATCAACTGCTTAAATGTATACCCATTTTATACTTCTGCTGTGTTCCCCACCCATTTCCCATTTAGTTTAAAAATGTAATCACTGAGATGTATTTTTCAAACCCAGTACTATCTATTACTTTCCCTTTGGGGCTAAAATGGAGTCTGTCCCTTACAAAGTGATGGTCTGTCTCTGCCATGTCTCCCCTTCCTCTTATCTGTTCTAAGCCATTGTCTCTTTTAAACTACCACAAACATTTATAATTCCACTAAATCATGTCTTTCTTTGGTGTGTTAGCTGCAAGCACAGGTAACCCTTCAAGGAATGTTACTTCCAACTACCGCTTCTGTCCTCTGACACTTCCTACAGGTAACCCTTCAAAGAATGCTACTTACAACTCCTGCTTCTGTCCTCTGACACTTCCCTGATCATTCCTGTTCCCACATCAGTCATCCCTTCTGACAGATAATCGGTGCTTACATGCACCACAACATCCCCTCCCATAGTGATCACTTTGCCACCTCCTATATTTTAGAAGGATTTTTCTTGGGAAAGAAAGAGGTTATCATTTAAATTCCCACTCTCTTGCCAAAAATAGCTTATCTCATCATAGTCATTTCTAGTTAAGCTCTCTGTTATCAACAAGTCATAATCTAATTTATTGTTGTTAACTTCTTTGCATTAAATTGTTAAACGTTACCAGATGCAACACTGAAACAGTGCATAAACTTAAAATTGATAAGTGCTTTCATGAAAGACTTCAACAGATCAAACTTTTCAGTTTTACAACTAGATTTACAGTGTAGTTGTGAAAAACACTGCATTTAATTGTTTTACTGACATTTTACATTTTTGACTGCTTGTTGACTTTTTGTAGTTCTGATGATTTTAATACTGTGGCTGGTTATTTTTAACACTTCATTTTAAGTTTTGTTTTAGTTAATTTTGCTGCTTTAGGTTGTTTTATTCTGCATTTCTGTTTTAACTTATTTTAGGTAATGTCCTTGCATTGTTTCACCTTGCAAAATCGCACCTTGTTTAGAATTCATGAAAACGTCCTTGCAACATCTGTATGGTTGTAATATATATTTGGGGATAAAAGTACTTATTTAAATACTGCCTGGTATATTATTTTCATCTGGCTATGAAATGTCACTGCAGATTATCTGATGCTTTAGTAACTTATCAATAAAAGAAAGTTGTTTTCCCCCTCCTGCAGTAAGTTCTGTAAAGTCTGATATGGCCTATTTTGCACCAGTACTATTGATTTACTTAGCTTACTGTTGCAGTTATCTTTCTCTTTATTGTAGTTATTATCTTACCATTAAGATATTAGGATGCCCTTTTGGACTCTATTGCATATTGCTAATTTTGTGGCTAATGCTTATAGGCTAATGTTATGGCTGACCAGGTTCCAGGATTTTGTGGCCACAAAAGTCTGCCACAGGATCCAAATTTCCTTTGTGTGTACTCTGTGGGAGGAGCACATTTAGATATAGAGTGTGAGGCTTGTGCCTCCTTTGGTACAAGAGCTATACAAGGGTGCACAGACAAGTTTCTTTTAAAAGGTCTGATTCCTGCCCATTCAGGAACTGCCTATCAGTCTAAAGCCCCTCTATCAAATCCTTCTGTCTCTCCAGCAAAAAGAGTGGAAAACCTAAATGCATAGAAAGAGAGATGGAGAAAGAAAGCCCGAGGAAAAAGAAATGTATTCTGACAAAAAAATCTGAGAAAAACAGAAAATGGTCACCAGATCCATAAGAACTCTTGGGTCTGGCACCGAAAGTATCTAAACAATTGTATCCAACAACTGTTAGGATCCATTCTCTGACATCTCTTCCTCGGTTCTCTCCAGAGCCAGTATGTCCTCAGCTCCAGTCTCCCTTTTTCTAAGAGCGGCATCCTTTAAGACTATCTTTGGTGGCATCTGTTCATCAAGGAGTTTTATTGAGGCAGACATTGACAGGATGATGAGATTTCCATGAATGCAGATCCAACAAGGAATTCTCCTAGTTTTGAACATCAGGTGGACTGGGTACAGGTCCAGCTACTCCTTCATTGACATCTCTTATTTGGGTCTGACCTTTGGATCAAATGCCGATTGGTCCAAGCATATCCAGATCACCAATTAGGAGCCAATAGTCTTGTTGACTTTGACTATGAGAGTGTTCCTGATTCACTCAACATGATTCTGTCAGTTCAGAATGAGTCTTAGAGCCAAAGTCTTTGGGTCAAGACATGGGAGTTGAGTCAACTTCAAAACTTTCAGATCCATCTCTTCTCCTTGGAGCCTTGGTGTCTGGCTGCTCAGCTTCATTGTCAGCTTTGGAGTTGGGAAGGGTTGAAGCAGGAGAGGGCCTACTTGTATCTCATTCTGATTGGAGGGCTGTCTCTTCAAATTTGATTTCTGCCTTGGCTTTTGATGGCACTTAAAAGGGCTATTTCTAAGCCAAGATAAGATTTGTCTTTCATATGTTTGGCTCTGTCCCAACCATTGTTGGACACTGCATCTGACTCCACATATCCAGGTCAATAGGGACAGTCACTTTCATTCAGTCTTGGGGGAGGGGGTTCACCACACGAACTCCCAGTCTGATTCTGATCCTTCTCCAGATATTTCAATGAGGAAAAGGTCCTAGGATAGATGTGTGAGAGACATTTATACTCCTCTCAGGAGTCGGTCACAAAAGACACAGACTTCATGATGGTGAAGGGTCACCATGATCCCTTCTGTAAGACGTCACCTTTGGTGACATTCTGGAATTGATACAGAAGAATCAATTCTGAAAAAAAAAACAGAAAAAATCATAGCTGTACCAAAGAAAAGACCACACTAGAATAAGGGCCCCCCAGTAGATGCCATGGCTGTGGTAGTAGACAGGAAGAAGGAGCTCTCGGAAGACAGTATATCTGTCCATATTCCTAACAGGGATTCAAGTGCATTAGACAGGTTCATGAAATTGACTTATGCATCAGTGACTTTTGCCCTTAAAGAGCTGAAGTACCTTTCCCACATGACTTGGTTCCAGAGGGACCTAACAAAGGAAATCAGCAAGTCCCTTTCAGGTAACTGAGAGGTGGACATCCAGGAAAAACAGTTGAGTCCCAATTGTCTTCTCCTCAGTCAATGTCTAATGCAGCCATGCTTCTGCTTTTAAATGCAGCCAATGGTACAGCCAGAGCAACAGGCACTGGTATAGCCATCCACAAGTATGCCTAGATGTAAATATGTGATTTTGTGGAAGGCTTCAAGATGTCCTTCCTTAATGCCTCTGTTGATGGTTCAACACATTTTGCACTAATGGTTAAGGAGACTCTCACCAGGAGTAAACAAGATGATAAAACCCTGTCTGCCATTGGGATCCACTTCTCCACTCCTCAGAAGACCTTTTCCGGAAACCAGAGGCATGTAAGAAAATCTGGATCAAGAAATCTCAAGGAGTTAACCAGGATGCTCCTATGGACAAATCGTCCAGTGGCAGAGGGGGACCAGTTTCAATTAACTTCACCCAAGAGGCACAGGCAGGCCACAGAATCAGGGATTTCACTGTCCATTCACTGAGAAATCCTATCAGCACTCCTGAAGGAGTACCCAACTGCCACACCCTGGAGAGGGTGCTTATCCCTGCATTCTCAAGCATGGCAGGCCATCAAACTAAATAAATGAGTGATGAGGATAATCTCTAGGGGTTATATTATGAAATTTGTGTCACCTCCTCAAAAGAAGAGAAGGATTCATGTTGTGCCACTCAATCAGATGCAACCCACAACAGCAAAAGTGTCAAAGCTTTTGGAAAAAAAAATCATCCAGCAGGTCCCACCAGACCTGTTAGGCTCCAGAGTCTAATCAAGGTTCTTTTCAGTTCCAAAAAAGGCAGGGGGCCTCAGGCCAGTTTTGGACCTAAGTTACCTCAATCAGCTTGTAAAACACTCATAGCTATAGATGGTCATAGTTCAATCCATTCTACCTATGCTAAGGAAAAACAACTGGATGCATTCTATAGATCTCCAGGATGTCTACTACATGGTCAAGATAGAGAAACAATCCAGGAGAATTCTCCATTTCTGGCTGGGATGCAATCACTTCCAATTCAGGGCACTGCCTCTCGAGTGTTCAAAAAATGCACAGCAGTGATAGCAGGGCATCTCAAATTGCTAGGGTTCCAGTTGTTACCCAACTTAGATGATTGACTCCTTACCATCCCAAACAGGGATATTCTGGTTCAACAAAGAGACCTCTTGCTCCAACTTGTTCAGAAGTTAGATATCACAGTCAATCAGTCAAAGAGTTACTTGACACCTCTGCAACAGATAGAGTTCATTGGATGCTTCTTGGATGCAATCAGTCAAATAGTCAATCTTCCAGAGTCCAGGGTTTCATTATTGCATCAGGTAGCTATTCAGGTTCTTGAACATACTTTGCCTCCTGCAAGCCTCATTCTCTGACTACTAGGGCTAATGGCTTCAGCGATAACATTAGTTCTCATAGCAAGATATGACATGAGGTTTCTTCAGTGGTCCCTGTCAGTACAATGGTCCCAAAAAAACATACTCTTCATGCTTAAATTTGTTTTGCACCCATTTGCAAATCACACATCAGGTGGTGATTGACATCCCTGGTAGATTTGCAAGGTGAGCAGTTCTCCCCATCTCCTCCAATGGCCATCCTTCCTTCCTTGGGTGGGGGTCATTTCAAGGGGAAGAATGTTCAAGGTTCTTGGTCACACTCAGAGGCCAGTTTTTGCATCAATGTCTTGGAGATTAGAGCAGTCCCTCCTTGCATTACAGGCTTTTCAGGACTCTCTCCATGAGGATGGGATCTCCATCCAGACAAACAACATGGCAGTAGTCTGGTACATCAAAAAGCAAGGGTGAAGCTGATCATATACACTATGCCAGGAGTACATGATAGTGTGGCAACGGGCAATATTTTCCCTTCTCTTTCTCATAGCAACACATATCCAAGGGACTTCCAATGTCCTATCAGACAAGTTGAGCACTTACCTGTCAAACTCTTAGAGCAAGAAATCTGGAGAAAACCATAAGTAAAGGGGGGGGGGGCACAAATGACAAAAATTAGGGACATCTTTTAATTATTGCTCTTACAAACTTAGAATGTTGATAGACTAACAGATTTTGCATTAGCTTGAAATTTTTGAAGGGTATGAAGTCTGAAACTCAAATGTATGTCATTATTTTCTGACTTCAATACTCAATGATTTACCAATGATTTGCCAGGAAACCACAATTTTATGAGAAACAGACTAAAAATGTGAGGCAAAAATCTGGACAATCTGAAAATCTGTACAGTTGAGAGGTATGGTTGAGCAGGTCCATTGTTCTGCCTCATGAGTGATCCATTAGTCAGACAGTGGTGAATCAAATCTTCAGTCACTGTGGCCAACAGTGCTGTGATCTTTTTGCTTTTTACCTACAAAACAAGTGCAGCAGTTACTTTGCTCTGATCCATCCACAGGGTCATTCACCCAGGGATTCTCTAGTCCACAATTGGCCCCTGAGACTCCTTTATGCCTTTTCTCTCATACTACTCATAACAAAATTAATTCTGAACATCAGAAAGTGCCATACCAGGGTAATTCTTATTACTCCATTTTTGCTTTGGTAAATGAGGTTTCCCTTCCACTGGCCTCATTCATTACATCTTCCCTGGACACTGGATTGCTATCCAGATCTCCTGAATCACCCTTACAGGCAGCCTCTTCCAAACTGGAATATCTTGAAGTTAACCACATGGTCCCTCCAATTCTAAGGGTGGCCAGAAATGCTAGGCTATCCACTTTGGCAGTTCATATTTTATCACCTTCACAGAAATAGAATACCAGGAAAGATTATTACAGCAAATGGAAAAGGTTATCCATTTCGGCAGACTCAAAAGGAATAGACCCCTTTTCAATTCCTTTTCCTTCTATCCTAGACTTCCTGTCAGATCTTCCAAAAAGGTTCTGGTTATTCAGCTATCTAGGTTCAGTTAGCAGCTATTTCCAATTCCAATGTTGGATATAATTAAGCTTCCATAGCCTCAATGAGGATTTCTAAGGCCTTTCTAAAAGGAAATTTTAAATTGAGGCCCCCTATAAGGGATCAAATTCCTCCATGGGACATGACTATTATGCTCCAAGCCTTAAGTCAAGCTCCCTTTGAACCAGCAGATATAGCAGATTTGATGTTCCTTTCTTGGAAAACCTTTTTTTTTCTGATGGCAGTTACTTTAGTGAGAAGGATTTCCAAATTGTAAGCACTCTCTTCTAAACCCCTTTATTTGGTCTTCCATAATGACAAAGTGTCTTTGAGAACAAATCCACTTTCATCCCGAAGGTAGCACCCAAATGAACCTTAACCAAACTATCCATCTACCAGTATTCTTTCCAAGATTTTCCAATAAAGAGGAGTATAGATCACATTTACTAGGCATTCACAGACAACGCAGATTTTATTTACGCAGGACTAAAGACTGTAGGAAATCGGATCAGTGGTTTGTTGCTTTTTCCAAAGCCAAAAGGCATCATGGGGTAAGGCGTCATGGGGTTTCTAAGGTCATGCCTCTAGGTGGCTGTCTGATTATATAGTTTTTGTCTGAGGAAAGCTGGGACTCCCTTTACTCAAGAGCACAAGAGCTCATTAAACAAGGTCCATAGCTACTACTACTACTACTACTACTACTGCTTTTTTGCATAGAATTCCCATTGATAAAATATGTGGTGATGCAACTTGGTCCACAAATCACACGTACATGTCTCATTACAAGTTGGATATACAATCCACATCTTTTAATCCTTTGGCACTGCTATTCTCAAGAACGTCTTTCCTTTGTGCACCCCCCAGTGTTTGGAAGCTTTGAGAATGTGCCCCAAAGTTTGGATTGGATGAAGAGAGACAACATAGGATACTAAGGATACATAGTTACCATAACAATAGATCTGTGTTGTCTTGTTTTCTCCAGCTCAACATCTCTCATCCCCCCCTTCCAAATTTGTCATTTGGTGATCCTCCTTGAATGGAGAGACCTCACAAGGGACCTTGCCATTATACATCTACAGCTGGTTGTAATTCCTCTAAATCCAATTCCTTGTACAGTTGAACAGCTACTCCCTTTCATTAGAATAGTAAACAGCTTGTGTATGGATGAGCAGGCAAATGTGATCTGAAGTATTTTGAGGGAAGAAAGAGAATTATGGGTAAGGAAGAAGTCTTCCTTAGTCTCTGGATCCATGGCTTCTGAGAGGTGCCAAGGTCAGATCTGGTTAGATCTGATAACCCAAAGGTTAAACTGGATGAGAAAAAAGACAACACAGATCTATCATTATGGTGAGTACATAACTTTCATTAATTTGCCTTACCTTTTGGTATATCTACTTTACCAAGAGTATTTACAAAGTGTCTGGCAGCAGTAATTGCTTACTGCAGACTTCAAAACAGACTTCAAGGCATTCACATATTTCCATTTATTTGGAGACTTTTTCTACTTGTTAAGATTCTATGACATGTCAAGAAACTCCTGTTCATGCTGTGGTTTTAAATGAACTTACAGAAATCATCTGTCATCCAGAATATTTTTTCTGGGATATCTTCTGGATCCACCCCTAGGAATATCTTTTCTAACTCTGGACAAAGAACTGTAGAAAACAAAAAATCTTTGTGAGCATTTCCAACCAATCTCTGGAATCTGCCAGTTTATCAGGATTTTGGGTTTTATGACTGCTGGGATTATCATGATTCCCATAGTCATTTTTCACATGAGAAAATTTAAGTGTTAACTCAGGTCAGTCTGATCTCAGCATAAACACCCTTTATCTTTTAAGATTCTACTGCAGGAGTTTGTAAGAAGAGAGATATTGTGGTGAGTGGACCAGTTCTCTGTCTCAACCCTTCTCCCTTCTGCTTCCTCTTCAATCTGTTACAACAGATGATTCAGACTTTGCTTGGAGGGAGAACTGTATCCAATATAATGAATGTGTTGTGTCTGTGGAATAACCAAGGCAAACAAAAGCACATAGTTGTCAAACCGATGCTGACAGTAATCAATGCTTTTTAATGCCTTAAACCACCTTTGGTCCTCAAGATCTTTTCAAATTATCAGAAAGAATACTACATAGATATGGTATATAAACAAACAAGGTGGGAGGGTGGTGGCAGATTGGCCTCAATGGCCTATGAGTTTGCATTTTAGGTTAGTTTGACTTTTCAGGCAACATGCATTACATCTGAGTAAATTACTGAAGCAGAAAAAATGAGCAGGGCCAGGATAGACTCTAATGAATGGAAATTGCACCCAGGAATCTTTCAAGAGTCAATCCAGCTGTGGGGAACACTTGAAATAGCTCTGTGCACCTCCTTCCAATGCAGACGGTTAAAGAAATTCTCTCCCAGGATTCCTTGCAAACAGGCATAAAAGGCAGATGCCTTCTCATTCTTAATGATGTGTATGTTCCTGTATGCTTTTCCACACTTTCCATGTATACCAAAGGTTCCTCTAGAGATCCAGAAGGACCGTCTAAAGATAGTGGTCGACCAAACCGAAAGAAACCATGTGAGTGTGTGTGTGTGCACGTGTGTCCATGTGTGTGTGTGTGTGTGTGTGTGTGTGTGTGTGTGTGTGTGTGTGTGTGTGTGTGTATGTGTGTGTGTGTGTGTGTGTGTGTGTGTGTGTGTGTGTGTGTGTGTGTGTGTGTGTGTATCTATATCTATATATCTATATATATTTATATATATATATATATATATATATATATATATATATATATATATATATATATATATATATATATATATATATATATATATATATATATATATATATATATGTGTAGGTTTACATTCATTTATCAGCTGCCAGAATGGCATGTGCTTGAATACACCTGAGCGACATCCTACAACCCAAACCACAGGAATGCCGAACACTGGCATTCCTGATTCACCAATCTTGCCCCCATCTGGACCAATGTTATCACTTGTTCCTAGGTCCAGAGGGTTAGGGAGTTTCGAGGTTGAACATTTATGTCGGGTATACAGCACTTTGGCATTCCGATATATTGTGGAAGTACATCGAGCATGCGATTACTCGAGCAACCCCCACACCTACTGCAAATTATATATACCAGCTCAGAGAGAGAAAAGGGTAAATTCACAGTTCTCAGTGTTCTGTGATCTCCATTCAAAAACATTGAAAAAAGTAATTTTTTATTATAAATGAAGTGTTAAATAGAGCAGCTATTTTTCTCAGCACTTGACAATCTACTTTCAAAACTTCCGTGTGATGTGAGCATGCACAGTACGTCTTTCAACACTCCCAGCTTTGAAATGTTGCAGTTTTGGTGTTATACGTAATTGAGCTTCTCATCTTGATAGTTTTAGTTTTGATGTTACGAGCATTAGATCTACTTAAGTAGAGCTGTATATATATATATATATATATATATATATATATATATATATATATATATATATATATATATATATATATATATATATATATATATATATACATATGCACACATACATACATACACACACGCATTATTCATGCTAATTTTGACAATTTATACATGCACAATGGAATAAGCATCTGTCTGAAAATTTATTTGGCTTCAACTCATTTGCTTATCTTGGGTCAGCATTCCAGAATGCAGACTCTAACCATACACCCTCAAAGGTGCTTTTTTAACTTTTGGGGTTCCACTTTATGCTGCTCGTGTGCCTCCCCTTAAATACCCAGGAGTCCTGGCTGTGGCCCTTTTTCTGCTTTCCTGATATTGTTATTGCCTGTTTTCCAGTAGACCTTTCAGCTTCTTAACACAACAGATTCTCATGTATTTTTTTCTCAAAAATATTGTATTTTTCAAATACAGTTGAATAAATTCCATAGTATTTGTATATAACATCTTAAATAACTATGCACACTATTTACATCAGCCTGACACTATAACAGAGCTCAATATATACAATTACTTTATAGGTATAACAATCCAGTTATCAGAGTGTATCTGTTCAGTTATTGTAAAGTGTCAATCAAGGATAAGACTTTTTTCCATGGATTGTTAATAAATGGCTTAGGATGAATCCTTAATTCTTTCATTTTAATTTCCACCAATGCTGTGGTCTTCAGTAGGCTGTAGAAGTCTTCCAAAGTCGGTATTGTGTTTGTATTCCCTCTTCTTGTTAAACACTTCCTTGAGATTGCAAGTATTGTCCAAACTAGATACATATTTGACTCATTCAAATGAGGACCTTCACACACAATAATACTAGAGCTTTAGATAAGTTAAACGATTCATTAAATAAAGCTTGAAAAAGTTTTTAATACCATTCCAAAAGGCTTAATTTTAACACAGTCAAAAAGAATGTGATTCTAATCTGCATTGTGTATTTGCTCACACCTCCAACATATTCTCTTTGTGGAAGAATTAATTTTAGTAATTTTATCTGGAGTTAAGAATGCTCTGTGCAAGCATTTCCAATTACAAACTTTAAAGTATTGTGTAAAGGATGTATGTTTTATTGATTATAAAATATTTGATTTAATTTCTTCAGTTAGCTGTAATGAGTGCCCTTTTGTTATATAATTCCAATATGAGGATTTGGGTGTTGTTTTATAATTTATCAATATAATGTAAAATTTTGAAATACTATTTCCCATGTCATAATCATTATATATGATTCCATAAAGGTATTTCATAAGTTTAGGTATTGCTTTAAATGAAGAATTACTAATTATTCTGCATAAATCTTGTGAATACATCAGAATGCTTTGCATAGTTAGTCAATTTTGTTGTGGAATTTTGTATGTTGTTTCTATTGTTTGCATATCCAGAACTTTTAGTTCTTTGATACAATGGAACCAACAAACAAATCCTTTCTGTTCCCAGGATTTAATTATTTCTCTGTATGTTTTATGCGGATAGCTCTTTGTAACTATGAATGGTGTTAAAATATCAAAGCAGATTTTTAAATCTATATTTGCATTAATAATTTTCTTAAATGAGTCAATGTAATAATTAATCCTATGGGTTTTAGTGGGCTTAGTTATGTTGTATTGCATACTAATACATAATATGCGCCATGCCAAATTGTTTTTATCTGTTGTTTGAAATTTTTTGTTAATCAAATACTTTTATTGATATTACAGTTAGTAATTCTTTTCAATTTGCAGATTAATTTGGACCTATCCAAGCTGAGATTGTTTTAGATATTGATGCTTTTATATATGTTTCTATATCAGGAAAGTTTAATCCTTCCTGTTTCCATGGTCTGATATGATGTATTAAAGCTATTCTGTTTCTTTTGGGAAACCATAAAAATTTTATTAGGCATGAGTTTATTTTTTGAGTATATTCCTTTCTGGTAACAGTTATATTACCAAAGCTATATATAGAATATTGGGTAGTAAAACCATTTCTATTAACTGTAGTCTATCTTCAAATGTTAATATTATTTTGTTCCACTTTGCCACATAGATTTTAATTGTATTGATGATATTATTGTAGTTTTTTGAGACTAATTCATTATTATCCTTGCATAACTCAATTCCTAGATATTTTAAGTTAGATTCTTGTTTCCCTGTAATGTGATTCCCCTTCCTCTGCAATTCTTTTTTTTTAATTTAAAAATAAAAAAAAATGCTTTTGATTTATTGAAATGGAGTCCTGAAGTCCTGTAAAATGTGTCAATTAAAATATTTAATTCTTCTAATGTCTCTTTTGTATTTGATAAGGTTAAATGTTAAGTTGTCAATCTCGCCTTCATTCTTGCTGGATGGGTTCGGAGCCGATCCTCGGCTCCGACTCGGCACTTGCTTTAGCTTGAGAACTCCTTTTACCAGCTCGAGGCAACCCTATATCCCATGATGCAAGGCAGAACTACCTCAGATCTCGTTTGCCACTTTGCGAAGAGGTCTCCTTTTTTGCCAGCTGAGGTAAGTTTGAGTTTTCAAACAGCTTTAGTCAGGGTTTATCTCCCCCTTTTTCCTATTTTTTAGTGTATAGTGTCACATTTAATCACCCTATTCCCCTTATAGAAAAATTTTTTTACTTTATAAAAAGTTTTAAAATTTTCAGTTAGGCCTAGGCCTTCCTTATTAATCCCTATCTGTGTGTCTGTGTTTGGGGATTAATTTGTGTGACTGTTTTTGGTGTGTGTGTATCTGTGTGAGTATTTTATTACTCTTTTCCTTAGACTATGTCTAAAGAGGTAAAGGTCTCGGGCTTCAAGAAGTGTGACTCGTGCTGTCAGAAAATGTCTCTGACAGACGGTCACACTTCTTGTGTTTACTGCCTGGGGCCTTTACACCTGCAGGACTCCTGTGCTTTGTGTCACTCTTTTAGCCAGCGAGTCCTGCAGGAAAGGAGGAACAAGTTAATCCTCCATGGCTTGCTAAAGCCGGAAGGTTCACCCACTAAACCTGGGTCCAGTAAGCCTTCCAAGCCATCCAGGGGTCAGGCTACAGCTTCCAAGCCTCCCCCGGTGGCTCCAACTCCTTCAGAGTCGAGATCGGCTCCGGCCGGAGCCGATCTTTCTCCTTCTCAGCTAGGGTCGGTTCCGATCGGTTCCGACACCCAATCTGCTGTTGCCTTGTCGGCTCCGGCTGGAGCCGACACAGTATCCAGTATCGGAGCCGAGAAGCCTTCGGCTCCATCTGGAACCCATAGGACGTTGGCTCCGATGACTTCCTCCAAGAAGAGATCTCGGTCCCCGTCTTTGGAATCGATCCACTCGGCTCCAGGGTCTCCTCTTTTGTCGGAGCGGAGTCATCGGAGCCGATCTTCGAGATCTTCCAGGCTGTCTGACCATGATTTAGAGAGGGTGGTAAGCAGGCTGTTAAAGTCGCAGGCACTGGCCCAAATGCTCCATAGCCCGTCTCAGCAGACTTCAGCTATTGCTTCACCCCTTGAACTTCCTCCTCCAACTCCCCACCAGAGTTCGGAGCCGGAGCTTCTCGGGACAGCGACTGTTTCGGCGCCGGAGCCGATACATCCTTTTTCGGCTCCGTTGTCTTCGGCTCTGATCTCCTCCTTGAGACCTTCCTTGGAGGGATCCGGTCGTCGAGTTTCCCTAGTCGGCTCCGAGGGGGCTAGTGGCATCGGACCCTTGTCCGACCCCGCTCCCTCTCGGGCTTCGGCTTTGGTAAGCTCGGCACCGACATCGGCCTCGCAGCCTTCCCTCTCAGTGGAGCCAGGAATTCCTATTTCCTCGGAACGGGAATAGGGGAGCCTTTGAGGTGATGAGGAGTGTCCTGGCTCCTGAGCCAGGTCAACGGTCCATCCCTCTAGCTCCTCCCTCTTCGGTGCCTGTAGACACCTCTTGCCAGCCTCTTGCTCTCAGGCCCAGGGATCCATCACCCCAGGTTTCCCCATTGGGAATATCTTCCTCTTCCGAAGTTTCTCCTGATCCTGCAGGTGAACCCCCTCAGAAGAGGACGTGTAAGAGGAAACACACAGACTCCCCTGAGTCTACTACATCTGATACCGACTTAGATGAGTCGGAGGGTTCCCCATGATCCCCCTCTGAGGATGTCTCCTTTTCAGACATCCTTGAGCTCCTCAAACAGAGGGGGAATTGGCCATCCATTGACCCCTCCGAGGATGAGTCGGTATACCTGGAGGCCTTTGGATCCTGACCCTCCACCTCCTGGGTGTCTCCGCCTTTTGACCCACTTATGCAGGTAGTGGCTCGAAAGGCGTGGGCAGCTCCAGATTCTGTGGAACCTGTCCCCAGGAGACCATCCAAGTTTATTACGGCCCCCACGGACAACAGTTTCTTTCCAAGGGCGTCTCTGTGGATGCTATGGTGGTGGCAGCCGCCACTAAGAAGGAACTTGCGGATCCTTCAGTACCTGTCCATCCTCCTAACAAGGATTCTAGGACCATGGACAGGTATGGAAAGCGGATGTTTTCTTCAGCGACCTTTGCTATGCGTTCGCTGAACTACCTTTGTCACTTCACCAGGCTTCAAAGAGATATTCTCAAAGAACTAGGTGAAGTGGTCCAGGATCCTTCTGCTGCTGGGGCTCAAGAAAAGATTGCCTCACAGCTAGCAATCCTGAATTCCTTATCCAACTCCTCCATGCGGCTGATATCCTATGCGGCCGATGGAGCGAGCAGGGCCGCAGGCACAGGAGTGGCTCTTAGACGTCAAGCCTGGATGCGGCTTTATAATTTTGCGGACCCCTTTAAGGCGTCCTTCACCAATACCCCCTTTGATGGTTCGGCTTTGTTCGGACCTCAGGTGAAGGATACCTTGACCAGGTGTGAGCAGGATGGTAAAACTCTTTCTGCCGTTGGAGTCCATTTTTCCAAGGGTCAGAAGGGAGGGAAGATGTGGTTCTGCAAAGCCCAAGGAGCTACACCGGACACACGTGGTCAGTTTACCCCCAGAGGCAGAGGGGGTAACAGTAATAGATGCCACCCTAGAGGCAGGGGGGGTCCTCAGAACCAGGGCAACAGGGAGTTTCTTCCTGAGAAGCCCTTTCAGCACCCCTGAGGTGTTGCCCGACTGTCCACCCTTGGAGGCAGTCGGGGGAAGGATTTTGCTGTACCCAGTAGCCTGGCATTCCCTTTCACAAGATATGTGGGTACAGTCGATCATATCTGAGGGTTACAAAATCCCCTTCGAAAGGTATCCCATACCTCAACAATCCCTTCCAGACATCTCACCCGGTCAAAGGGATTTGGCAGAACAGGAGGTTTCAAAGCTCCTAGAAAAAAGAGCCATCCAGACTGTTCCGGCAGACCAAGTAGGATCCAGCGTCTACTCGAGATTCTTTTTGGTCCCCAAAAGGACGGGAGATTGGAGACCAATATTAGACCTGAGCAGTCTAAACAGATTTGTCAAGAAGGCAAGATTCCGGATGGTCACGCTTCAGTCCATTCTGCCCTTTCTGGGCAAGGACAACTGGATGTGCTCTATAGACCTTCAGGACGCGTACTATCACATAAAGATTCACAGGTGCTCCAGAAGGTTTCTCCGCTTTCGGCTAGGGACCAGTCATTACCAATTCAGAGCCCTGCCCTTTGGCCTCACTTCAGCCCCCAGAGTGTTTACCAAATGTATGGCAGTGGTCACAGCTCATCTGAGACGTCAAGGATTCCAGGTGTTTCCTTATTTAGACGACTGGCTCCTCTCCGCCACCACCAGGTGTCAGCTTCTTCAGACCAGAGACTACACTCTGCAGCTATGCAAGAGTTTGGGAATTTCAGTGAATTTTGAAAAATCTTCTCTGCGGCCTTGCCAATCTATCACCTTTATAGGTGCAGAATTAAACACCATCAAAATGTTAGCCAGACTAACAGATCAAAGAATTCTGGACATCCAAAAATACGTTCGGATTTTATTGCAGAGCAGCAAAGTCAAAGCCAGGCTGATACTAAAGGTTCTAGGTCTTATGGCTGCAGCCATTGTTCTTCTACCACTAGCTCGCTTCCACATGCGTCTTCTGCAGTGGATGTTATTCACTCAGTGGTCGTTCCACAGTCTTCCGATGAGGCACAAAATCTTAGTCACACAATCGTGCAGGACTCATCTGAATTGGTGTATATCTTCCCCTCTTCTTCATCAGGGCCGACCTTTTGTTCCCCCTCCTCCGGTTGCCACAGTTACTACGGATGCCTCTCTGATCGGGTGGGGGGGGCATTATCAGGGCAGGATGGTCCACGGGACGTGGCAACCCATAGAATACCATCTGCACATAAATGTCCTGGAGATGAGAGCGGTGCTTTTAACGTTGCAAGCCCTCAATGACTTTCTTCCCACGGGGACTATTGCAGTACAAACGGACAACATGTCCGTGGTCTGGTACATCAACAAGCAGGGCGAGACCAGGTCCTATCCGTTGTGTCGAGAAGCTCTCAGACTTTGGCAATGGGCAATCTCCTCTCATCGGTTTCTGATAGCAATGCACATCCCCGGCAGGTCCAACCTCTTGGTGGACAGGCTGAGCAGATCCATTCTCATGCCTCACGAGTGGTCTCTCAATCAATCTGTAGTGGACCAGATTTTTCTGAAGTGGGGCACACCTTGTTGCGATCTTTTTGCTACACTCCAAAACAACAAGTGCCCCGATTTTTTCACCCTCTTTCCCCTACCAGGCCAACCCCTGAGAGACTCTCTAACCCAGGATTGGCCCCGGGGACTTCTGTACGCTTTTCCTCCCTTTCCCTTGATTCCACAAGTCATTCAGAAAGCCACCGTTTTGAGGGCCAAGTTGATTCTCGTTGCTCCTTACTGGCCTCAACAAATTTGGTTTCCGTCTCTGCATCGTCACCTCCTGGTGCAGCCCTGGCATCTGGACCCAGTTCCGGATCTCTTGATCCACCAGTCGGGTCAACAGCACCAGGCCATTCATTCTCTCAACCTCACTGCTTGGTTGCTCCACTTCCTTCCCTAGCCAGGCTTCCGATGATCTCTGATTCAGTCAGAGACATCTTAGTGTCTTCTTTAAAGTCGTCCACCAGAACTGTTTATGCTAGCAAGTGGCGGGGTGTTTCTATTTGGGCAAATTCCAGGAATATTGATCCCTTTACTGCTCCTGTGCATTCTGTCTTAGATTTCCTGGCTGAGGTTTTTCAGTCAGGATCTTCTTCATCTACAGTAAAAGTTCAACTGGCTGCTATTTCCAAGTATCATGTTGGCTTGCATGATAATAACATTATGTCTCATAGATTATGCAAGGCCTTTCTGAGAGGAGTTTTTCTCCTAAAGCCGCCGATAAAGCATCCTCCTCCACAATGGGATCTAAATTTAATGTTGGCATCCTTGATGTTACCTCCCTTCGAACCGTCTGCTTCATGTTCTTTGAAATTATTGACCTGGAAAACTATATTTTTACTGGCTGTCACTTCAGCAAGAAGGGTTTCTGAGATTCAAGCTCTCTGCATCCGTTCCCCTTACTTGGTTTTTCATAAGGACAGGGTATCCTTAAGAACGAACCCGTCCTTTCTCCCAAAGTTGTGTCTCAAACCAATATTAATCAATCCATAGATCTACCAGTTTTTTTCCCAAACTATTCTGACAGAGCTGAACAAAAGCTTCATTTTTTGGATGTCCATCGTCAGCTCAGGTACTATTTGCATAGAACGAAACAATTCAGGAAATCGGACCAATTATTTGTCTCCTATGCAGAAAACAGGAAAGGTCTCCCAGTGTCTAAAGTGACCTTATCCAGATGGTTGTCTTCCACCATTTCTTATGTGTACTCTCTCAGAGGCAAGCAACTACCTTCTAAACCGAAAGCACACTCAACCAGGAGTCTATCCACTTCTGCAGCCTTTCAGGATAGACTACCCATTGATACCATTTGTGCAGCAGCTACTTGGGCCACTCCTCATACCTTTGTCTCTCATTACAAGTTAGACTTGGCCTCCAGAGACAGGGCCAGTTTTGGTTCCACAGTTCTCAAGAGTCTGTTCCATTGAGCCACCCGGGATACAGGTGCTAGGGACGGTCCCATCCAGCAAGAATGAAGGCGAGATTGACAACTTAACATTTAGAAGTTATGTACCTACCATAACGTTCCATGTTAGTTGTCTTCTCTCGCCTTCTTTCTTGCATCCCTCCCTCCTTCCCCCTGGCCTGGACAGATCTTGAAGAGTTCCTATCAGGTTGTTTCCTCCTGAGCCTTCATTAGAGGACTCTTTATTATGAACTTGGGTTTCCTAAATATGTTAGGTTAGTCCTTAGCAGGGTAGGTTAGCTACCAAACGAGATCTGAGGTAGTTCCGCCTTGCATCATGGGATATAGGGTTGCCTCGAGCTGGTAAAAGGAGTTCTCAAGCTAAAGCAAGTGCCGAGTCAGAGCCAAGGATCGGCTCCGAACCCATCCAGCAAGAAAGAAGGCGAGAGAAGACAACTAACATGGAACGTTATGGTAGGTACATAACTTCTAATAATATGTCATCAGCAAAGAGCATTACATTTGAATTGTATTGTTCATAAACTTCTACTCCTTTGATTTTTGTATTGTTATGTATTGAATCTGCCAATATTTCAATAGCCAAAGCAAATGGAATTGGTGACATGGGACATCCTTGTTTAGTACCCTTTGTTATATGTATAGATTCAGAGGTGAAAGGACCTAGCTTAACATACACTAAATTATTTGTATATATATTCTTTAGTAGATGAAGAAAGGAAGGAGAAAATTCAAATAACACCAGAATTTTGAATAAGTAGTCTCAATTTAGGAAATCAAAGGCTTCCTCTATATCTAAGCCAATTATGAGTGTTTCTTTATTTTCTTTATTAATATAATTTATAAGAGAAATTATCCTTTTAATATTGTCATGTGTGTGTCTATGATATATAAATCCAATTTGATCATTATTTATTGTTTTGGAGAGCGGCATTTTTATTCTGTTAGCTAATATTGTCATAAATATATTATAGTCATTATTTAATAATGATATAGGTCTATATGAGGTACAGACGTTTGGGGATTTGTTTTCCTTTAGGATTGGTGTGATTAAGGAATATCTCCAAGACGGTGGCATTAAAGCTTGTGACTGAATTTCTTATAGAGTTTTATGGAAGAGGGATAGTATCTTTGAAGGAAAAAGTTTATATATTTCCATAATTATGCCATCTATACCTGGAGCTTTATTATTTTTACCCCCTTTTATTGTATCTGTAATTTCTTTGTAGGATATGGTCACTTGCAGAATCTAGTTTAATTTTTTTCTGGTATTTTTTTATATCAGAACATTTTTCATCTAGATTTAATTGATCGATATGTATATTTTCTTTTTTGGAAATGTTTCTATAGGCATCAAGAATGTCACCTATATCCAAGACATTTCCCTTTCTTTTCATGGAAAATACTTTTAATGTTATTAACTTTTGATTGTATTTTGATTCTTGTGGATAAATTATGTAGATATTTGGGATAAGTGGCCAATGTATTAATTTTCAGTTTTTCTAAAGCTAAACTAGTTTTATGTGTTAGAATTTCATTGTATTTATTGTTTAATACTTCTACTTTATTTTTCATCTCCAAATGATTTTGATTTTTTTTCAGCTTATACTGACAAAAGTTTGGATTGTAGATCTAATAATTCAGAATCCCATTTTCTGATTTTGTTATACTAAGTTAGGGTTTTACCATATATGTAAACTTTTAATGAGTCCCATATCATTATTTTATTTATCTCTGTGGTGTAATTAATATCTAAGAAGAACTGTAATTCAGATAATAACCAGGGTTTGAACTCTTTTAGTTATATATGCTGGACTTCTGTAGTTAAAGATTAATGATTTGTACCCATTTTGAAATTTTAGTATCAATGAATTGTGGTCTGAAAAGGGACAGAGAGGGATTGAGAAATTAATGATTTTAGAGTGTAAGTCATGGGCAGCAAATATTTTATCTATTCTAGCTTGGATACCAAATATGTGATCTTGATGGGAAAACAACAAATATTTATCTTCTTTAAATTTGAAAGTATCTACAAGATGAAATGATTCTACCCACTTGTTTGAAGCTTTTGATACAGCAGATGTATGCAGCGGCCTTTTATTTGTAGTTTCAGAAATATCAAATATACAGTTAAAATCTCTTCCTAATATTAAGTTGCCCTTGTAATTATTGGAAATGAAATCCAAGTGTTTTTTTTAACAGTTCCTGATCCAATGCCTGGAAACCAGTATAGATAGGCTAGGGTCTATATTCTGTTATTATATTTAACTATTACTAATGCCATAAGGTCTTCTTTATCTTCATACTTATAAATGATTTTTGGGTTAATCACATTTGTTTTCCATAAAATTGTTACCTCTTTTGTCTTTGTCTTATAAATGGATTGCGCCAAAATCATATATTCCTTAGGATTCCATTTGTAATTGTCATTCGTTTTGAAATGAGTTTCTTGAATGAAGAGTATTTGTGATATGCTCAGTTTTAAATATTTCAGTAGATTTGATCTCTTGCTAGGATTGTTAAGCCATTGGTATTTAAAGATAACAAAGTTAAATCCATCTTAGGTTATTTATACTATGCATTTTTTGTTTTATTGTGATTATTAAACATTTTCCTCTGATAAATATAAAGTAAATGTTTGAGCTTTTAAAGGAAATTATCAGTTTTATACTTTGAGTGTTTACCACTAAATTAATGTTTTGGACAGGCATACTAAAAATATTTTTTGTGAAATAACAAATTTAAATTGATAAATGTTAACAAAACTAACCCCAGGATTCAGCAAGCTCTGCACGGTGTGCAGGAATAGCACAAGTGCTGCTGCATGCAATATGGCTGACGAGCGATCTAGGAACAAGCTCCCAGCACGTGCATGAGTGCTCCTACACTATTCCTGCACAGACACCACTGCTATATGCTAATTACCCCATTTGCAGATGAAAACCATGCAAATGAGGTGAATTAGTGATCCAGGAAGGAGGCAGGCATTTGTGCAGGAATAGTGTAACCTGCAGAAATGTAATCTGTTACTAACCGAATACATTTCTGCAAATTACAAAATGGAGACATGACAGCTCCAAAGAAAGCATGTATTCAATGGAGTAGGCATGCCAATGGCTAAATATATAGCCACTGGCATGATAAATAGTTGCAAAATTATAAAAAATAACTTTAATTTTTCTTTTGGACGATTTTGGCCATTTAAGCATAGGGCAGTGGTGTGCAAATGGGATTGGGCTGAAAATAAGAAAAAAGTGGAAAATAAGCTTTTAAACCCAAATTAGCATTTTGCCACGATAGTCAATGGCATGCATAAAACAACAACACCAGGGAGTAGTGGTTGCTAAGGGGGAAGGCTGAGTGTGTGTGTGGTAACTATGAATTATCATTCTGTTTTATGCAAATGAGGGGACTGATATTGAATCACAGATATCCTCTCAGTGTTAGTTTGTACCCAACCGTGTAGGTGCAGCAAAACAACAGTGCAAATTTAAGAGCAGAATGACTTTATAAGGGGGTGTGTCATGCTTGCTCTAAGCTCATTTGAGCTCTGTGGCTCGTGTTTGCCCTTAGCTAAGCACAGCTAAGGAAGGGGATGTGTCAGATGTTCCTGAGCACTGTGTACATAGCCTAAACAGGTGTGTTTTAAAAAAAAAAAAAACAGGAAATAACAGCTCTGTTCACATCTGAGCACTGGGTATGTGCAGTGTGCCTCTGGGCTTAAACAGGAAGCCAATGGGAAGGGAAAACAGCAGTAGGAAGGCAATCAAGGAGAACTAGCATAGCTGGTAGCTGAAATGTATCAGAATCAGCCAAATACACATGCAGCAGCCCAGCACACTACTATAAACTATGTAAACACCTTCCAGTCTGTTTTTTCCCTCAAACTCTACACCACGGATGTACACAGATGGGGAAATTTTACCTAACAAAACTAACAAAATGTTAGGGGCTGCTGTCACTGTCATACATCAATATGTACAAGAGGCTGATGGTGGTCAGGATGTGAATGCTGATGACCAACCCACAGTGAGGAGAAGGAGAAGAGTGTACAGACCCAGGATAACCTACCAGAAACTACATGAGCTGGAGATAGTGTAGTTCTATAGGGTGGACAGGGACATTCTATAGCAAATTGTTGAGCTGTGTCGGCCACGCCTCATACACAGAACCAACAGAGGGGAACCCATCCCAGTGGATACCAAGTTATGGGTAGACTTAAGAATACTAGCCATGGGCACCTTCCAAAGGCCATCTGGGGATATCATAGGGATCTCACAGGCATCAGCATGCAGAGTACTCCACCAGTTCCTGGATCCCATGTCAGCACATGCCGGTGAGCACATATATTTCCTCAACACCCGTGAGGCGTTGACCAACAATTTGCATCTCTTCCACCAAATAGCAGAATATCCTGAGGTAGTGGGTGCTATAGACTGCTTGCACATACACATTAAAACACCACCTGGAGAGCAGGGTAGGGTCTACATAAACAGCAAGAGCTTCCCCTCCATCAACTGCCAGGTCTTGTGTGATGCCCAGGGCATTATCTTGAATGTGTGTGCTGGCAGCCATGGAAGCTATCACGACTCCCACATCTGGCATATGACACAGCTGTACCAGTCATTTGCCATTGGGGACATCCCATATGGCCATGTAGTGGGGGATGCCGGTTACACACTGGAGCCGTGGCTGATGACACCCATCAGAAATGCACACACACCCGAACAAGAACTCTGTAATGAGGCACACGCACAAACCAGAATCATAATAGAGTGTGCGTTTGGGATGCTCAAGTCATGGTTACACTGCCTGGACATATCAGGTGGAGCCTTGCAGTACTCTCCAGCTACATGTACACAAATGTTCATAGTATGTGCCATGCTACACAATATGATCCTGCGGAAACAGCTGCAGCAGGAACAGCATGGGGCAAAGCCACACAGCCCCATACCATTGCCAAGGCCATGACAGGCACAGGGTGACTCAGAGGAGGAACTACCTGAGCCTGCCCATGTAGGCAGAAGGAGGCATGCTCAGTATGCCCAGGCTTGGCAAAGAGACAATGCATAGCATGTACACTGACACGGTAGGCACCCAGGGAATGACACCACTCTCTGACTCACACATACAGTAAAAGGGATGCCAAACATGACACTACCTGTGCTTTACCATGTATAGGGAGTGTACTATGTGCATCCGACATAGTCAGCCCTCCAGCACCATCCTCAGTACTGGCACAGCCACAAGGTAAGTCAGTCTTCCTATCAATTGTCGAATGGAGTAGTATGCTCTGCTAGTTGTATCTATGGTATGGGAAGCATGCAAGGGAATCAGGTGACTGAATGAGATGGCAGCAGATAGTGGACACCTATATAGGAGCATGAAATTGGTCATGGCCCAAATGTGTGTCTATAGGACACACACATGCTTGTCCGTGTGGCTCACATACCCACCAGCAGCCTCAGCCAACAGGACAGGTGTAGATGACCATAAAGAAAGGCTGGTCTAAGGCCCCTAATTGATGGCAACAGACCTATACAGACTACAACACGTCTGGCAGTTATATGCCAGTTCTGAGGGAAGAAATCTGAAACTGAAATGTAGGTCAATAAAAGCTAAGATCTGTACACTACTGAAATGCCTCCAGTCTGCAGGATAGGTCAGAATACAAAATTAAATGGAAGCCAAAAGAGTACCTGAAATACCAGTACAGCCATACCAAATATTTAAAGTTGTCAGGTGTGCCTCTCCTCACAATCCCATGTAGAAATGCAGTAACATGTAAGTGTGAGGTGTAATAACAGTGGAGCACAGATTACCTGAGCTAGCCCAATCTACAGGATAGATTGTTGCATGTGTACAACATGCAGGGGTCCATGTGTTAGGTTGTCATGTGTTCAATATTGTGTGGAAGTGGTCAGCTTGTAGACATGGAGGGCTGTGTGTTGGTGGCCTAAGAGTAGTGCTGTGGATGACAAGGCCATGTTTTGACAACTGCAGTGCCAACCACAATGCTTCTCAGCAATACTCATGTCAGCAGTCGTCCATACTCACTCTCCTGATGTCAATATCTGTCACTGTCTGAAAGATGGACATGCCATGAATGTGGGCCCATACATACAAATAGTACACAGGTGGAAGTACCCTAGACAGAGTGTATAAAATGTAACTGTCAACTGCACACAACTTTGGAATTGTACATACAGGTTAGCAGCACATTAGTTGTCTGTGTAGATACTGATGTAGTCTGGACAAACACTGGCAGATCACAAAAGGCACAGTTATGAAGTAATGAGAGACTGCCTATGTCCCTGCACAAGGCAGCATAAGGCGAATTTCCCAGGTATATCTGTGAGTCAGCTGCAAGTAGCTTCCATATCACACATGCACTCAGCTCACCACACCATCAGCCACAGGTTTATCACAGGCCATATCCTTGCTGTTGGGAATGAGTACAGTATGACCTCACTTCTGTATGGGAATACCCACAGAATGCAGCATGCTGAAGAGGTGTCTTATGCAGGTGTGTCTCTAGCTGTAAAAAGCTTCCTGCATGCATCTGGACCAATGGGTCAATATGTACAGGAACTATTGCCATTAACACCTCAAACACTTACCCTGTCACCCTAGGGGAATCCACTGGCTCACAGCCTGGGAATGTAGGAATGTAGGAATGACAGAATGCATTGGCCTGCTAGAGTTGGCCTGCATTACTACTGAATGGCCTGCAGTCTTCTGTCAAAGGCCTGTGTTTCACCCGTACTGCCAATGTATGGTATCTCATGGGGTCCCAAATAACAAACTAACACAGTCAACAGAAACAAATGCAAGGCCATAGTGACAAATCCCAGTAGCATGCTCCCCATGTCCTACTGCATGAACTAGGGGCCAATGCATAAATACTGCTGGGATGAAGGACCAACTATAGGCATACTTCCCAGATATTGCTTGCATAATGTTAGGAAGAGGATAGAATAAAAGATTGGGGGGGTTCAGATGCATGGATGTCATGGAGTGTGTGAAGTCTAAAACTCTGATGTGTGCGCATACTACCCCTGCCTGCAAACCCAGTAATGGGTGGTTACAAACCTGCTTAAACCACCTGAAGCAAAGCTTCACTTCACTGCAGCTTCAAGCCCAAATTCCCTCCCTTTCAGCGAGGCAGCAGCCAGGAAAAGAACAGAGAGCAAACAGATTGAAAAAAAAAACTCCCAAAAAAGCCGCCACACAAAGAGACAACACACTCTTCCAGCCCTCCTGCATCTCACTCAGCAGACCTACAAACAAACCATTCTCTGCCAAAATATTCCAAATCACATTTCTATCCACCCCCTTTCCCTGGATCCAGGATAAAACACCAAATGTCTCTTCTTGATACACAAGCATCAGTAAACCTTGATCACAAGCTGCAACCCACAGCTTCCCGGAGATGAATATATAACAGCTGCCAGACACAGCTGCATCCACATACACAATGTCAGGATTGATCAAACAGTACTCGTAGCTGTGATACCTGCCATAACTGATATTAACTATGTTTAGACAGAATAATAATGGCGTTTGTACTAGCTGCCAGCCACAGCTGCATCCACACACAACATATCAGGATTGATCAAACAGCACTCGTAGCTGTGGTACCTGCCATAATTGATATTAACTATATTTAGACAGAATAATGATGACTTTAAAATTTGTCCATGAATTCAAATGTGATGTGTTAGATAGAGAAAGTCTGTTCATAATTAATGTTATGAGAAGTTTCATTGGCTTACTATGGCATATGTTCTCACAGGTTTTAGTATACTTAACAAGAGTATATTAAGTTTTGTTGTATTGTGAAGTCTTTGGTCACAACCTGACAAAAGTGCTCAATAAAAGGTTTTTGATTATCCTGGTGGAGTTCTTGTGACACTGTGTTCCAGGCTTGATCATCCTTTGGTAGTTCTGTAAGAGTATCAGTCTGTTTTTGAGAATTTAATTTGAGGTTTTCTAAGTCATTTTAAAGCCACCCATCTTCAAAGATAGTTCCTGTAAGGTAGATGTCATCAATTGCAGTTCTTTTTTCAAAGCAGCATCTGGATGAGAATTCCTTTTGTTCATATTAAGTGACTCAATATATCTCCAAGTTACGTGACAGGAACATTTTTGTATATCTCCACCAAAATTGATATTTATGTAGTTTAGTAGTTTATCTATAGATTTCTGATTTAAAAACAAAAGGTACTGAACTGCAAGTACACAAAATCACTTTTCTTCCTACAAGTTTAATAGATGTCCCAGTGCATTTTGATGGTTATGTGTTCATTAGTAATGTTCATGAACTGTTATTACATTTTATTAGTACATGGTGTACAGTGATTATGCTCTATAACTGGCAAAAGATATAGGATTATGATCAGGTCTGCAGTCTTAACTCAATTGTTATATATTAAAGAAATGGAAGTAAAAAAGTCTTCTTGAGAAAGTAAAACTAGTGAGTTATGACTGGAAATTCAATTCTTTTTAGCACATGGAGTTTTAGCTGATTCAGCATACTATGGCTTAGAGAGAGTTTGAAGTGTTTTACAGCATTTAAAGCTAGAACACCATTAGCACTGCAAACAGACAGCTGCCAGAAACTAAGTGCACCTCTGATAGAACAAAAGTTTTAAAAATAAACACTTTACACTGATGCACTTGTATTTGGGAGGGGGCATGGAGGGCCAGCACAAATTGTACTGCATCTTTTTAAGGTCTTACGGATTTCTGATGCTTTTCCATTATTGTTGTTGCCATGTGTGCTCTAGCTCAAGACTAGAGCATAAAAGCTGAAAAGGGTGAATAACATGGAGGATTATGACTGGGCTTATCATAAACAAGTTGCACTGTATTTCAGAAATGGATATTGAGAAATTCACCTAGAAAGCATGGATTTTAACCTCATCATAATCATGATCTGCTATACTGTATGCAAAACAGATCATAGTTGGCCATAAAATGCATTGCCTTAATCTGAAAGATACACAAATCATAATTTTCATTCTCTTCTTAATGTCAGTTCTGATGGTTTTATTAAGAAAGATTTCAAGTTCATTAAGGCTGGTAGCAAAGCAAAATGCAAAATCCAATATAGTACATATTTCACTAGTCTGACCTATAAACTGACTAGATGGAAAACAAATGCAAGTTCTTGTATAACTTATCTACATTTAAAGCACAATTTCAGCCTTATGAAAGAAATGTTCATCATCAAAGCTCGTTTTTTTTTTTTTTTTTTTTTGAGAATGCATATTACAACTTCTTTGGTTTCTGCTTTGATGTGGGTTTCTTCTCAACTCACTCTATTCATTAGTTTTCACTTGTCTTAGTAAATGAGATCTAAAAGTGTTGACTTATTTGCTCAGAAGAAGTCAATTCTTGTTGTGCTGTATCACATGTGAGATTACTGTCTATTTTGTACATAGGAGTTATAACTGCCACACTTTTAATTTTGTAATTCCACAGGAAGTCAGTATAGATATCGTCAGAAATGTATCACTAGTCTATCACTGGACTGTACAAACATTGTTTTACTGTGTATTTTGATATAATTTATTTTAAGTAGCAGTTTTACCATTTAATTAACTTTTTTACTATGCAAAAGAATAGATTGGGAGAGCATTCTTATTAAGTTTATAGATAAGCATTGTGCTTGTGGACCGTTTTAATTTTATCTCATTTCCCCTTCAAAGGTAAGAATGAAACTTTGTACTTTGTCACTTTAAGGTGAGCACCTTAATCCTTATATCATCCCTCAACCCCATAGCCATCTGTTTTTCAAGAGAACATTTCTTTTCATCATGGCATACCAAATGTATTTTTAATTTGGTATGGTCATGTGGTATTGTTCACGATTTTGCAAATAACATTAACGGGACAACTAGATCTTGAAGTTTCTAGACAATTATTCTGAATCTCCAGAACACTATCTGAATGCTGAAATGAATAAAGGCTTACCAATAGCTTAAAGAAGTGAATGCAGAAAAGATGTCTTCAGTAATGGTTATTTAAATTTCGGTAGCATATAGCCACTTTTTTATTAAAATGAATGTGGTTAAGAGTTAGGCCATTAGACAATATAGACTAATGCCAACAGACAATAAATTCATTAAGGAATCAGAGAGCATGATAAAATTAGCCCTGCAAAGAAGCTATGATATGGAGCTAGCAAGATGGATTGTCAAAGAAGTGAAGCGTGTAGGGAATTCTTTACAAACCAATTACTGATTTATAAGTGACAAATAACCACAACACAGCCATTGCAGATGGCTTAGAGGGTGGAATGGCATTCCTGGCAATAAAAAAGGTGCTGACTAATTACTGGAAAGTATTTCAGGGGAACTGAGATATTTTCAAAAGTGTAGGTTTCAAATTTAAATTTGTGCACAACAGAGGAAATATTCTAAAAGGTGCCATGGAAAGAGACTTTTTGAAAACTTGTAACAAACTCCACATGTTAAAAAAATGGCACTTGCTCCTGCAGCTTTTCTGCTCAGTGTCATTTCACTTCAAACAGCTCTAATTTAGATTACTCCCACATCAGTATGAGCATAGGTGCAGAAAGTCACTATAATGTCACCTGTAGAACAGTCTCACATGTAGCTTGAAACATTATATGCAATACCTTCTTTGTAGAAAAAAAAACTCTAGAAGTCTTATCCAATACATATAAAAATAGTTATATAGTTACAACAAAACTAACATGCAATGGTCTCATTTTAAAGATGTATAAACCAGTATTCCGTGACCAGTGTAGATAATTGCAATCTTGACTTGGCTAACTTCATTACTAGATAAATGTGATTAAAATGGTTTAAAATGTATATTATTCAGCTGTGCTTCTTCTTATTGTCTTAAGACTCATTACATTGTTTTCTTGATTCTTTCAGCTAAGTGGATGGAACCCTTTGTTTCTACTGCTAACGAAGATAGGCATTTCTTTGTGAGTGAGCACACCGCTGTTAAGGTGCCACTGATGCAAAGGGCAGGTGAAATTAGTACATTCTATGATGATATACTGGCTGCTGTTGTCGTCAAACTTCCTTACTACAAGGGCTTTTCTGTGTTGCTCATTCTGCCCAACAAATGGGATATAAAGACAGTAGAGGATGCATTATCCCAAAGCACGCTGGCCAATTGGAAGCAACAGCTGACTCTCAGGTAAGTTTATACTGCGCACTGATGAAGACAAATCAGAAATTCACACAGGGTATTTTAAAAATCACCTTACTCAAGCAACATGTGTCATTCACCTTATTTTTCAACATATTTTCAGTAAATAATTTAAAACTGAAAGCAACAAAACTGAATAAATGCTATATAACTCAATGTTCTTCAATAGAGCAGTATGGGAGTATTCTTAGAGACTGGAACTTTCTCCGCAAAGGTCTTGATCATCCATCCATCCAGCTTTCTAAAGCTCAAGATCCCCCTTCTATGAGCAGTATATCCACCCTGGACATGTGCCAGCTTGCTGGAATAAAAGGTACTTATGTTTGTGCTATTGTTCAGAATGTTTTTGGCACTAGTTAGTTTATGCAGACTTCCATCAGTATCATGAACAGTTTCACTGTTCCATTGGTTACAGTCTCTGAAGATCAGGCAGTATGTATCCTGCTGAAAATCTTTCCTCCTTCATTATAGAAAATGACATTATCTTTTTTATGTATATGACTAAAAGGGAAGTGTCACTGTGGTAAACAAATCACTTATAGGGACTACCACTCTAGCAGATATTTTCTTGATAACCTGGAATGGAAAGTTTCTTTAGGCCTTTCCACATCTTCCTCTGATTCTCAAAGTACTTCAAAAGATAAAAGGGACATTACAAGGATTCTGCTGCTGACTCCCTTTTGGCCAAGACAACACTGATTCTCACTTCTTAGAGAAATGGTGTGTGTGTGTGTGTGTGTGTGTGTGTGTGTGTGTGTGTGTGTGTGTGTGTGTGTGTGTGTGTGTGTGTGTGTGTGTGCGCGTGTGTGTGTGTGTGTGTGTGTGTGTTTATTTACTCAGGACAAGGGGTCAAAGACATATCCTAGTCTACATACTTCAATGCTCACAGTATGGATGACAAGATTTTAATTCCTTTTAAGCACTGTTTCTCTCAAGAAGTGCTGCAAATTTTTAGAGAGGCTGGATAGAAAACCTAACACTAAGAAATCTTATGCATGTATATGTATATATATATATATATATATATATATATATATATATATATATATATATATATATAGCACAGTAAAGCCCACATAATTTTTACGAGATTTGCTATCTCCAAACCATGACACCAGTGTCCCATGTTAAGTCTAGAAAGAGACAGACTTTCCAGATGGGGGGGTGTTTTACAGTCCTAACTACAGCAGTGCTGATTTATCATAGTTTGAAGAGCCATTACAGAGAGATAAGTACTTGTACTCTACAAAGGTCTTATGTTGAGCTCTGTCCTTAGCTTTAGTTTTCCGCACTCAAGAGCTCCTCTGGGAAATCTACTGTTTTTCATAGACCTCTATAAGCCACCTCATACTGTGCACCTCAAAGGACTGTAAAACCTGTTACTCACTTGGAAATAAGAAAGGGATTCTAATTTCATCTCTTCCTCACTCCAGTAAAACACAGGAGAGTTCTGACTGAGCTGATATCTAAGAGAGATAAGCAGACACATCTTTTACACCAAGCTGCAAAAATAACTCTCTTTCTGATCATGATCTGGCAGCCACAAGCATCTAAATAATGGTACTAGATATAGTAGTTTGACATTTGTTTTTTACCTGGCCTTGCCAGAAGATGTCCATTTTCTCCAGTCATCACCTCCTTCGTTTATCTTCCCTAGACTTTTCATCTAAAGTTTTGCAGTTATAGTCCAGGTTTTACTAGAGTAGGGCCTTCTAGAGTTATTGCACTTTAATGACTGACTCAGTGAAACCCAGTCTTGAGGTCTGTCATGGTTGTATTCTCTGTGAGTCACCAACAAGGTGGAGGAAGTCAGCTGTAACTTCAATGCAATGTACAGTCTTCATTAGAATTGAGATAGACATGCTGCACTGTTGGTCCTTTCCACCTGCATAATGTACTGTGGAGGTCATGAGCTTAGTATTTTGGGTGAGACAGGAAAGGCAGATGAAAGTACACATTGTTCTGTATCTGATGGATGTGATGGTGATGTCTGTCTTTTAACTTCCACTGTATTACACACAGAAGGGGATGCTCCTGTGAAGAGTGAAGTGTCAGTGGCTACAAAGTCATGGGTGCCTAGCAATGTGTTCACAAGCTGTTAACTGTCCCCATCAGTCTTATTTGTGAGGATTCCCTTCCTGCTGCCAAACCCATTACAGGTACAAATGATGGATACTTCACTGGTGTGCTGGAAAGCCATCCTTGAATCTGGATTCTTTGTTGGTATGGGGCAAGTAGACACTCTAGAATCCAAAGAAGAGGAGACTATACATACACCTGCTTAATGCTAGGGTGATTATATTTAGTGTTTTCCTGACAAGTTAAGATACTCTGGTAGTGTTATGGTACTTAAGTATATAGGGCAAAATATACACCTCTCCTGGTTATACTATATTACTAAGAGAAAACAAAAACACTCTCTGTGTTCCTTACGGTTCCCAGCAGTTCACTCCGTATATCGGTTCAATTAAATCCACGAAATGTGTGTATTCTCAAAAGCCCATTCACAAGTGAAGGTTAAAAATGCAAAAAAGTCATTAAAAAAATATATATATATATATATATATATATATATATATATATATATATAGGAAAAGCCGAAAGACACAACATATATATACATAGACACACATCCATGCTATTACATACTTCACAAGACGTTTTATAGCAAAGAACAATCCTGTAACTACCTTGTGCAAAGACACCACTTCACCAAACACCAACAACAGTTGGTGTTCCCAGGTGGTCTCCCATCCAAGTACTAATCAAGTCCAACCCTGCTTACCTGCTTAGCTTACAAAAAAAAACTATTTCATATAATGTCATATCTAATGTGAACTAGTGCTTGTTATATATTTTGACATTTATAACTATAAAATACATATAACCCACACAAAAAATATATATAATTGAATTCATTTAAGATAAATAAATTTACACCCCCAGTCTTCAGATGGACATAACCAACCTCCTGGTCTTAGAAATGAATGTGATGGGAAAACAGGTTCACAATTAAATGGTAATATCATGGAAGAACATGGTGGCTCAGGGGTTCATTGTGGAAATGTAAGTAGTAGCTTACATCCCTTTTTACAAACTACTACACTGATGGACAATAGCCAAGTAAGTAACTCTGCTTTAAATACAGTTAGACAGGATCCAGCTGCTCCTGCTTTGAGTGACTAGTTGTGACTTAATGTGAGCTTAAATGGAGACACTGGTAATACTAATCTTTATAATGGGAATTTAATGAGCAGAATGGATGAATCTGATTACAAACTCACAAAAGTAAAGAAACTGCAACTTGATAATTTATATTTCCTGGAATGCATTAAACCGAACATCGTATCAAAGGGTCTCTGCATGTGGTGGTACCCTACTGGTTTGGAGCCAAAAGGAAGTGATGTTTTATGGTGTTAGGTCTGATGAAACAAACTTGAGATTTGTGAAAGCGCTTACCTGTTTTCATTAAAAAACATTTCTTGGATTTATTATTCGTCGTGTGATTATTACAATGAATTTATCAGTCATGAGCTACCAGTTGCAGTATTTTGGGACTTGTTGGATTTTAAATATATATATGTATGTATATATATATATATATATATATATATATATATATATATATATATATTGTTGTTGCTTGTCTTTCGGCTTTTTCCCTGTAAGGGGTCGTCACAGTGGCACTCGGGTCCACTAATGATTGGCAGTAGATTTTTACGAAACACCGAGGTGCCAGTTCGACACCGAATAATCAACGAAGGCACGCCCATTTACGCACACATGTCTTTCGAACGCTACCCAACTGTGGGGAGGACATACAGACAGAAAGAGAATTTGCAAGGGTGTAACAAATATATTCATATATACATATAGATATATATTGTAAGTTTGTATTTCACTGCAGCATTTACGTGCAAGTGGTAAATGGCTGTTGTGTGAATTTGCTTTATTGATATTTTTGAATTGTACTGAATGACCTAACAGTTTCTCACTGAGGTGCCACCATAGAGTCAGCATACATAAATTCAGAGGAAGGGGTAAGCCTCAGCCATAGATTTCAAGGGGCTTGCCTCCTGCAATAAACTTTTATCATAGAAATTATTATAAGATCCAAAAGGACACTGACAGCAGGTATACATAAAAGCACATATATTCTTTTTTTTTCAATAATTTTTATTTTCATTTTTCATTTATATAAATCACAATCATTTCCATTCTTACACCATGACCATCGGTGAGTATTATACATTGTAGTCAATATAGTAACATGTAGGTCATAAAACATATATATTTACACTATATACATAGATGCTTTCTCAGTCAATTCCATTGTTATAAAAACAGCACATACAATAAGGATTTCAAGTCCATAGCTTGGCATTGTGATCATGTGTATATTTTTAGATTCCTTTGTATCTTGTTACTATGTAGTATGTATGATGTTTTATGCTAATATGACGTTAAAGGTTTGTTCCCAAATTTCTCTGGCTTTCATATTTTTGTTTCTTTTATCTGTTACTATTTTATGGGCTAAAAGATGTTTTGTAGCTATTTTTTGAATCCCTCCCAAGAGATATTTGTAGGGTCTAACCATTTGAGAGCTATGTATAGCTTCATTTGTAAGAAAATTATTATAAGCATATTCACTTGTTTTCCTGATCTATTAGATGGGAGAATATGTAGAAGGGTAAATTCCCATGTTAGTGTTGATGATTGATATCCCATTTTTTGCAGTTGTATCTTGAGGGAATTCCAGAGTTTTTACACACATTTGCAACTCCAAAATATATGCATTAGGTCTGCTACCTGGTCCTTACAGTGTGGACAGTATGTTGATTTGGATGCATTGAATTTGTAGAGTATTTTGGGTGTGAAATATGCATTATTATTTATCATGAGCTACATGTATGACAATTTTTTAAGGGGTATACTTTTCACTGTTATATTAATTGCATGACTTATTTGCTGGTCGTCTATGGATGGTTTTAATTTTCTCCAATAGTTAGAGAAAAGGAGGTCCTTCTGAAATTTGATTTCGCCTATCATTTTATATGTGTTAGATATTGTTTACTTTGTTGTAAAAATAGTCTTCCAAAGCAGAGTACACTTTTCCATGTCAGTATTAAGTATAGTAAAGTTTTGGAGGCAGCTGGAACACAACTCTTTGATTTGTCTTGCAATTATTATATATGATTTGGGTAGATATAGGTTACTTCTCATTTTTTGGATTGTAAAGTTAAGGTACGGGTAGATATCTTGGATTATTCTGTCCTTTAATCGAGGAAAAGAGTCAAGGTCTAGTATCTTGTTATTTATTTTTAGATTTGGATTTTTATAGAGGGGTTGTAGTGTTACCATAGCTTGCCCAAGGTTTAAGGAATGAAAGAGTTTTTGTGTTATATTTATAGAATGTTTTAAGAGATCTATAATGTTGTAGGTTTGTAAATCTTTTTTGTTTTTAAAGGGAAGCACTTTGGGATTGATGCCTAGTGCTTTAATGTACCTATAGAATATTGTCACCCAAGGAGGTGACCAAGTTTTTATTGTTGGGTTATGTTCCACTATTCTCAATATTCTGTTAGTATTGATAATAGAGTAACAAGTTTTAAAATCTGGCAAGTTCAGACCCCCTTTGCTCTTGGGAAGTGTTAGTTTCTGATATGAGATTCTGGGTTTTTTGGGTTCCCATATGAATTTTGCTAGGAAGGTATGAATTTGTTTGAAAAATGTAGTATGTATAGTTATCTGTGATGTCATGAATATATACGTTAGTCTAGGTAAAAATGTTCATTTTGATTATTGATACTTTGGCCAGAAATAGTAGTTTAAGGTTATTCCACCTTTTACAGTCTTGCATTATGCTTTGCCATTTAAGAGTTATGTTATGCTGGCAGAATTCCTTGTTGCTCTGAAAGAAAGTAATTACCAGATATTTGGTTTCTTCTTTCATTTTTATCGTATCTATTAGTGGTATTAATGAGATAAGTTTAGGTGGCCTTAAGAGGAAGATATTAGTTTTATTGAGGTTTAATTTGTAGTTAGACATGATTGAAAATTGTTCAATTGCAATTATTATTTTGGTTATGTCTGAGTTTAGAGTAGTCAAGTATATGTTCAGATCATCTACGAAGGAGGTGAGATATACTTTGAAGTTATGTGTTGAGGGGAAGTTATGGTATGTATTTTGTTTAATATAAATAGAAAAGGCGATAACGGATATCCTTGTCTTGTTCTGTTTTTTATCATAATTCTATTTGACCATGTTTTATTTATATATAGGGATGTGTATGGATTGCTATACAGAATTTGAATGATCTGAATGAAATTGATAGGTATGTCAAAATAAGGTAATGTTTGAAGTAAAAATTCTAGGTTGACTCTGTCAAATGCCATTGCATAGATATTAATATTCCTCTGATTTGCAATTGGGGGGGGTGAAAGTTTTATAAAATTCTGAACTACGTCCATCTGGTCCTGGGGCCTTATGTGATTTTAAATGTTTAATTGTTGTGCTTATCTCATTGATGGAAATAGGTTCTGTTAGTTTTTTTTTTATTGAGCTAAATCTAGTTTAGAAAATTTTAGTTTTTGAAAAAGGCACTCTCTGTCTTCCTTCGAGGTTTGTAATGTTTGTTCACCATAGATTTGAGAATATATTTGTTTGAATACTTTCATAATTTCTTCATTTCTTGTGTAGATTTTGTCCCTGTAATTTATTTCTGATATATTTGAGGTGGTTTTGTGTTGAGAGATGATTCTGGCCAAGGCTCTGGATGGTATTTGTGCTTCCTCTGGGTAATTAGCTAACATTCTTACCTCATAAAATGACAGATATCTGGTTTCTATAGAGAACTTTTGTAGTTTTAGGAGATCAACTTCAGTTTGGCTATTAGGGTTATTTATTAGTTCTCTTTCCAGTTGCTCTATTTTCCCCTTCAATGTATACTCCTCCTTTAGTTGTATTTTTTATAATATGCTGCTTTTTTGATGAATACTCCTCTGATTTGTGATTTGGCTGCAGCCCATTCTATGTCTATTGGAACTTGGGATCTAGCAATATTTGCAAGGGATGTCTTTAACATTTTTTCAACTTCTTTTATTACATCTG
Source organism: Protopterus annectens (assembly GCF_019279795.1). Classification (NCBI taxonomy): domain Eukaryota; kingdom Metazoa; phylum Chordata; order Ceratodontiformes; family Protopteridae; genus Protopterus; species Protopterus annectens. Next base: position 943,991,193 of record NC_056737.1, on the reverse strand, counting down.
TTATGATGAGCAGGTTAGGATTCAATGACCAGTTATGACCTCTGTTAGCTAAGTACAGTTTTTTGTCCCAGTTGATAAACAATGTCTTTGGAATGATCCAAGAAAAATCTAGTGTGTATAACTGTTGTTGGATCCATGTTAATGAGTATGTCTGAGATTAAAAAGAAGTCTATTCTTGACCACATTTTGTGGCACTGCGAGTAGGATGTGAATTTTCTGGACTTATTCTCATTATTCCCATATTTAAAAGGGTCATATAGTTTAAAGTCTTGTTTAAGTTCATTTAGAGCTATTGTGGCTTGTTTATTATGTGTTTTAATTGGGTTACATTTGTCCTTTTCTGGGTTTTAATATGTGTTCCAGTCACCCCCAATTATTAGGCAGTGATCTTTAAGTTGGTTTAAAATTTGGTAAAGTGACATAAAAAAGTGATGTTGGTTGCTACAGGATGCATGTAGATTAAGTACCATTATAGGTTTTGGTAATCCTGGGTTGGTAAATGTTACGTAACACCATCTTCCCTCTTTGTCCGCCTTAGTCTCAAGTATCTTGTCTTGGAATTTATTTTTAATTATTATGGCAACACCAGCACTGTTTCTTTTATCCCCTGTTGCTATAAATTGTCTTATCCATTTTTTTCCCCAATTTCTGTCCATTGTTCTGTAGTTAAGTGTGTTTCTTGTATTAATATAAGATTGGCTTTGGTTTTCAGAGTAAGATGCAAGAATATGTTTACTAAAAATGTCCAAAAACTAATAGGCACAAGACAAGACGAGCGTACACTGCAAAGTCCAACAAGGTTTAACAGCTGAGTAAAACAAGCTTACAGCAATCAGTAGTCCGGTGCATACTCCGGTAACTGCCAAGCAATAAAAAGTTAAAAACGATCTGGCTGCACAGAATCCAAGTCACAAAGTGTAAAGCGCTTTTTGTTAGGAAACACATCTTCTAACTTCTTCAGGCAATAGTGCTCAGAAAGAAAAAACAAGTTTAAGTACTATCCTAGTGACTCATACTTGTTAATACAATTAAGCCAATTAAGCACAGTCACATAATTTAAAGGTATAATCCTAATATACGGAAGTCAAACAGTTTGTTTTTGTTAAGTCATTAGGTAAAATGAGTGCCTTCATTTTATGAAAAACAAAGTTCTGTTGTCTTATAACAGAACATATAGTAAATTAAATAGGATTAATTAAAATCGTAGTTAGTTCACTTTACTTATAACTAATGTTCAGGGACCCGTGGAAGTAGTAATCTTTTCATAAAAAACTGTGTTGTGTAATGTTGCTTTTAACCTATAAAAGGAGAGTGTAACTTAGCAGTTGTAACCTCCCTAGGGCTAATGAGCATCTATTATTTAACCATCCAACAAAAATAGTGTGTGTGCAGCTCCTATCTCTAAAGGCTCTTTAGTTTTAGCACACATAGAATAGAAGTCATTTCATTCAAGCCCGGTGGAAAGCATGCATTGAGTCTAAGCTGCCACAAAAGTTCCAATTTCTCCAACATAAGTGTAGATGCCTCTCCTCTACTATTCATTTCAATTGAGTTGATGGCCTTAAATTTGAAACTGTGGTTAGGGGTTTCAATGCAGTGTCTAGCTAGTGGGCTCTCCATTTTCCTTTTGTTAATGTAATAAACATGTTCGTAAATCCTTTCCTTAAATTTACGGTCAGTCTTGCCTACGTAAAAATTGGGCAGCACTGACATAATGCTACATAGACTAAAGCTTTGGAGTTACTTATTCTTCAGGAAATAGTCTCGTCCCCTAATAATGAATTTTGACCCTGTAGCAATGTGTCGACACTGGTTACATGCCTCACATTTAAATGTCCCTGGGGTGCCTCTAAAAGTGCTGTTACTGCTTTCAGTAAGTTTTTTTTAGGTTCCTTCCTTTTTTCCAGGTGACCAGCAGTTTGTCTCCCAACTTTACTTGTATATCCCTATCGGACAGTAACAACTGCCAGTTTTTGCCCAGTATTGTGATCAGGGCTTCATAATCTAAAGAGAATGTAGTCGCGAATCTCAAACAATTTTGCTCCCTTTGTGATCCAGTACTATTCCTAACTACGGGGTTACTCAGTTCTATCTCTACTGAGATGTTGGTTTCAAAAGTGTGAGCTGCTGTCCATTCTTGAGAGAGGTTGGGTCTGAAGTGGCCAGAGGCACCCCGGGGACATTTAAATGTGAGGCATGTAACCAGTGTTGACACATTGCTACAGGGTCAAAATTCATTATTAGGGGGGGGCAAGACTATTTCCTGAAGAACAAGTTTAACTGTAACTCCAAAGTCTTAGTCTATGTAGCATTATGTCAGTGCTGCCCAATTTTTACGTAGGCAAGACTGACCGTAAATTTAAGGAAAGGATTTATGAACATGTTTATTACATTAACAAAAGGAAAATGGAGAGCCCACTAGCTAGACACTGCATTGAAACACCTAACCACAGTTTGAAATTTAAGGCCATCGACTCAATTGAAATGAATAGTAGAGGAGAGGCATCTACATTTATGTTGGAGAAATTGAAAATTTTGTGGCAGCTTAGACTCAATGCATGCTTTCCACCGGACTTGAATGAAATTACTTCTATTCTATGTGTGCTAAAACTAAAGAGCCTTAAGAGATAGTAGCTGCACACACACTATTTTTGTTGGATGGTTAAATAATAGATGCTCATTAGCCCTTTGGAAGTTACAACTGCTAAGTTACACCCTCCTTTTATAGGTTAAAAGAAACATTACACAACACAGTTTTTTATGAAAAGATTACTACTTCCAAGGGTCCCTGAACATTAGTTATAAGTAAAGTGAACTAACTACGATTTTAACTAATACTTTTTAATTTACTATATGTTCTGTTATAAGACAACAGAACTTTGTTTTTTTTATATATATCTTAGGCACTCATTTTACCTAATGACTTAACAAAAAACAAACTGACTTCAGTATTTTAGGATTACACCTTTAAATTATGTGACTGTGCTTAATTGGCTTAATTGTATTAACAAGTATGAGTCACTAGGATAGTACTTAAACTTGTTTTTCTTTTTGAGCACTATTGTCTGAAGAAGTTAGGAGAAGTGTTTCCTAACGAAAAGCGCTTTACACTTTGTGACTTGGATTCTGTGCAGCCAGATCGTTTTTAACTTTTTATTGCTTGGCAGTTACCAGAGTGTGCTACTGATTGCTGTAAGCTTGTTTTACTCAGCTATTAAACCGTGTTGGACTTTGCAGTGTACGCTCATCTTGTCTTGTGCCTATAAGATGCAAGAATAGTTTTTTTTTTTCTTTATTTTGGAGTCCTTTAGCATTCCACATTTCTATTTCCCACATTTATTTGTTAAGTATGTGTGTTCTACATTATTTGTATGTTAATTTGGCTTAAATTTTAAGCCAGATTTGTCTTGTTTAAAGTTTCCTTTTCCTTATTCTGCTCTTACCTTCCCCTCTCCTTAAACAGTTTTTCTCCCCTTCTTCGGTGCCTATACAGACTTCTGTGCCAATCTGTAGCAGATTCCAGGAACAAAAAAAAAAAAACGTTATTGGCACCTATAATCAGAAGTAGGAAAATGAGGTGAAGAGAAAAAAAAAATGTTTTCCGGCTTAGCCAGGTATATATTCTGCCAAAGCCTACATATTTAGATTATGTTTATGTTTCCAGCAGTGAAATAGTTTATATTTGTGTGTTCTTGTATTTTCCTTTTCTAAAATGCTTTTACACTTTACTTATCTTTATTAAAGTCAAACATCATAATTTCTGTCATACATCCTTAAGATATGTTGATTCTGACAGTCTCTCGTGTAGTAATAAAGTCTGGATTGTTTATGATAAGTCTTAATAAGAGATTCAAAGTCTTATTGGTTGTTTTGGTAAAACTATACCTTATTCTTCAGATTCTTGCTTTGCAGGTTTCTGATCAGTTTTCAGTCTGGTTTACCTTATAAGCTGGTTTAGATCGATTTATGGGTGTTTATGGCAAGATTAACTTCTTAGATGTGCTTCATCTTCATTTCAGGTCGTTTTTAGTTTGTAGTGGAGCCCTTGAGGTCGAAGGGGGAATGATTATGCATACCAGAATCCCGGGAGATGGTTCCTTCCTATAAATCGCGCCTTGGAAATGGCAGTTGTATTTTGGTTCCTACCAATTTTTTCCCCTTCCCTGTGTTCCTCATGGCTCCATTCATTGAGTTAAGGGCCTAGGAAGTAAGGGGAAGCTTTCAGGGTTGAATCCCATCCAAAATGGTTGTGATTTGGTCCGTTATTCACTCGAGGGATGCCTACAACTTTTTTGTTGTGTTTATATTTATTTTATTATTTATTTATTCCAGTTTGATTACCGGGGAAGTCACTAGGTCAACATGGCCCATTTTCAGTGGAGGCCCTGTGAGAAAAGCTCCGAAAATGCATAAAAAGTATTACATACAGGATTTCAACTCAATCAAGAATTTAGAAAGCATTAAACAGTTTGCAGAAATACAATTTCAAGGAATACAGGACAGTATGAGAGTACAATTCATACTGAAATTGAATAACATTTTTTTTTACATTAAGTTATGGTTATTACATTTGCATAGTATAGCAGTATTTCCTAGAGATTCCTAAAAGATAGTTAAGGCTGAAGGAAGGAGAAACAGTGGTAGCGCTTTGAATGAAAGTATTAGAGATAGAAATTGGTGCACTACATTTACAATATTTACATGTTTTGTTGAGCAGGTATAGTTATGGGAGTAGAAGGATTGTGTAGTAATTACAAGTTTTGTTGAGCAAATCTAGCTCTAGGGGTAAAAGTAGTAGAAGTAGTTAAGAAGAGGGATAAAGCTGCAGAAGATTGCAGGGAGAGATAGATATAGTTGTAGGAATATGTCTATAGGAGGAGAATAGGGTAAATGTATCAGAATGAGGAGACTCTTATACTAGAAGTGGTCCCAGATTAAGTAGGAAGGAGGCAGGGGCATTTCTGTTTAGTAGACAGGTGTTTGAAAAGTAGGTCCTTGACATTTTCAGTGTTTGGGGTGGTTCTTAGTGGGGAAGGGAGGGAATTCCATTTGTTGCCTAGGGCATAGGAGAGGAGCAGCTGGCCGGCAGGATGTTTAGGTTTGTGGATAGAAATTAAGTTCTGATGTTCAGATCTAAGGGCTCTGTTTGGAATATAAGGTGGAAGGATATTAGTTAGAGCAGGGCATTTAGCAGGATAAAATATTAGTGAGTGTGCTATGGAGAGTTGTAGGTAATCTAAATGATTTGGTAGTTCTAGCCAGTTCAGGGATTGTAGGGGGAGGCAGTGATGAGTGGAGTTTTTAGCTTTGGAGGCAAATTTAGTGATTTTATTGTAGCAGCTTTCTAGTTTAGAGGTGGTAGAGGAAGACAGGTTGGTTAGTAGAGGTGCACCATATAGTAAGGAAGGAAGGAGAAAAGTAGAGGCCAGAGTGTGCCTTGTTGTGTTAGAGAGAAAGTGGTTGTTCCTATACAACATACCTAGCTTTTGGTGTTTTTTTATGTTTTGTTGTACATGTATATCGACCTTTAGTTGTTCATCAACAATTATGCCAAGAAGTTTAGCAGAATGGACGACTTCTATAGGTGTGTTTGTTTGGCTGAGGATTTTGAAGTCACTTTTGTTGAAGGAGTAGTTCTTAGAGGGTGAGAATAGAAGAATTTTGGATTTGCTAGCATTAAGAGAGAGGTGTTTTGGTGCATCCAGTTTTCAGTTTTGGAGAAGGCAGTTTGCGTTTTAGACAGCAGTTCAGGGAGGTTTGAGGCAGAGCAGATTAGGGTAGAGTCATCTGCATATTGAATGATTTTAGTATCGGTAATAGCAGTGTGGGAGTTGTTGATGAAGATGTTAAATAGCATAGGACCGAGGATGGATTCCTGTGGGACACCAGTGGGGGTGGGTAAGAAGGAAGAGATGGTGTTTTTCCATTTGACAGCCTGATATCTTTCTGATAGGCATCTGGAGAACCAGGAAAGAGTTTTTGGTGAGATGTGAAGGTTAGAGAGATGGTAAAGAAGATGGTTGTGGGAGATAATGTCAAAAGCCTTGGACAGATCGAGTAGAACAGTAGATACTAGCTGTCCTGAGTCTCTGGTTTTATTAACAGTATCTAAGAAAGAGATTAGGGCTGTGTTGGTGCTGTGGCCAGGGTGGAAGCCATGCTGGGTGGGTATGAGGAGGTTATTTTGAGTGAGGAATGGCATAAGTTGGAGGTGGATGCACTTTTCAAGGATTTTAGAGATAGGGGAGAGTAAGGCAACAGGGAGGAAGTTTGAGATGCAAGTATTTTTTCCTCCCTTGTGGAGAGGGAAGATGAAGGCTGAGCGTCAGACTTTGGGGACGTAGGATTCTTTTAGTGATCTGTTTATAATGATACTGATTGGGAGACCGATCCCATCTGCGGCAAGTTTTAGATAGGATGAGGGGATGTTGTCGGGTGCATTAGAGCATGGTTTGAGTTTGGATAGGAGTTTTTTTATGAGAGTTGTAGAGACAGGTTTTTGCTCAAATAGAGGAGGATGGTTGTTTGGTGGGATTGGCTGGGGAGGGTGAGGATTGGCTGGGTTATTGTTAGGAAAGGATTTAATGAGGGCAGAAATGGTTTAGATGAAGAAAGAATTAAATTCAGAGCCTAGTTCGAGGTCAGTTTTGCTAGGGTTGGGGCAGGGATTCGATTTTGAGCCTGGATGGAGGAGTGAGTTTATAGACTTCCAGAATTGTTTAGGATTATTACGGTTGTTAGACTGGAGCTTAGTGTAGTAGATTTTTTTGTCTTTGTTGATTAGCTGTTTAGCAAGCTTGTGGAGCTGTTTGTATTGAAGTAATGTGTTGTGCTGGTTATTTTTTGGGTGAAGTTTCCATAGTTTGTCCCTTTGGTGCATAATTTGTTTGGTCTCTTTGGTAAGCCAAGGAGCTGAATTATATTTGATCCTTTTATTTCTTGGGGGAGCTACGGAGTTTAAAGTATCAAGGAAGACAGAGTTGAAATGGTCTATAGCTTTATCAAGGGGAAGGGAGTTTAACATGTGCCAGCTCATTTGTTTGAATAAATTAGAGAAGGTAATGGGGTTGAAGTTGCTAAGGTTGCGAATTTGGATAAATTGATGCTGGTAAGGGGAAGAGGTAGTAGAGCGATGGATAAAGGCAGGGAGATGGTCACTAATGCTATCAGTAATAGTGCCAGAGTTGGTTATTCTGTTAGGGTTAGAGACAAGAATCCAGTCTAAGGTGGATCCTGGGGGATTATTTTTGTTAGGTCGGGTGATAGTGAGGATAGTCTGAGTGAAATTATAGAGATTGACGGTAGGGAGGGGGGGGGCAGTTGAGTTTGTTCCAATCAATATTTACATCTCCTAAGATGTAAGTTTTATAGTTGATTTTTGTGGAAGCCCATAGGAGAATTTCTTCTAGTATTGATATATTATTTCCAGGGGAGATGTAGAGGGCAATGAAGCAGATATTTTTGTGCCTATTTAATTTTAGTAGTCCAGCGGTCAGTTCAGTGTTGTGGAATTGTGGGATTGGAATTTGGAGCGGTATTATGTTGAGAAGACTGGAATATACTAGGGCAGAGCTGCCACCTTTCTTATTAATTCTGTCATTTCTGAGAATGTGAAAACCTTGGGGCAGGATTTCTGAATCAGAGATGGAAGGTTTGAGCCAGGTTTCAGATATAGCTAGGATATCAGGTTGGTTACGGCTTAGCCAGGAGTGAAATAGGTGAGATTTATTACTAAGACTTTGAACGTTAATTGTAAAGTTCCTTAGGGTATTATGTGGGGTGGAAAGGGTTGTGGGATTATTGGAGTTGTTACATGTAATTGGGCAAGGATTAGGGTGGATATCACCTGTGCTAGCATTAGTAGGAAGAGGGAGACATCCTTTTGGCATTTAGGTTTGTAAGGTGTAAGTTTGGGAAGGTTATAAATTAGAGTAGGAGACATTATCTTGGCTTTAGAGGAGAAGATTTTAGGATGGAATAGGAGCAGAGGATTTGTTTGAATGAGGGAAGGTGGGATAGAGTGGAAATGAAATGCAGAATGAGGGTAGGGGAGAGTATGTGTGAAGGTAGTTTTTGTTGGAAGTATGAGGCATGTCTGGGAGGAATATGAGGTAGCTTGGTGCAAGGGAATTAAGAATAGATGAAGGAGGTAGGGGACATGGGAGTAGTGGTGACTTAAAGAGAACATGTTAGAGAAGAGATGGGGCGGTAAGGATTATGACGAGTGAGAAATATTGACTTAAAAAGAGAGTGCAGGAGTGTATGAGGGAGGGATTTATGTGGGAGAGTGTAGGAGTGTATGAGGGAGGGATTTATGTGGGAGAGTGTAGGAGTGTATGAGGGAGGGATTTATGTGGGAGAGTGTAGGAGTGTATGAGGGAGGGATTTATATGGGAGAGTGTAGGAGTGTATGAGGGAGGGATTTATGTGGGAGAGTGTAGGAGTGTATGAGGGAGGGATTTATGTGAGAGAGTGTAGGAGTGTATGAGGGAGGGATTTATGTGGGAGAGTGTAGGAGTGTATGAGGGAGGGATTTATGTGGGAGAATGTAGGAGTGTATGAGGGAGGGATTTATATGGGAGAGTGTAGGAGTGTATGAGGGAGGGATTTATTTGGGAGAGTGTAGGAGTGTATGAGGGAGGGAGGGATTTATGTGGGAGAGTGTAGGAGTGTATGAGGGAGGGATTTATGTGGGAGAGTGTAGGAGTGTATGAGGGAGGGATTTATGTGGGAGAGTGTAGGAGTGTATGAGGGAGGGATTTATGTGGGAGAGTGTAGGAGTGTATGAGGGAGGGATTTATGTGGGAGAGTGTAGGAGTGTATGAGGGAGGGGTTTATGTGGGAGAGGTAATGAGCAGAGCAAAGGTATTGAGTGCAGCAGAAAAAGTATCAGCTAAGTGTAGTTTGCTAGCTATAGTAGAACGATTTTAACTGCAGGTGCCAGGCAAGGTAGAGTAGGTTGACATTTCAGGAGGGTATTGTAGAGAAAAGAATGTGTTTAAGTTAATGTCAGCTAGCTCTTAGTGAGATACTAGAAACCAGTAGGAACAAATAATTTAGTGAAGATGAAGTTCTGCTAGCTCTTAGAGTGATACTAGAAACCAGTAGGGAGAGAGCTAAGAGGCTAGGGGTTGTATAGGCAGAGACTGCCACCTAGTGGAGAACAGTAATAATTAGCAGGGGAATGACCAAATCCGTTGAAGGGTGTAGTAAATTCTGGGTTGGGGATAAATTAGAAGGGGGGGTAAACCGGTCTGCGAAAGGCTGCTGGAATGCACACAAGGAGGTCAGACTTAAAAAAAGTAGCACAGCTAGGTTACAGTAACTATTTCCTTGCTTTAAACATACATTAGCTCAATCTTGTAGGGGGAACTCCTTAGAGGTTGTTTGCAGTGTGCCAGGTTAGGAACTGAGATTCAGATGTCCTCAGGAATGAATCGGAAGAAAATCCCCTTTTACTTATATGCAGGGTGGGAGGGCCCAGGGTTGAAAGTACTGTGGGAGAAAGAGAGACAATACAGACATTAGTTAAAACAGCAGGAGAGGAGGAGAGAATGAGAGAAGAGTAGAAAAAAATTAGGGGGCAGAAGGCAAGGTGTAGCAGAGTGCAGTGGTTAGAGACTTGGTTAGAAAACAGGAGAAAAAAGAGGCTTTAGTTTCTAGTGGAGAGGAGATTGTTAGAATAGAGTAAAGACATAGGTGGAGGAGGGCAGGAAAAAGTAAGGCTAGAAGCCGTAGTATTAGAAAGTGCGAGTTCAATTAAAACACTTTCACTACTATTTCATTAAGCAGATCATCAACATTAACATCTAAGTATACATAGGAGATTCTATTTGTTCTATTATTTCATTTCTGGAGGTGGAATCTGCTTGAAAACCGATAGGAATGTCTCTTTTGCCCCTTTGGTGTTAGCGACCATGCATTTAACATCTTTAACATTGGAAATTAGTTGATTTGTATATTTCATGTGGAATGTGATTTTATTTTCTATCAGAAACTTGCAATATGGAGACAGAAGTTGCCTTGCTTGCCTTATCTGGATAGGAAGGTCCTGAGCAAAGGAAATGTTATTATTATTCCAGGTGAGTGTACCTTTCTTCTTGGCTTCAAGTAGGATTTTATTTACATCTTGGTAGTTTCATATTTTAATATAGACAGGTCTTTGTCCCAGTGGTGATTGTGTTTCTCTCAGAGCTGTGTGGGCTCTCTCTGTTATCACTTATTGTGTTTCTTCAGGATCATCCATCAGTGATTTTCTTATGAGTTTGATAGTTGATATTAGATTATTATGTGACACAGTTTCAGGGATTCCTCTGATGATAATGTTCTTTCTTCGTGACCTTGCCTTAAGGTCTGTTATTTTTGTTTGTAAACTTTGCAGATCTTTGTCATGGGAATCAGTTCCTTGAGCAAGAGTCTATTTTTATTTCATTTTCTAGTATTTTTGTCTCAGAATTTACCATTCTAGTTAGTATTTGGTTAAATGAATCCCTAAATGTTTGAAATTGTAAAGATAGTTCCTGTATTGCTTGCTGAATAGTTAATAAAGCAGTTTTAATGTCTTCCAGGTTTGCTGGCTGGACTGTCTTGGTTTTGCCTGTAGATTTAGTATTGTCTGATTGTGTATTTGTCTTTAGTCTTTTTGGAGTTGTATCTTTATCTGGTGAGGCTAGTACTGAGAATTTGGTCTTAGTTGTTACAGTGTCCATATTATTTTCTTCTTTCGACATCCTTTTGCATGGTGCTTTTTCAGATTGTGTATACGAGTGCAGGGCCTCAGTACCACACAGCTTCAGTTGTTTCTAAGATCTTAGATAATCCTGTTGTTTTTAAAAGGAATCTGTTGCTATTTTTTCTTCCTTTGATTACTGTTTGTTATCTGGAATAACTGTTCAGTCTTATTTCTGCTTTTTTTATTCCATGATGCCTTCTGGGTTTATTTTAATCCAGAGTATTTCAGAGAGGTAGGTGCTAGCAGTGCTCACAGAACAGCAGCCATCTTGCACTCCAAAAGCACATATATTCAATAATCCAAAAATCCTTGAGAAAGCACTAAGGCCATGGACAATGGTAAAATGGTACATTCCGCCTACATTGACCTGGCCAAGGCATTAGATACAATTCTCCACTCTGGTATTATAAATAAGCTAACAGACAGGACATGTGGTTAAAGTGGGTGAATCCATATCCATCAAGAGGCCACTTAGTAGTGGTTTGCCACAGTGCTTATTACTGGGATCACTCTTGTATAGAATATACTTCTTTGAAGTCAAGCCTAATGGGTAAAGCCTCTAGCTGACAAAATTTGCTGACAACTGGAAGGTGAGGCAATCATTGAATCCCCTAATGATGTAGATATCCTTCAAGGGTCTAAATCAGGCAAATGATTGGCGCCAGAACCGTGGCCTAAAAATAAATGCAAAAAATGCATTATCCTACTCTCTGGGAAATCAAATACCCCTGTCAATTACAGCATCAATAGTACACCCTTAAGAGTAGACTCAGAGTTGAGAACTCTAGGTATACAGTCTCAGATAGATAGCAGCCTGAACTCTGACTGCCATGTGTCCACAGTGGTGAGAAGGTCCTTCTATGTAGCACAACTTATAAGTAAGGGTATGACATCCAGATTGAAGGAAAGTATAGTCCTGCTGTATTCAGCCATCATTAGACCAATAATCAGGTACAATGCCCCATTTGGCATGTACTTGACTAGACACCTACAGCAGCTGTAGTGACCTCAGAGGTTCCTCACAATGACAATACAGGGTGTAAACAATATGTTCTCTGCAGATAGACTAAAGGCCCTATCCCTTTACTCTGTTTGCTACTGACTATTAAGGGGTAGCCTATGCCTGACCTACAAGACACTCATAAATCCAGCCCTAATGGAGCTGCCACACATCCTCAAGTCAAACAGCATGAGGGTCACCTGATCTTGGAATCTAAACTTAGTCAGTGACTCAAACCAAACATGCTGGAGACAAATATGTGTCTCTGAGATCGGTCCTTCTTTGGAACAGGCTTCGTATTCACATTAAGCAGAGCCCTTCCCTGGCTTTCAAATGCAGTTTGTATCAAGGGTTTGGAAATCACAAATTCACGTCTGAGGTGGTGCCTATGCCCCTTATGGACAGGGGCAATCTGTAAGATACTCAATGCATAGGAACAAATCCATGCCATTCTCTTGTCCCTACGGGCTATATATTGGGTAAAATCAAGTTATATTGGCTAGGCTTGTAAAGACTCTTAAGCCATAGCCTAGTAATCTCCTATGAATCCATGAACCTAAAATATTAACGCACTTGGCCTTGTAGTTTTAAAACAAAGCAAATAGTATATGTGTAATAGTGCCCAGTCCACACAGTCTATGCAGAATATAGGCTATCTTTTAACCAAAAGGAAAGTCCATTGCTTTAAACGTCTACCAAACACAAAGCAAAGTAAAGGTACTTCCATAATTAATTGACACAGCTATATTTAATTTCATGCTTTTTGGGTGACATCGATCATAATGCACATAATTATTCATAAATGTGTATTTACAAAACTCTCGTGATGAAAAGCTCTTTGCTTTAATATTTAATGCAATGCTGACATCCAAAAAGTTACCGATGTAACCTTTGTCACCCACAGTAAACTTTAAGAATTCAATACTGCTGTTCAGCACTTCCAGAAAATATGCCCAAATCACATTCTGTATCCTTCCAGCTAAAACAAATCATCTATGTATACTTACAATATGCTACATGGTTAGAAAGTCTATGGTTAAACAAAAAATAATTTACCCAATAGGCAAAAACTAGATTCACAAAAAATTTGCTCCAATGGCTACTCCTTTAATTTTAAGAAAGTCCTGGTGTCCATTTAATCATGGCTGAAGTGGCCTTAGCTGTATGGATTATATTCTGCCTAGGACATTACAGCTGACCAACTTCTAAAGCTTAAAGACACCTTCTACTCACCCAGACCATTATGAACTTGGAGCTGGAGAAAATCAGTAGTCTGAGCATCAAATCCTTGAGTGTTTCCCTGCCACCAAGGAGTATTCCTCTTGCTAGCTTTTGAGGATCAAAGCTCAGACAAGCATTTCTTCAGTGCTGCTCTGATAAGTTCCATTGGGGAAAACCTTCTTCGGTTCATTTTATGCTTGAAACAATTCTTTTTTAAGTAAAACTGTTTGTTTTGCGCTAGGAATTGCATTTTATTTGGACTGTCAATGCAACTTTTTGTCCATTGACAGACTGTGGTTCTGCTTTTGCTTTTAGTGCAAACTTTGTTTTTGTTAATGTTTACTCTATTTTTTTGTGAGAAAAGTTTTTATAAAATGTAAGTAGGGGTTGGGACAAGTGAAGGTTCTGTTTATCTAGTGTTTCTTAGGGTGAAAATACAATACTGTGTTGTTGACATTTACCTTTTACTGACTTCTGCTGTCAGTTTTACCAGAGTTTCCTACTCAGTTTGCCATATAACTTACTGGTTCATTGGCTCTTCCTTACTCTGACCACAAAAATAACATTTCCAGACAGCCCTTGCATCTTCAGCAGGCTTTACCTCAGCCACAGACAGGTGACTGACTCTACAGTGGCAATTTCTTTATCATCTTCCTTGGTTTCCTCTTATGTAGTCCCTTCAGGTACCATAGACCAGAGGTTAGTCATGTCTTCTTACAGCTGTTAAGAGTGTCCTTAGAGGGCATGGGAGAACCATTCTTATTAGTCATGGAGGAAGAGGTGGGGAATGCTTCTGTGCCTAATCAGACTCGGATGTCTGCTATCTGAGTTGATGTCCCTGATGGGAGTTGGTCCACATCTATGAAGAGTCCTGTTAAAAAATGCAGGAAGTTAAATACATATTCTACTGTCTCTGTTACTTCACACAGGAGTAATTTATTGATTTATTGGGCTTAGCTGCAGGTTTAGTTTAGGCTTTTAATGCTTCTCATTCTAGATTTACTGGTAACAGAAAAAGGAATTTTCTTTCTCTGAAGACTCTTAGTGTGATACACAATGAAATGATTGTGAGGGAACAACTTCTTTGTTTTTGTTTTTCTCCTCGTGAAAGTGATTCTGATTCTGAGAAGAGCATTTCGTCTGACCTCCCCCTGGATAAATTTCCTTTTTCTGAAACCATTCTAGGATGAACCAGCCATTTCAGTGGGACTGTAATGACATTCCACTTTCTTTAAAAAATATGATTTATTACAGTTGAAGTTTTCTCAGCATGCTCTTCTTCTGCTGTTCTTCTAACTTTGGAAGATGTCTTTATTACAACCTGCAACATGCCTGTCACCCAACCTGTATCCCAAGGAGGGCAGATATATTGTATAAAGTTCCTCAGTCTTTCAAATTCTCACTCTCTAATCTCATATCTGACTCTACAGTGATTTTCCTGGCAAATTCTTCTGCAGCAAAACATTGAGTAAATGTTAAGCCTTCCTTCTCTGATAAGGATGGGGAAGCTTTTGATAGATCTGGGAAAATAGTGTTAGAGTCTTTGACTTTCAGTTTTAAAATTCCTAATTGTCAGGCTCACATGATAAAACTTTTTGCCTTCTTCATTTCAGAGTATGAAGAATATTATTACAGCTTTTCCTCCTTCTAAGGGCAAATTTCCCCAAATTATCTTATTGCTTCTGTACCTCAGGTAACCATACATTCTTTGAAGAGTGTTTATGATTCAGCAGATACCTCTTCCAGATAAGTAGCGACTGGTCTGTTATGAGTAAGATTGCATGACTAAATTCTCAATATTTCTCTGAGGATGTTAAATCTGATATTTTTAATTGTTTATTTGATAGGAAGGCTGTTTTTGGACTATCTGCTACTGGTGTCCTGAAAAAGTGTAATGAGAGAGGGAAAATGATTTAAGTGGTGACTCAGATTTTTCAGCCTTTCTTCTCTGAGTTTTTAACGGTTTCATCCTTAATTCAGTATCAGACTCTGCAAATGTCTGGTTCGCAATCATTCAGGAATTATAGCAAGGAGGTCCCAAAAAGAAGAGAGGACACCTCTCAGAAACCAGGACAGTCCATCAAGTCTGAATGACTATCCACAAATTAACTCTCCTTCCTACCCTGGCAATCATTTAAGTCTTCCCGAAAGTATGAGTCTCCATTTCTTAGATTGCCATCAGATAATCTCAGACAAGTGGGTTCTAGAGTGATCCATCAATAGGGTAAAGATAGCAATGGGAGTTCCTTCCTCCTTTTCGAAGGATTCCTTTGCATCCACCAGATCTAACTGCCTTTTTCCCTACTGTCATTCAGCATCTGTTGACTTAGGGGAGGTAATAGAACCTGTTCCTCATACTCTCACAAGGAAAAGTTATTTATTTATTTTTTTTAATTTAGGAATGTTTCTGGTGCCAAAAGAAAACATGTCTCGTGAAGACAAATCCAAGATCTTTCCTTTCTCAATCAGTTTGTATCAGTTTGTTAAAGTCCCAAAACTCAGAATGCCATCACTTCATAATGTGTTACCTCTTATTCCTCCTTTCAGCTTTTTTTTGGGGGGGACTCTAGATATAAATAATGCTTATCATCATATTCCAGGTCCCTCAGGTTTCAACAATTTTAAGTTTTTTTTGTATCTGGGTTATACATTCAGTTCTCTCCATTACCCTTGTGGTCATTCACTGCACCAAGGGTGTTCACAAAGTGTTTAGTTGCAGTTATAGTATATTGCACACTTCAAGGTATTCACATTTTCCTTATATACATGACTTGATATCTTTGAAGTTCAGGAATCTTTCACTTGAGTAAGAGATCTCGTTTGCAAAAGCTGAATAATCCGAAGACTGAGAACATCAATTTTTTCCCAGGGAAAAAAATCGCTGTTCCAGTACAAAATGCGAAACACACGAACACTACAAACTATTTCTAATGTGGGGGGCTTTGCTTCCCACACCGACCCTACTTAAATATACCAACTCTGAGATCACACCACAGTAGAGGAAATAGCGAAGCCACGGAAACGGCCCACAGAATTCTTTCCCTGGGAAAGAATTCAAGCTTCCTCTGTTCGTTAGTAGTACAGTAGTATACCCAGTCCTGGATTTCAGCAAGGGAATTTCTCATGATAATAGGATTCATGGCATCTGCGATTCTCATAATTTCTCTAGCCACACTTCACACAAGAATGATTCAATGGTGCCTGACACCTAAGTATTCCAAACATCAACATCTCCTGACATTTCAAGTTCTGGTTTTAGGATTTGTAAAAATAGAACTGCTTTGTTGGAGAGACCACTTTTATCTGAATCCAGGTCTACAGTTCTGTCTTCCTCCTCCAATGTGGTTTGGAACAACAGATGCCTCAGACTTTGAATAACTGTGTCTTTGGGGAAATGTAGGGTCTTTGAATACAAAAAAAAAAAAAACAGGCCAAAACATGTAAACATAAAAGAGATGTTGCAGTTATACAATTACTCAACTTTCTCAATCATCTGTGGTCCATGGGACATCTGCAATTACTGACAACACCACAATGATGTGGTACATAAAAAATGGGGGGTCCAGATCTTACCCTTTGTGCAGATTAGCCATGGTGGTTTAAGATCTAGCTATTCAGCACAATCTTTAATTTAATTTTTTTATTATTATTTTTTTAACTTGATTTGCTAAGTTAAAGAGATTTATTTTATTTTAAGTTTTATAACACTTGCTACTAATACTAGATGACTTCTGCAAGAAGAATGTCTGAGTTACAAGCTCTCATGGGGATGTGCTCAACTTTATCTAATTTTCCTGAAAGATATATCCCCGGATTTCATGTAGCTCGGCTCAAGGCCAGTGTAAGGCCTGCGCCGGCCGTGCAGCGTATAAATGGTGTAGTAGCGCCATATGCATATTAATGAAGGTGCGCCACTACCACATCCACGTGCATAGGACACGTGCGCGACTGCATGGGGCATTACTAAGCTGCGCCCGGAGGCATGTCAATGTCGGCTGGCGATGAGCAACCTAAACTGCTGAATATTATAGCCTGCCTACAATAGTAATCGCACCTATCAGTGTCTGTGGATAATGAAACGTATGCAAAGCATGCAAGACAGTTCCCAGCCACACAAAATGGAGAACCAAACAGAAATGCACACAACATAATATAAGTTTCCGTCCATGGAACAAATGATATTTAAAATCGTGTGTCCGTAATGTACTGCACTGTCAGAAGTTATACCCAGTGGAAGTGAAGCGCATCATGTCAGCGCCGCCAATACACACGTCTAGCCCCATGGGTATGGTCACCAGCAGTCCCACAGTGGTAGTGATAGTACACAGCAGGGCAGTTGTGGCTATATAACAACTGTAAAGAAACCTGACAGTCCAAATTGTATACCAAACACACACAAACATATGTATATTAAAATGTGCTATACACATGAACAGGAACGTAACCATCACATACACATAGGATGCTATATGCGGAACCGGGATATCCAAAAGTAGAACCTATGCATGCAAATGCAATATGCAACAACCCCAGTATAGCACATAACCCGCACCCATGTCCGAATGTCCACCAAATCCAGCTACCAGCCTTGCGCATCCGTACACCTGCACATAGCGAGTATTCCCCATATGTAGTAGGAAGTATCGTCCTAGGCAGTGTCGGGATTGCAAATATGTATCCCACGATTGTAAACATCCCATCACAGGTACGTAAATCCAAATGCCCACACGTTAATGTTACGGCAAAATGTGTGTACATCCCGCGTGGGATAAGTAACCTGTTGAAACCTCAGAGTTGTTTACACGCCACGGTGTCCGTTACTGTACACATCTGGACAAAACATGTATGTGTAGTCACGGCACTGTTCAGTTTCTACACAGACATGCAATTCATACTACGCAGGATGGAACAGCTGTCCACCATGCAGGTCACCCCACTAGGATTGCCACCTGTTCAGATGGCCAAGGTGGGACATCCCTTGTAGAAATGTGAGAATTTGCAGGATAAAACATACCCCTGGCCAGTGCAAAGGACAGAATTACACGTGTATGCCAAGATAAAAGCTTATGCCATAGCATTTGAATAGCTTATGCTATCCCAAATAATAGTTATGTGTACCAGATACAAAATACCTGTATCATGCAACTAGTACAGAAAATAAATTATTGTCTTAAAATCACAGGACATTTGCCATGTCTTAGGTGTCATCGCAGGACACAACTGTCCAAAGTGGGATCTCCCCTCGCAAAGAGGAACAAGTGGTAACCCTACTCCTCACTGAATTATCGACAGTATATATTCAACTCAATCACATACTGACACCACCTCTCAACCTATTACAGCAACAAAACCTGGACAAAGCCTAAAAGGATGGGTGGACAAATAGGGACAGATGTAATTACTGCTCTCACAAGCTTCGAAAGTTCACTGAATAATAGTATGTACATAAGCAGGAAATGTTGTGAAGGATGTGGAGTAGTCCCCAGTATTACAGAGGTCCGTACATATATACTGTAACAAACCGTCACATATGTTGACTGTACTACTGCATACCCATAGTTAATTCATAGTTACGTCATGTGCAAAATAATAACCCTCGTAAGAATGAATACAGGAAATAGTCAAATGTGAATGGGAACACCACTCACCGTGGATTATGTATCGTAACCACCCCCACCCATATTATGTATTGCCAACATCATAAGCTGCTGACAGGTGCCCAAACACCTGTGTCTGTAAACAGATTAAATGTTTAAAATGGACAATCCCTGTCCATGTGCTTTGTCTGACATTTGAACACGGTCAGGGCAGTTCCGTTCACCAGTCGGACAAGCCTAAACCCAGATCACCACATGAGCACCCTGACAATTAAAGACCTGTATGTGTCAGGAATATAAGCCTTTGGGTTCTGAATATCCCTGCAGTGATGAAATATGCAGCTTGGGTCCAGAGCATTAGGGAATAGGGAATGTGTAACATGTAGTACCGCATTTTTCCCAGCAGGAGAATGGATGCCTGTGACATAAGTGAAGCGGTGAGGTATATGTTAATGTAGCTATGTACTATGGGTATGCATATAAATGAGTCAGAACACCAAACGTATACTGGTTACAGCATCCGGCCAATGTGAATGCAGTCCCGGTTGAACAACGACTACAGCACATATAATGTGAAAGTGTAATGACTGCGTCTGTGCTGTACAGACAGTTAAATATGTAAAGGTGAACGTGTGTTTCGCAAACGTCCGTTAACCGGATTACAGATAATTACTGGTACTGTCACAAGTAATAAAGCCCACGTAAGCACAAAGACTTAGTAAACATATGTAACCCACAATAAGGATATGTATGTGCGCCCGCACGTAACCCACAATAAGGAAATGCAAGTGCGCATTTGCGTGTGTGATCCGCTCACAGCATAGTAAATGAATGCTGTTTCCCCCATGTTAGTTATACATGGCTCAAACCCGTTAACCTCGTAAAGTATGAAACCGGACGAAGCCATGCAAACTACCGGTACAAATAGGGACAAACCCCAGATATGTGCCAGAACAAACATAGAAAGTGGATAGAATAACGGGTGTGTCAGTAGCATGGATTCTCTGAAGGGTATGCAGTCGTAACCTGAACTGCTTGCCAGAAATCCCCACCGTAAGTCTCAAATGAAATGCCACTACATTGCCAGATAGACACAGGTTTATGAAAAACACAGCGAAGATAAAGGGGCAAGCAGCTGTACACTCTGCGACAATCTGTATAGTGGAAAGGTATGGTATGGATATAGATATATGTGTATACACATAATCCACAGACGTAAACCAAAGCAAGTTATGAAATGAGGATTGTACATGTATATATGTATACACAACAGACTTATGTCCCGTAGATATGACATATGTACATAAATAGGCGACGTTATATCTAATATGGGTAGACAAACAGACATGCGGGAAAGGTGAATAAACTGCAGCATTCAAAAACATTGGCCAGAAAGTGACAGTCCAGCAAGTTCTACACTTTAAACATGTAGATAGGTGTCCATTGCAGGACTCCATAAATTGAAATACGTAGTGTCAACCGACATTGACGCAAAAGAAGTGACCGCAGCAAATATGAAATAGCTGTACATGCAACAGTATCAGGTGCAAGGGTGATGACACATGTGTCGATAGAATGTATGACGTACAAACTGATATCCGGAGAGTGGGGAGTGCATATAAGTGTCTTCACACTTCAGTAACGCACACATTAAGCATGTGTAATGGGTACTGTAGAGGGTTGTCAGGTATGGGAATCATGGGTATGCAGAAATGGGCCTAGGTGTTGTTTGGCAGGGATTTCATAGGCCCGCCCTGTGGGAGTGATGTGGGTATAGCACACACCTATATTCTCAATAATGGGGCAAACCATCCACTGGATATTGTGGAAACCATTTTGGCAATATGTAGGGCCCTATATCAGTGTCATGTAGGCGATTATCATGGATGGACATGCGTACGACCAAGATGGTACCCATAACTGGCAAACTGTCAGAATAACACAGCTGCACTAAGGCATAGTACATGAAATACAAATAGGGACTATATTAGATATACCCCAGACAAAGTCAGAATGTTGTGAGAATACTGGCGTACCCATGAATACAGATGTTATGAGTGTTACTAATCATGTAATGGAAATGTCAGTCACTATTATCTACCGCACAGTCCGTAATGCCTTGCCAGCAATTTACCAGAAAGGCACATCACTATGACAAATGTAACAAGGTCAAACGTCAGGGCGTTTACCCATAATGTGTACAGGTTAGGGGTATGAAGGTAACCTGTCCAAAATACATGTACAGAACTAGTGATGCTAGGTGGACAGGTGAGAAGAAAGACATCAGGACAAATGAGAAAACATGTACAAGTCACACGCATGTACACCGACAAATGTGAATGACAACGTATGCCCTGTGAATGTCAATGTGGAAGGTTAATAGACACAAATGCAATGTGTCCCTCAGGGTGTCATGCAGTGTCACCGTAACAATGTCCAGTCCCCCAGACACGTACGTGAGCTCTGCCATTGACGGAAAGCACAAATACCGGTGCACACATAGGTACATGATAGACCAATTAGTGTAGATAAGCAGCTGTTGGCCTGTGTGAGGAATACAACTGTCTGGGTGGGTGTGTCCTGCAATATAAATGTAATGGCATGTGGCCTGTGATGCCGCCATACAGTGTGTGTATTGGTGTCAGAAAGTTGATATTTTGTTACAGACACATACTCCGCAACTGTAGAGATTAACATGAATATGCAGAGTTCTGCCTCATATGTTTGGTGTGTTCCACGTAACAGTAACATTCTGGCACTTCCATGATAACTGAAGACATGAAATAATGACAAACGTGTGTAAGACACCAAATCCGACAGAAAAGCCATACTAATGTAAAACCTATTATTGTGTCAACTATTTACGTTTGTAAGAGCAACATGTCAATACTGCCCCTATGTGTCCCACTATCAGATAAGGCCTTGTCCAGCAACTTGCTCTAGGAGGTGGAGTGGTATGAACAGAAACAGATACATGTGTGAGGAAACAGCAATATCGACTGCAAGATAACGCAGAAGGTATGAAATGCGCTGCAGTAGGACGTGCAATACTGTCCGCAGGTATGTGCTGACATGTCAAATGACACAGCAGTCTACATGAAGAACCTTTAGGGCTGTCACCTTTACAAATGATGATACTGGGACATACCCACAGCCATGCACACAGCACAAATAGACATACACACATCAAAACTAGGCCATGATACATGAAGCCTCCGGCATGTACGAGTACAGTGAGAGTACAGCAAGGATAGATGTCTGCCAAGATATACAGCAAACGCCTGTAAGGGCGTGTAACACCACCCATAACACGGACGTTGCATGGACAATGTTGGGTGTTGCAACATACCCCATTGGTATGTGAAAGCTATGCAAATATGCGATACATGAAACAGTCAGCTGTCCATGCAAGAGCAGGGTTATGGGCAGAAAATAGATTTTATATATATATATATATATATATATATATATAGAGAGAGAGAGAGATACAGATATACACACACACACACATGTGGCAGGGCTGGTAATCGAACCTACACATGACTACCCTATCACACTACAGCATAACGCATTTACAGAACACGCTACTGAGACTACTAAACACAGCAGACACACAGGCATTCTACTAGGTGCGTGTCAACATCCACAAAGACAAAGACGGCAGCAGTATACATCTGTGTTGCGAAGCATCTAAAAGCATAACCTGAGTCCCCAGGTGGATGGGAACATGCACACACACACACACATCTGGCAGGCCTGGGAATCGAACCTACACCTTACTACCCTATCACACTACAGCATGACGCATTTACAGAACGCGCTACCGAGATTACTGAACACAGCACTCCCAGAGGCATACTTCTAGGTGGGTGACATCATCCGCAAAGGCAAAGATGCCGATAGGGAATGTATGTTTTGTGAGGCATCTAAAAGCATTACTGTGTCCCAAGGCAGCTGGAAACACACGCACACGCACACTTGGAAGGGCTGGGAGTTGAACACACACCTACCTACTCTAACACACTACAGCATTATGCATTTACAGAACGCGCTACCGAGATTACTGAACACAGCACTCTCAGAGGCATACTTCTAGGTGGGTGACATCATCCGCAAAGGAAAAGACGCCGATAGGGAATGTATGTGTTGTGAGGCATCTAAAAGCATTACTGTGTCCCCAGGCAGCTGGAATCACACGCACACACACACAACACTTGGAAGGGCCGGGAGTTGAACACACACCTACCTACTCTAACACACTACAGCATTAAGTATTTACAGAATGTGCTACCGAGATTACTGAACACAGCACTCTCAGAGGCATACTTCTAGGTGGGTGACATCATCCGCAAAGGCAAAGATGCCGATAGGGAATGTATGTGTTGTGAGGCATCTAAAAGCATTACTGTGTCCCCAGGCAGCTGGAAACACACACACACACACACTTGGAAGGGCCTGGAGTTGAACACACACCTACCTACTCTAACACACTACAGCATTACGCATTTACAGAACGCGCTACTGAGATTACTGAACACAGCATTCTCAGAGGCATACTTCTAGGTGGGTGACATCATCCGCAAAGGCAAAGACGCCGATAGGGAATTTATGTGTTGTGAGGCATCTAAAAGCATTACTGTGTCCCCAGGCAGCTGGAAACACATGCACACACACATGGAAGGGCCGGGAGTTGAACACACACCTACCTACTCTAACACACTACAGCATTACGCATTTACAGAACGCGCTACCGAGATTACTGAGCACAGTACTCTCAGAGGCATACTTCTAGGTGGGTGACATCATCCGCAAAGGCAAAGATGCCAATAGGGAATGTATGTGTTGTGAGGCATCTAAAAGCATTACTGTGTCCCCAGGGAGCTAGAAACACACGCACACATACACACACACCTGGAAGGGCCGGGAGTTGAACATACACCTACCTACTCTTAACACACTACAGCATTACGCATTTACAGAAGCACTACTGGGATTACTGAACACAGTACTCCCAGAGGCATACTTCTAGGTGGGTGAAATCATCCGCAAAGGCAAAGATGCCGATAGGGAATGTTTAGAGAGTGAGCGGTCTGAAAGCATATTACCGTCCCAAGGTAGATGTGCACAAACACGCCAGTGCTGTCAACGGGCCAACTAAATATCTACGGAGCACAACAGCACTGAATAGATACGGGATGCGCCACAGACAGTACACCCTTCGAGAGAACAACAAGTGTGTTCAATGTAGGCATCCATCGTGACATTGAAATTGGACATCTGGTGCCTGGATGACCACCATGGCTATACAGGATGTCAATGGCCATGCCCACACACTTAGTTTCACACGTATGGTTGGAATGTACTGTGTGTCCATCTACACAATGGCGTACTTCGCATGCTCACACACTTAGCTGTTGCAAAGGGCCATTTTGCATGCACACGGAGTCTAATCACGGAGGGTTGCAGTGTGGAATGTACTGTGTGTCCATCTACACAATGGCTTACTGGGCATGCTCACACACTTAGCTGTTGCAAAGGGCCATCTTGCATGCACATGGAGTCTAATCACGGATGGGCACAGTGTGGAATGTACTGTGTGTCCATCTGCACAATGGCGTACTAGGCATGCTCACACACTTAGTTGTTGCAAAGTGCTATCTTGCATGCACACGGTGTCTAAACATGGAGGGGCGCAGTGTGGAATGTACTGTGTGTCCATCTACACAACGGTGTACTGGGCATGCTCACACACTTAGCTGTTGCAAAGGGCCATCTTGCATGCACACGGAGTCTAATCACGGAGGGGCGCAGTGTGGAATGTACTGTGTGTCCATCTACACAACGGCATACTGGGCATGCTCACACACTTAGCTGTTGCAAAGGGCCATCTTGCATGCACGAGTCTAATCACGGAGGGGCGCAGTGTGGAATGTACTGTGTGTCCATCTACACAACGGCGTACTGGGCATGCTCACACACTTAGCAGTTGCAAAGGGCAATCTTGCATGCAGATGGAGTGTACACACAGAAGGGCACAGTAAGGTATAACTGCCCTCATGCACAGGGCGGTCACACATGCAGTGACCTGTACACACAGCTGCCATCACAGCTGCCACAGGTGCAGGTCACACACGTACACACTGCAGTGTACACTGTAGCTGTCAAGTCAGCACCATGTCATTGGTGCAGCACTACACAGCCTTACGGTCCCACAACACCATGTGACATATGACCACTGGGCTGTACAGCGGTGTACACCAGCTGTGCAGAGTACACACATACCAACAGGGATCCAACAGGTGTTATGCATTGCAATGATACCAGTATACATGAACAGGTCGGCTCAAGACATACCATGGCCCTTACACAACTGTGACACCTGACTGTTGCTGTACACCAATGAACACACATCTGGGTACATCATACATGTGATTGTGTGGATGTGTGCATGGACTGCACACACAACACATACATACATGGCCTTTGATGTACCTCGTGCATAACACTGACCTAAACAATGCTACACATGCGAATTGAAGGTGGGCCCATGTCTGTTGAATGCTCACACTACAGGGAGAAGCAGTGTTGACTGGGACACATACCCTTGTACTGGTCGCCTGTGACACCCGTGATATCATACCGCAGTCCATGTGTTAAGTATGTCAACACACATGTCCAACAATAGCAATGCATACAAACATGGCAACAGGAGACACATGTGACATCTGTACTGTGCATGCAGCAAACATGCATGTGCAGTGGCCATTGTCCGTAACATAGTTGCACCTACCTACGACATGCAGACGCAATGCAGACCCATCATTGACATCTGTATACGGTGACATACAAACAGCATGTATGGAGGGATGTGTGTACATAATGTGGTGAACCACCTGTCTAGATCTATGTGTGCAGGGGGTGGCTCACAGTTGTGTCACACACCATCCTATCATGCCATGTGCTAACTGTACGCTATGTCGCTGTTACGTGACAGTGCTGACATAATGCATACACAGCGGTCAGGTGTTAACAACTATATGTCATATGGCACCTGTAACACCTACAACCTCCCGTGTGTATATAGCAGCACATTTGCCAGATATAGCGTTGGTACACATAATGCAATCAATACCGCTGCATGTCTAGCAAATGTGTCATCATATGGCTGGTGTATCATTCCCAGCACTGCCATGTATGTCTGAATGTGTGACTAGGGATGCCACATTTCACAGGAAATATGTCCCAGTTGCTACACATCCCTGTACACCATTGTAGAGAACTGTACATACGTCAGTGTGGGAAGCATGACGTTCGCCGGTGATGTGCATCACAGACATCAGCTGTCCGTATACACGTGTGGTCACCACAGTGTGTGTGTGTCTGTATGTATGTCTGGTGCTTGGTGTGAGTGTGTATGTTAATATACGGTGGGAAATTATCACTGGTCCCACGTGTTGACTAACCCATAATGGTCATGCATTGCACAACCCTGTTGATGCCATAGGTCCCAGCCATACTGGCTACCTGTTCATGTCCCTTCTCTGTGACACTTCGTGTGGGTGCATAGTACTGTGAGGGTGATGACCACACAGGCAAGGGTCCCCAGCTGCACACTATGGGGTGTGCGTTATAGTGGTGTACACCCCGTGACTGCGGCCATGTTAACATACTGTTACGGGTCCTACTGCTGCACAGTGTGGCCTCCAGCTACCAAGTGACACCTCACATCATCATTGGCCAGGCCGCTGTGTACAACCCCTGCACCATGTCACCATACCTGTAATGTGTCCTGATATGTATGTCACGTCTCTGTCCAGTGTAGCCTGTGGCACCGACCACATGCGTCAGGTGCAGTATATGTGTGGACATCTGTGTCATGTTTGTGTGTCCAACAGTCAGGATGAGGGTACATGTAGCATGCTGATATTGCCAGACGTGCCTGTGTGTACTCCACAGTTACACGTGGGGGACTGCAAACACTGCTACCTGTAGGCACATGCAAGTACATCATAGGATGGAACCAGGGTATCACAACCAGCATGGTGCTACAGATGTAACTGAGACACATACCGTGAACACATCACAATGCATGCTGCACCTGCACTACATGGTGTGACTGGTGCATGTCGACAGTACACAACCTATGTCACATACACAACTCAGTATTCACACACAACCACTGCAACATACACATCCCTCACAATGCATACACAGGTATTACATACACCTCTCACTATGCTGTTCACCCTGTGCATCAAAATATTTGCGCATAACCCTGCACCGATGATGTGGATGACAGGGATGCGGCACAGGCTTCATCATATGCACAGGGTGATATGTTTGCCAGGGGCATAGGCTGCACACAACCACTGCAACATACACATCCCTCACTATGCATACACAGGTATTACATACACCTCTCACAATGCTGCTCACCCTGTGTATCAGAATATTTGTGCATAACCCTGCACCGATGGTGTGGATGACAGGGATGTGGCACAGGCTTCATCATATGCACAGGGTGATATGTTTGACAGGGGCATAGGCTGCACCAATGGATAACATCATGTGTATGTGTAAGGGCCAGTGAGTTGACTGAACATATCTGTGCAGAATGCATGTGGATGTTGTGGAGCCCTACAGCTGTGTTTGCTGTGTGCGTGTATGTGTGTACACAGTTCTGCCATTTGTGATGCCTACACGAGGTATAATTGACAGTCCCAGATTGTACAGTGCAGGTTGTACAGCTCACTGTGTCCATCCATGGCCACGTGACCTGTGCCTGCCTGGGGTTGCACGGGCACTACCAGGTGGAGGTACAGAGTGGCTACTGTCCGACGACACATGTCCGCTGGAAACGTGTCCCTGCTGAGACCGACCAGGGACACGTCCACGTGGTCTGCTGTGTCCTGGTGTTGACAGCGCAGCAGCAGCTGCACTGCTACTGCTACTGGCACTATGGGAGCGGGCATGTGAGGTGGCATGGTCACGTCGACCTACACTAGGTGGTGTTGCTGGCCTACGTCCACGTGGCCTACGCCTCACTCCTACCCGGTGTTCCAGCACAGACAGCTCCCGCTCGCGGATTGCCATGCCTTGGTCAAGGATTCTGACCATTTCACCTAGTCGCCTATCCAGAACATTAGCAATCTGCGGTTGAGCATTTGCCAATGCCTGGATGTTGTCATTTAGGGTATGGATAGCAGCTCTCTGCAGCCTCTGCCCTTCTCTGTTCTGCCGTTCAGCACATGCCTGTGCCGCGATTACAGTCTGGAACATGCGTCTGGTGATACCAGCTGCTGCGCTCTGTCCTGCAGGTGCATATCTGCCAGAGGTCCTCCTACGAGCAGCACCGGCCACATGCCTGTGTGGCACATCTGCAGTCATTACACTGACACCATGGTGTGTAGACACACCTTCTGTAGCCACCACACGTTCCTGTTCCATGCCGACAGACGCTGACTGTCCTTCCTCTATGGCCACCGGTGATGCGGTATGTGTTGGCAGCAGAACTGTGTGTGGGGAAGAGGGGGACATAGCTGGGATGGTAACCATTGTCACAGATTCAGCCCCTGACAACCCTGCCTGTACCTCATGCATATGTTCATCACCGCTAGTATCTGTGGGGACACTAACATCAGATGGACCGCAGGAGGGTAACGCACCTACATCACCTGTGAATGCAAAGAAATACTGTAAAGTACAATAGACACACACACACACACACACACACACACACACACACACACACACACACACACACAGAGACACACAGAGACACACATACAGACACACACAGACACACACACAGACACACACAGACACAGACACACACACACACACACACACACACACACACACACACACACACACACACACACACACACACACACACACACACACACACCATGCATGTGAT
Source organism: Protopterus annectens (assembly GCF_019279795.1). Classification (NCBI taxonomy): domain Eukaryota; kingdom Metazoa; phylum Chordata; order Ceratodontiformes; family Protopteridae; genus Protopterus; species Protopterus annectens. The sequence goes on along the minus strand of NC_056737.1, from coordinate 943,962,724 downwards.
TTGTCAGATGGCATGCAGCATGCCTGCGATAGAGCAGAGGGCATGCAGCTCAGACATTAATAGTGTTAGTAAGCATACCTCCCTGGGGTGCACACTACAGCAAGCAGGTGTCATATCAGTAGCCATGCAGTTCACACAATCATGGTAGTATGCATGCATCTCTGTGATACACCATGTGGGCCAGAACAGGATAACAGTGCACATGTCTGATGTGACCTTGACATGTAATTTGCTGACATGTGCATTAACATGCATACATGTTTGACACAATGGTGTCCTGACACATGTACAGCATCATAATGGGCTTCACATTGCAGTGTTGTGTGTATGCCCTACAGATAGAATGCATGTTTAGCAAATGTGCATGAGCACGGGAAGGTAGTGTGAGCCGTCTACATTGCTATACAGTGTAAAGTACAGACACTGTGCCATTGCATGGCAACATGAGGCATGTATGTTGCTGTAGAATGCATAATATGTACACATTGCATAGCAATAACTGCAACACAGTCGTGATGTTTGACAGATTGTATATGGTAGACTTCAGTGACACCTCCAGTAGCTGTGCACAGGCTTTTAGGTTGTCCACTGTACCACATCAACTGTATAATCGGTCAACTAAGGCTATAATTGGACCATGTGTGGACAATGTGCAACAGGGTGTATACACATCCCATGTACTGTGTGGCTACATGTCTCTGGCCATCCCTCATGGCCATGTGTGCACATGTAGTGGCCAATTGTGTGTGATGGGCATCTTCACCACATGTCTGTGTGGTCCCATATGACATACACCCATACATGTCAGATATGTCACATTCCACAGGTCTATGCAGACAACAGGTTGTATGTTTGGTATGTGGGGTATAGGTCATGTGATAGTGTGACAATATTGCAGACAGAACACTACATGTCTGGGACATGTCAGGTGGCACATCACAATGTGTGCACCCGATGCAGGGGCATATGACACAATGGTGACACTTGTGGGCTGCCCATATCACAGCTCACTGTGTGGTACTGTGTGCGTACCACACATGTTGTTCCAATGCATACTACATATGCCTCCATTGTAGAACACCTCCACCGTTGTATGCACAGCTGACCACACATGTCGCAATGACAAGTACTGTGGTTTCAAGTCTGTGTATCATTACGTTTGCATATATTGCACATGGGTGGTGTGTGTGAATGCATGGTGGTGCGACCTGCATATCGTGACTGGAACAAACATCAGGTGTGCAAGTGTTAACTGGCCACATGGCAAATAGATCTACACTGTAGCATGCCTGATACTGATGACAGTCTCACCTGCAACAGACCCATGTCTGTGCGGCACACCAGAGGTACCTGTATAGGGGTGACACACCAGTATGAACATTATCCATGACTGTATGACAGCCACAGGTTGCACTGTGCATGTGCACACATTCACCTGTGTAATAGCATATAGTATGCACATGTGTGCATACACAATGTATCATACTGTACTATGCAGCATGTGTGTCCACATACCTGGCATATGTTGTTACTTTACATTATGTACAGTGACACATGCAACTACATGGGATATAATAGCCATATGTGCGTTACTGACTTACCAGGCAACTCCAGGCTCATTGGTTGGGAGACACCCACCTCCACGATGGCAGCTAGTGTTTCTGGATGCTGTTCCCTGGGTGTCCCCAGACTAGCCAGTAGCTCCTCGGTGTGTGTGAGTGGGTGCTGGGTTGGTGGCCCACCACCTGTTCCACCTTGTTCCCTGGCAATTGCAGTGGCATGCTGTTTTGCATGTCATATCAGGTCCGTGCAGTGTCTGCGCACCTGCTGGTAGGTGCGGTTATGGCCACCCACATCGTTCACCCTCCTGCATAGATCCTGCCACAGGTCATCCCACTGCTGGGCATGCTGTGGCACATGGCTGAACAACAAGTCATAGTTGTCATGGAGCTGTAGGATGAGGACATCATCCTCCTGGCGGGTGTATGCTGAGAGGCGTGTACGGGGCATTATCTGTAAAACATAATGATGGTGACAGGTCACAGTTTCAGAGATGTACAGAGATACTGCTGCACATACATTTCTATGACATCTACTGCATCTGCACAGTTATCTTTGCAAAGCACCATGACACTGACATGACTGACGTGTTTGTGTCACATGTCATACCCATTATGCATTGGATATCATCACCATATATGTGTGTCACCTCATTACAGTGTTCATACTCCATGTAAATGCTGTCTTGCTGTGGGCATGTCTATTTGCCTGCACTTGTGTTCTTACCTATCTGCACATGCCTTGATGTGTCCACGGTACTACTGTTGACCTGGATGCTGTGTATATGTCACATATCAACACAGACACAGCCGGAATGGACTTGAGCAGTGACAATGCACACATACACATAGACACCTGTACATGCATGTGTTTTGCCATATACATCTACACAGCACTGTACAACTGTTCAACATCCTGACACGGATCGCCTGTATTACACATGTGATAGACATGGGACAATGGATAGTCAGACGACATTCGCAGGGATGGTCATCAACCATAGCATGTGCGGGCACACTTTCCACACTGTTACAGACGGCCATTGTGCCACCGCAAGCTGCATCAGTGCCACATTACTGATCCAGTCAGTTGATAGTACATCTACCATGCGGCCATCACACCATGTATGACTGGGATGACATCTGCAGCTTTGATGGACAGGGTTGCATGGTATGGCGGGAGTATGTCACATATATGGCACAGGGATCTGTCCAGCCTGTGGTGATCCTAGTATTAGGACGGTGTTTGTCCATGACATATGTCATATAGATCAGGATATGGACATGTAGCATGTCCATCATCATGGTGTAGCAAATGTCCTTCTGCAAGATAGACGGCATGCTGCATAGTGAAGGTGTGGATTGTGAAGGTTGTTATCGCCATTACCTCTTACAGGTGATATGTGATCCAATATTGGTCACCACAGTGCTGTATATGCCTGGCCAGTGATCTCCGTGCTCATGGATGGCACCCTGACATGACATGGGTACCTCAGATGACTACCTAAGGGGCCTGGAGATGTCACCATGTTGGGGGTGCACTGCACAGCACCATCCCTTACACAGTGTCCATAATGTTGACCACAGCCTAGGTAGCAGTTTATGGGAACAGGGATGTTCACCTAGCGGTGACACTGCTGATATCATCCATCAGACTGTGCACATATGTGACACACCTCACACACACAGCCCATTCTGTATGTTGTCCACAACACTGACACAGCTAAACTGATAGATCATGGCCATTCACAGCCTTACATACACAGATGCCTAACATTTGTCTGTGTGGTATGGGCTACAATGAGGGTGGGGTACAACACATTAACCCTGTTCTACTGTATCTGGCACAGATGTGCTGTGCACATGTCACTCTTGCACCTTTTGTAGTTGTGGGTCTGTTAACAGGCCACTGGTGGAACACACCTGTGACATGCAAAGGTATTTGTAATCAAATATCCGTGCTATCTTGTACATCTGTACTACTAACATCTACAGTGCTAATGGTTCATGGACATGCACACCATACTCAGCAGGGTTATAGTGCGGTGCCACCCTAAATGACTGTCATCACCTCTTGTGGGTTGATATTATCCAACACCCTATCTGTATTGTATGGTCATGCTAGGCACTTGTTCAGAACATGTGAGCATGTCATGAGCTACTGATTACTATAGCGCCCATTCCACACCATTTCCCACAGGTACACTGGCTGTCCTACACTTCCCAGCTTGCTTAAGGTATGACAGCTGTTGTACACGTAACACATATCCTGTGGGACATGGTTGTATATGCAGGCATGTCCAACTGTCACATACCAGTGCTACTGCCTGTCTATATGAGAGATATGTCGTACATGTGGCAGTACAGCAATTGTCTCATGTACACATTCAATGCTCACTTCCCAACATACTGCACTACAGCCTGTGGGGGATGCACGTCTGCAGCCGTGCTGGGCCCATAGCTCTCAGGTGTACCTCATTACGGGGAATGTACCTCATTTGGGGTTCTAAAAGGTGCATGTTCCTCAAGGTTCCACATTGGAAGGGTCTGTCACACATTCATTGTTGTACATAGTTTACCTGCTAGCCATGGCTAGATAGATGAGAATCATATTAATTCATTGGAATATCTGTTTTATACGTAAGACCAGCCTATTTTAGCCATCATATGCCCTTCCTAGTTGACGCTGTTAGTAAGCCAGTTGTAAGTGTTCCACGTTTCGCCCATTAGTCACACTGTATGAGGGCTAATGTTCCTCATTTTGGGGACAGGAGGCTGACAGCTATGGCTGGGGGTAATGCTGTCGCCAACCCTGACTGCACCTGACAGTCATTTGGGGCTGTGTAACATTCGCAACACACCCTACCCATCACATAGTCTCACATAATCTACACCACTGGCCACACCTACGAGGACAACCTGTGCAGTACGTCTCCATACTCACTGTAGGCACCAGAGGTATCCCCCATCATGGAAGACAACATCACCAGCTTATAGCCCACAGACTCATGTGTGCCCACCACATACAGCCAATAGTGTGTTATAACATTCACAACACACCAGTCATAGCTGACTCTGTAGGGTGTCACACTGCAGTTCCACACAGCAGGCTACACAAGGCGTTAGTCGCTTACATCTTGCTGTCGGGTAACTGCTTCTGCAACATAACCTATGCACCCATGCCACACCTCACCAGGTACGATATGTCTGTCATTCACCATGTTAGTGTGACTGCCCTGTGATGCCACTTCACAGACTACGTGTGCAGGGACATGCAATAGCTCACCAGTCTTATAGCCCTGAGGGTGTGGGCCTAGCCCTGGGGAGCATTTTGCCTTCGTCCAGACACGATACTATTGTACAGTGACCGACTGTGTCACTGCAACAGTTGCCAATGCTCCTATTGTCATTCCACAGGCATGTGGTATCTGTCCGCTATGACTGTCCTGGTCAAACACAATGCTGTGGCACAGATGACTTGCACCTGTCGGCCCTGGCAGTACAGCTCACATGCTAGGCTCTTGCTGCTTCTATACTGCCTGTCCTGCACAGTTTCCAATAACTGTCACCGGCAGGGCGGTAACTGGCATGCGCGACATGGGGTCATGTGACACATTGCTTGCATCTTCCTGTGACGCACAGGCAAGGCACACCTTATAATGCACCACTCCAACATCTCTGCAGTGACTGGGACCTGCCTGTAGGCTCTGCAGAGCACACCTGCAATGACAGGTTATAGACGGACCATACCTTCCAGGCACATACCTGGACCGGCACACCCACAGCTGAGGGGTTCCCATATCCCACTATGTTTTGCACACATCCTGGCAAGTTGCTTAGCCCAATGCATCAGAGGTGCTCCATGTGCAACTAACTGTGTCCGGGACCGCTATACACATTGTATCAAGCGACAGAGTCAACATCATACCCCACGGGTAACATACCTTCTATGGTGGAATAGTGGACAGTGGGCCTCAGCTACTACTGATGTGTGACTGACACTACCCCACACTTCACTGGGATAGCCACTCATGTACCGACACATCTATGAGTCATACCCTCCACTCTGCTGGATCAACACATACACACCACCTCCAAGACCTACATTACCTTTTGCATGAACACTACCACCATGTGACTGGTGTTACATACCTGGGGTTATCCCCTCATTGGTGGATTCCAAACATATGCTAATCTACCGTGTTAGCCACATCCCGGAAACACACCCATCACAGCATACACAGTACATGTGTACTACTACACCTACTACAGACGTCTGCTGACAGCAGTTGTTAACATCATGACACCCATGCAGATGGACAATGCACATACAAATGCTGACGCATACCCCAGTGCACTTAATTAGCATGTACACAACTGCATGGATCATGCTATTCCACACAGAGCCATGATGGTACACAGCAGATAACAGACGCCACTCTGGTGGTCATGTTCCATGGACATATGATGTACAACAACAGGGGTAGACTGTTGCACAGTGGTGTACATTCCCATGTGTGGGGTGGCTCACTGGTCAGCCGTGGTGGGACACAGGGTCCCTCATCACATACTCCAAGACTAGCTATGTAAACATGACTGCCACACATTCCGGGGTGTACCACCAGGTATTATGGTGGTATGTCAGTATTCGATGGCAACACCCACATCTGCTGTCACATACAACAGTCACTCAGGAACATTGCAGACCCAGGTATTGTTGGCAACATGCTGGAGGATGGATTCAATGCTGACAGTACACCCTCTCACTCACTACAGGGCCGCAATCCATACATGAACATTGTGGTGTCCCTGTGGTCACACCTACACAGTACTGACCTACACTCTATGTGCCCTGGGACACTGGCTCCATGTCACCTTCCAACGTCCCAGGCTGTGATGTCCACCAACCTCCGAATTACATGTCTCACCAATAGGCCACCATATTCAGTAATGGCCTTGTTTCAGACATTGTAGACCCTGAATGGCACACAGCAGCATTTATCACACTACACTCAGGTGGCACCGCATTGCACGAGTGGGACTATATTCCTACACACCTGACTGGACTGTTCTGCATGGCTATGGGGCACATCATCAAGGACGTCATTCTCAGAGACATTGTTGGTCTCCCGTCCTCTGCTGCCACCCGGGTTGAGCTTGTTAAGGCCAGAGCATGGCCCCTACACATGGTGGACTCCTTTCATACAGTTACCAGGGCAGTTGCTGATGGTACGGGAGGCAACACATCCTACATTGTCCTCTCATTGCCTTTCAGCACCATTCCCCATTCTGGTATTGACAACATACACATCCACCTGCACATCGTACCCTGTGTCTCAGGATGTTATGCTATGTGGCTCATGGACAGGACACACAGTGAGGCCAGCATACCATAGTACCTACTACATGTCAGGTACTTTGGCATACCACAGTCCTCAGTCATAGGGCCCCTCATGTTAAGTATATGCTTCCCTGCGGAACAGGCTGGCACAGGGGACTTTCCCTGCCTAGCTTTAGAACCCCTACATACCAAGCGCTATGATTGCTCCACCAGCTGATACTGACTCCAACCATATGGATGTAGCTGTGACAGATACATAATATGACTATCATGGCATCAAGCCGCACGACACAAGGTGCATGCACATCACCTTTGCATTACACCATTCACCTACTGAATATCACATGGATGGTGGTCCCCTACATACATATCACATTTTACATGTTTGCAGTACACACATATGTCGCACCCACTCCTGTGGTTACCGTATTGCCACTGTGATGTGGATATCCTCCTACGTGGCCACAACTGTCTGTACTGGGTGTGTAACTGGTACATAGGCACCCATTGTACCTCTGAACTCAAGACATCTACACACATTCAAGGGTACACCACCCCATTTAAGGTGTACCTTACACAACAGCTACGGCTTTACATGCCACAACATTAACACGCCATGACGTTTACTGAGCTCACAGTTTCAATATGCGGCTGCACTATGGACACCACATCTGTACACATTTGCATACTACATACTCAGGGGTGACCTCTGCTGATCAGACAGGGCCCATGTCCACAACATTATTGATGGATATACTCCTCATACGCAACATAAGCAGAGGCCACTGTGAGCAACATGCTCATGGATATGTGCACACACGCCACAATGAGTGGGATGTGCTTCTGGGTTACATTCCCAAACCGGACACTCACCATGCTGTGGAACATAAGTCCTCTGTACATCACGCAGGGACACTCAGTAGCACTGTTCATGTGATACCTCCCTTGGTGGTTGGGAGACACATGTAGGCCTAGGATCACTGCAGTGGCTGTACTGTGCAGTGGTGCAGGTGACACCTGGCTCTGCTCTTCACAGGGCACTACCCTGGAGAGGTGCCACTAGTGTAAACACTGTAGTTGTGCTTACACATGGACTTGACACACTGCATAGTACCCCACTATGCACCTGTGCAGCTATTACTTGTCCTTTGTGCATGGTTACTTGGTAGCCCTTCCATTTAGATTAGCTATCATGCTATTACTATGTCCCATACTTACAGGCCATATGTATCCTGTTATTGTACATACCAATAGACGATACCTGTGGTATGCATGATATGCCTGTTATGCTGTGTTGAATATCTGTCATATCTACCTATAATACTATACATTACACATATTTCACATAGTATCCCATAATGCAAAGCATACTTGCTCAGCGGGACCACCTTACATATGTCATTAACGTTATTTGCCCATACACATGCGTGCTGTGACAGTAGATCAACATATACTATCCCCTGCTATGGCACGTCCTTGTTGGACATACCCTACCACTGATGGCGGGTTGTATGGCATCGTTCTGTTTAATGGCCTCATGTAGCATCCCTTCTGGTGTCTGTGCTATCTACCTTGTGTCCCACTGCTGGACTCACAGATTCTACAAGCGTTAGTATGCTCAGCAAGACATCACTACATAAATACATTTCCCCACTTTATGCATTGCGGACACGTTTAATTAATGCAAACCAGGCTATACATACAGTAAAACTAATTAATACAGATCATGCTATACATAACCTTACATATCGGGCGTTCTACATACCTTGTCGTCGTTACGGTGTTTCATTTCTATCTCTCTCACAGTGTTTCAACTGTTTTTCGGTATGAGCATACAGTTTGAATGTCTGGCAAGTCATCCTTATATACGTTGATACCTGAAACATGTGGATTCTTCCCACCAATTGGTGTTCCTGAGTGACTAATTACTTGCATATCAGCTGTGCAGCTACTCCATTCGCCAATTACACAGTGACAGTGGGGTATAATTGGATTCTCCACTTGGGCGTTGCCTATTTGCCCTACCTTCAGGGAGATGGTCTGTATTGTGTTTTGTTATGAGTAACTGCAACTGCTATGCATGGAGACAAGTATAGTTTGGATTCATGTCCCCCGTGGATTGTGTGTGACAGGTAGAGTATTTGGTTCAACATAAGCAGAGGCCACTGTGAGCAACATGCTCATGGATATGTGCACACACGCCACAATGAGTGGGATGTGCTTCTGGGTTACATTCCCAAACCGGACACTCACCATGCTGTGGAACATAAGTCCTCTGTACATCACGCAGGGACACTCAGTAGCACTGTTCATGTGATACCTCCCTTGGTGGTTGGGAGACACATGTAGGCCTAGGATCACTGCAGTGGCTGTACTGTGCAGTGGTGCAGGTGACACCTGGCTCTGCTCTTCAGAGGATACTACCCTGGAGAGGTGCCACTAGTGTGAACACTGTAGTTGTGCTTACACATGGACTTGACAGACTGCATAGTACCCCACTATGCACCTGTGCAGCTATTACTTGTCCTTTGTGCATGGTTACTTGGTAGCCCTTCCATTTAGATTAGCTATCATGCTATTACTATGTCCCATACCTACAGGCCATATGTATCCTGCTATTGTACATACCAATAGACGATACCTGTGGTATGCATGATATGCCTGTTATGCTGTGTTAAATATCTGTCATATCTACCTATAATACTATACATTACACATATTTCACATAGTATCCCATAATGCAAAGCATACTTGCTCAGCGGGACCACCTTACATATGTCATTAATGTTATTTGCCCATACACATGCGTGCTGTGACAGTAGATCAACATATACTATCCCCTGCTATGGCACGTCCTTGTTGGACATACCCTACCACTGATGGCGGGTTGTATGGCATTGTTCTGTTTAATGGCCTCATGTAGCATCCCTTCTGGTGTATGTGCTATGTACCTTGTGTCCCACTGCTGGGCCTTTAGATTCTACAAGCGTTAGTATGCTCAGCAAGACATCACTACATAAATACATTTCCCCACTTTATGCATTGCGGACACGTTTAATTAATGAAAACCAGGCTATAAATACAGTAAAACTAATTAATACAGATCATGCTATACATAACCTTACATATCGGGCGTTCTACATACCTTGTCGTCGTTACGGCGTTTCGTTTCTATCTCTCTCACAGTGTTTCAACTGTTTTTCGGTATGAGCATACGGTTTGAATGTCTGGCAAGTCATGCTTATATACGTCGATACCTGAAACATGTGGATTTTTCCCACCAATTGGTGTTCCTGAGTGACTAATTACTTGCATATCAGCTGTGCAGCTACTCCATTCGCCAATTACGCAGCGACAGTGGGGTATAATTGGATTCTCCACTTGGGCGTTGCCTATTTGCCCTACCTTCAGGGAGATGGTCTGTATTGTGTTTTGTTATGAGTAACTGCAACTGCTATGCATGGAGACAAGTATAGTTTGGATTCATGTCCCCCGTGGATTGTGTGTGACAGGTAGAGTATTTGGTTCAACATGTGGGTGTACCTGTCATCCCGACGTCTGATAATGGAGTATTGCAATCAATACCTATAACATGGCTGTTTGTTCCATTATACAACGCCTGCAATTTTGCATGTCGCCTTTAATTGTGTCTCTCACACAGTATGTTGAGGGTTCTGCAGATGTAATTGACTGACTGGATGTTTGTGCTGCTATTACAGTTTGTATTGCTTTAGTTTCTAGTGTGGGGGATGTCGGTGGTTGTACGTAACATATACAGTTTGTGGGCCTTGCATTTCTACATAATCCCTATATATGTGTGTGGGCTCCGTCCCTGATTAGAGAGCTAACAGTTAGTAGACTTATGTTACGGGATTGTACGTTGGGCCGTTGTTAATTGGTTTCTATATCATCTGCAGGTGAGCTTGCTACTTGTATACCTCCGTAATTGCAGCGATATATCAGGGGATATGTGTAGGTGACAGCTATCCCTTGTATTTCTGTCCCAGATATTTGCAGTCATTGTGGTTGTGTTGTTAAGAGCCTGTTTGCCATGGGTTGCCACCTTATCATATGGTCATTGTTGGACACTTGCGGGACACAAAGCGGTGTTTACAGGCCAACAGGTAGCCACGGTCAGTACACAGGTAGCACATACTTTTATCCTCACTACATACCTATTGTTGTGTGACTTTGGATACTTATCATATTGCATGTAACATTTACGTTTCTTACATACAGGCATAACTATTAAATACGACTGTTACATTATATATGGGACATATTTATGTCCTACCATCTCGGACATTTGCCCTTTGTACTGTTTTATGTCAGGACACACCTGCCCAGGGTGGGGATGTCCCTCCTACTGTGGTACAGGTAGTAATCGTTTGCCTATGGCTAGCTATATCCACACCTACCATACTGGTCTGCCTCTGACTTGGCACCAACATACACATGTTGCGGACACACACACACATTACAGTCACACAGAAACGCACACGGCACCCTCGACGCACACTTACACAGACTACGGCACTCACAGACACAGTTGAACACAGTACCTACGTGGACCGCGACACTGTCAGTGGTGACTAACCGTCCCTTCATATCATCATACTATTACTCACGGATGTACTGTTCCGGTACTGTGTTCTATCGGTCTTTCAGCCTCATGGTTATGCATGTCGGTATGTCACACATTCCATGGTTGGCGGTATCCTATTTATTTGTACCTCCATGATGTTATGAATGTTGTTGGACTATCTATCATATTTGCAGATATCGCTGAATCCATCTATATCACCATATATCCCTCTATTGCCCTTTCTATCTGTATTATATATTTGCATATGTGTACATATATCTATATATATCTATATCTATATATATATATATATATATATATATATATATATATATATATATATATATATATATATATATATATATATATATATATATATATATATATATCTATATATATATATATATATATATATATCTGGTGGGGAACGTGACAGGCACACAGCACCACCATATGCTGTAAGACTCATGTACTGTTCAGGTGTTGGCATTCCGTGTTGCAATGGCTGCTGTGTTTACAATGTTTGAGGGCTGCCTATGTAGGAGTCACACATTGGGCTACCTATACATTGCAATTTACAGGTGGTCATGTTTGTGTGCCATCCATTTTACTGTGTGTGCAGGTGGAGAGGTGTCAGTCTGTAGGGGCCTACACGGTCAGAGTATGTGCTATACGTTCCCTCTTTGCCAAGGCGTAGGCATATTGGGCAAGCCTCCGTCTGCCTACTGGGGCTGGCACAGTGTGTTCATGGTCTGAATCCCTCTGTGCCTGTACTGGCCTTGGCAATTGCGGTGGGCTATGAGGGCCTTCACCATTTTGTCCCTGCTGCAGCTGCTTCCGCAGGATCATATTATGTAGCATGGCACATACTATGACGATGTGGGCACACGTGCCTGGAGAGTACTGCAAGGCTCCACCAGATGTATCCAAGCACCGGAACCGTGATTTCAGCATCCCGAACACACGCTCTATGATGATTCTGGTTTCTGCGTGTGCCTCATTATGGCGTTCTTGCATGGGTGTGTGTGCATTTCTGATGGGAGTCATCATCCACGGCTCCAGTGCATAGCCGGCATCCCCCATGAGATGGCCATGTGAGATGTCCCCCCTGACAAATACCTGATACAGCTGTGAGGCATGCCAGATATGGGAGTCATGGTAGCTTCCAGGGCTGCCAGCACACACATCCATGATAATGCCCTGGGCATTGCACACGACCTGGCAGTTGATGGAGTGAAATCCCTTGCGGTTTATATAGCGCATACCCTGCTCACCGGGTGGTAACTTGATTTGTATGTGCGTGCAGTCTATCGCACCCAATACCCCCGGGTATTGTGCCACACGGTGGAAGTGACGCATATTGCTGGCCAACTCCTCCTGAGTTCTGGGGAAGTATATCTGCTCATTAGCATGTGGTAACATGGCATCCAGGAACTGGTGTAGTACCCTGGATGCTGATGCCTGTGAGATACTCATTATATCTCCAGTTGGCCTTTGAAAGGTACCTGTGGCCAGTATTCGCAGGCTTACACATACCTTCGTGTCCACTGGTATGGGTTCCCCTCTGTTGTTTCTGGTTCTCAGGCGTGGCCGGCACAGCTCCACTATTTGCTGTAAGATGTCCCTGTCCACCCTGTAATGCTCTATTATCTCCAGGTCATGTAGCCCCTAGTAAGTTACCCTTGGTCTGAACACTCTCCTTCTCCTCCGAGGCCTGCGGTGGTTGTCGGCATCATCCTCCACAACACCGTCAGTCTCTAACACATGCTGATGAATCACAGCTATGGCAGCTCCCAACATGTACATTTTAAAAGTTCCCCGTGTGTTTACACCTATGGTGCGGTGTTTGGGAATACACGGGTGTATGTTGGGTGCTTACACACTTTATACTATTGTGCTGTGAACACCGATGATGTCATAGGGTGTGTATGTATGTTCATAGCTACAGGTTAAGTTATGTGTTTTACTGCCGGAACTACTATTGTGGTGCCTTTGGTGTTGAATTACATTTTCCTGCCGTGGATTACCTCTTGACCTTCCCTTTACATTTCTGCACATTGCACCTACCATTTTCCTGGCGTGCATCCTGCAGCCTACTTTCATTTGTGCTTTCCTGGACCTGGCGTATCTTGCGTTATGTGTGCTACTGCCGGTCTGCTGTCTGTTTGCTTTGCTCTGCTGTGTCAGGTCTCCTATCTTTGCAATCCAATACCTCCCCTCCTTTCTTTGCATTCACATGCCTCCCCTATCCTGTTTTGCAGGTTTCTGCAAGCGGACTTGTCAGCTGCCATTGATTGGCCTTCGTGGGTTGATTGGTGTTGATTGCTCATTAGTACTCCAATTACCCTACTTCCACATTTCCTTTTCTTCCCCTGACCTTCCTGTTTCTGCTATTGTTTGCGGTGCATGCATCCAATTACTGGGTTTCGGGCACCTTTTCATCCTCGTACACATGCGCTTTTGGCCACCATGTGTGCTCTCAGCTAGATGATTCCTCCCCACCCCTATCCTGCAGCTTTGCTTAGCAACGGACAGGCCAGATTTGCAATGCTCCAATGTGCTTAGTGCTACAGTGGCACACCCCTCTGCTGATGTCATGTATCTCCTCTGAGCCACTCCTTGGTGTTATACCACTGCGCCGTATGGTACAACCTTCCTCCGGCGGGACATTTGCTATTCAGTATTATCTGCCTCATTTGCATGGCATTGACTACTAATTCATAGTTACTGCGCTGAACACTATCGCAAGCCCTTAGCAACCCTTGCACCTTGGTTGTGGTGTTCCATGCCTACCATTGTGTGTTATGCTGTAAACCTGCTTTCTATTACGTTGCGGTTTTATGACATTTTTATATTATTTCTTTATGTTACAGCTTCCACACACATGCCCTGCGGTTCTGCTGTGCATTACTGTGGACATGACATTAAATGTTGTTATTTACGTGTTATGCATCTTTTCTTATGCCATTGGCTGTGTATTTCGTCATTGGCATATGTTCACGTTGTGATACCTGGGTCCGGCCCTCTTCCATAGCTCCGATGTTATGTTTGGGAAAATGTAAACTGTGTTTTTTGGTTTATATTTCCGTGGGCTTACGCTACACCTGCACCACTTCATGAATCGCTATATGCCTTCATTTGCATGGTGCAACACTGCACGTGGGGTGATTTGCATACCTACACCGGGGGCTGCGCAGATCTGGCGTACGTCGGTAGTGCACGTGGAATTGGATCGTACCTGAATCGCTCGGCAGCCATATTTGGCGTTATAATGCCTACGCTATGCGTGCGCCTGGCGCAAGCTTCATAAATCCCGGGGATAGTTTATTTGAAACCTAATCCTTTATTTATACCTAAAGTGGTATGCAAGTTTACTTTGAGCCAAGTTACCAATCTCTGTGTCTTTATTCCAGAACATAAAATTGAGGGAGAGCTTCCTGGCTGATTTTCTGCTGTTTTAAACATTTTTTTCAGTGGCTCACTGCTATTTTTCTGCTGTGTTAAATACTCTTTAGTGTTTTCTGCTGAAATTAGGGTAGCTAGTAGCTGTAGCATAGTCCAGGCCCAGGCCTGCTACTTCTGGAACTGTTTGTAGTGGTTAGTTTGTTCTGAGCACATTTTTCAGGACATCTCGGATTAAAAGGGGCCTGTCTGCACTTTTCTGAGAGAATTGCCTTTGATTGGCACCTGACTGGTAAAGGGAGGCCAGTCTAGAGCTTGGAATAAGCGTCCTCACTGGTCCTTTTAAATTTGAGTTTTTGTATTTTTTTTTTCAAGTTTTAGCTTCTGGTATTTAGGCTCTGCATCTGAGCAAATTTCTGCTTGTTTTTACCAAGCTGAACTGAGGTGGGCTACCAGCCACAACTCTGAGCTGAGTTACAAGACAACTAGAGGCTTCTGAGCTTCCAAAAAACTATAAGTTGTCTGTTTTTTTTTTTGCCTATTTATTCTATGTACTACACTTTCATATTGTCTGATGCCTACTTTTATACTGTATCTATTTACTGTGTACTAAGATGCACTGTTATCCTGCAATTTCCTGCTAAACCGAGCCTGTGAAATTGAATTTTATTGCAAACCTTTTGTTGTTTCCACTGTTTAAGTATTTACTGGTATTTTTTCACTGTTTTAAGGCTATCTGTTCTGCCTGCCCTGGTTTTCCCACCAAGCAGTACTTAATTAACCGACATGTTAACTGTTTAAATCATTCTTTAGAACTTCCTGTCTGATTTCCTGCTGTTTTAAAGATTTTTTCAGTACCTCACTGCTATTTTTCTGCTGCATTAAATATTCTGTAGTGTTTTCTGCTAAAACTAAGGTAGCTAGTAGCTGTAGCATAGTCCAGATCCAGGCTTGGTGCTTCTTTATTTATTTATTTATTTATTTATTTGCAGTTGGTTTACCAGGATAGTCCATTGGGCCAAAATAACCCGTTTTCAATGGAGTCCTGGGGAGAAAAGCTCCAGCACAGACAAAATTAGGTACATACACAAGATTGCTAAATATAATTAAATTATACAAGTAGTGGATAAAACATTTAGCTCAAAAATTCAAGAAGCATTCAAAACAAAACAATAAATGAAGATTAATGTGAAGTACGTGAGCTGAGACAATAAGGTGAATTACATAACATTACATTACATTACCTAGTATTTATTCTGAAGGGAAACAAGCTTTGTTAGGTGAAGTTGAGTATCAAAGCATAAAGGAGGTAAGATGCCATATATTTATGAGGGGTGGGAGCAAGAACAATCCCATTGGGACCTGAGATGTGTATGGAGAGAGTTTTTGAATATGTAGTGATTAGAGGTGGTACGGATGGATGGTGGGAGTGAGTTCCAGAGACGGGAAAGGTTAGAGGATAATAAGTGTTTACCTGGGGGATAAGATGGTTTATGGACTTCAAGTAGGTTTTGATTGTTGGACCTTAAGACTCTATTTGGTAGGTGCATTTTGAAGGCAGAAGACAGAGAGGGACAAAGAGAGGGGTTGAGAATGAGCTTATGAGCTAAAGTCAGCTGTATATAGATAAGATGATTAGGTAGTTTGAGCCAATTTAGTTTTTGGAGAGAGGAACAGTAGTGGGTGGAGGACCTATGGCTATTAGCGAATTTGGCAATTTTTTTATAGCAGGAGGAAAGCTGGCTTTTTAGAGAGGTCTGAAGATTAGTCAGTAATGGAGCCCCATAGAGAAGAGAGGGAATGAGAAAGGAGGAAGCGAGAGTGATTTTGGAGGAGCTAGTAAGATACTGATTTTGACGGTAGAGCATACCTAGTTTTTGATGAGTTTTCTTCATATTTAGCTGTAGATGGGAGTTGAATTTAAGCTGATTGTCAATTAGAACACCTAGTAGCTTAGTTTCAGATACCAGTTCCAAGGGTGAGTTGTTTTGGCTGGTAATTGAGAAAGAGTTTATGTCAAAAGAAGTAGATTTGGAGGGGGTAAATACCATTAGTTTTGTTTTGGAGGCATTGAGTGCTAAGTGATTTATTTTCATCCAATGCTCAGTAATTGAGAAAGCTTCCTGAGTAAGTTTTTGGAGCAGAGAGGGGGAGGTGGCAGAGCAGATAATTGTAGAATCGTCTGCATATTGGATGATGTTTGCAAATGGAATGGATTTGTGGAAGTCATTTATAAATATATTAAAGAGGAGGGGACCAAGAATAGATCCTTGGGGAACTCCAGTGGGGGTACTAAGGAAAGAGGAAGTGGCCTTCTTCCATATTACGGCTTGGTATCTGTTTGATAAATAACTGGAGAACCAATTTATGGAGGAGGGAGAGGTTAAGTTCTGACAGTTTGGATAGGAGCAGGCTATGTGAAATAGTGTCAAGGCCTAGGAGAGGTCTAGTAGTAAGGTGGAAACAATGTGGCGAATCGTGCTCTATTAACAGTCTCAAGAAAGGACAGGAGGGCTGTCATAGTGCTATGATTTGGCCTGAATCCGTGTTGTGTAGGGGTTAAAAGGTTGTTATCTAAGAGATGTGGTAGGAGTTGAAGCTGGATACACTTTTCCAGGAGTTTAGATATGGGGGAGAGGATAGCAATAGGACGGAAGTTGTTGACATTGCAATTGTTGCCTCCTTTATGGAGGGGGATGATGAAGGCTTGCTTCCATAGTAGGGGCACTGTGCATTCATGGATGGAGCGGTTGATTAGAATGCTGATGGGATAGGCAATTGCTTCTGCGGCTATACTTAGGAAGTAAGAGGGAATATTGTCAGGACCGTTGGTACATGGCTTCAGTTTCTGAAGGAGTTTCTTTATGGTGGAAGTGGGGATAGGTTTAAATGAGAATAGAGAAAAGTTGGGAGAGAGAGAACTTGAGGAAGATATGGGTGAAGAGGGGGTTAGAGTAGTGGAAGAGGTAGAAGATAGACAGTGAGAAGATGAGAAAGTGGTGGAAGTGGTTATGACAGGAGGGTTGTTTGCAGGAGAGATTGGGGGTGTATTAGGTAATGAGGAGGGGTGTGTGAAGGAGGATGTAAGTTTGCTAATAGAGTCGATGAAAAAGGAGTTGAACTGTGTAGCTAGATCTAGGTCTGGGCTATTTGGGTCTGGGGTTGGGGTGTGTGGTTTTCTGGGGTTAAGGAGGGTAGAGATCCCCTTCCAGAATTTTTGAGGGTTAGTTTTATTGTTGTTTTGGAGTGTAAAGAAGTATTTTTGTCTGTCAGAGATTATGAGCTTTTTACTTTATTTCGAAGGGTTTTGTAAGCAATATGTTGTTCTGGGGTCTTATTTCTCAGATAGAGTCCCCAGGCTTTGTCTCTAAGGCTCATGATTGATAGTGTGGTTTTGGTTAACCAGGGGGCAGAATTAGTTTTTATTCTTTTTGTTCTTATAGGAGCTTGGGAATCAACTATTTCTAAGAAGGTAAAGTTGAAGTGAGCAACTGCGTCTTCTAAAGGTAGTGTCTTTAGATTGTTCCAATTAACTGCTTTTAGAGTATATATGAAGGTTGATGGGTTAAAATTTTTGTCATTGCGGGTAGTGATGAAATTATGGGTGCGGTAAGAGATGCAAGGGAGACGGCGAGTGAAAGTAGGCAAGTGATCACTAAGAGGGTCGGGAAGAGTACCACTGTCAGAGAAATAGTGGGGATGTGACACTAGAATCCAGTCAAGGATGGTGCCACAAGAGGGGTTTGTTGATGGGTGTGTAATAGTATTGATTAGCTGGGAAAACTTAAATAGGTTGATGTTAAGAGGGTTGTTTGAAGACTGAATGGAGGCCCAGTTGATATTTACGTCTCCTAAAATTATGGTTTCATTGCTGATATTGTTAGAGAGCCATGAGAGGATGTTTTCAAGTGTGGAAATATTATCCCCTGGGGGGATATAAAGGGATGCTAGACAGATGTGTTTGTGCTTGTTAACTTGTAGGAGAGTGAGGAGTATTTCAGCATTGCTAAATTTTGGGGTAGGTTTGGTATAGGGGGTAACTAGCAAGGAAGAAGAATATAGGAGAGCAACTCCACCACCTTTTTTCTGGGTCCTGTCTTTTCAAATGATTGAATAGCTAGGTGGAGTAATTTCAGAATCTTTTATAGATGGTTTTAACCATGTTTCTGAAATAGATAGTATGTCTGGTTTGTTATACATGAGCCATGCATGGAGGGTAGGGACTTTATTGACAATACTTTGTGAGTTTAGAGAAGTAAAAAATATTGGCCTGTGTGAGGAGGAAGAGGTAGAGGGGCCAGGGTTGGGATGGATGTCACCAGATAAAAGGCTGGTGATGAGATGAAGGATTGGGTTAGACAGGTGATTGAGTAGAGTAAAGAAACGATTAGGATCTGTAGTGATGATCAGAGGGTCATTAGCTACTATGGGGATAGGGTTTCTCAGTGAGGGGAAAACTTTGAATGAGAAGGTTAGAAGTTGTGTTATTGGGTATAGATGGGGAGAAATAGGAGAGTGTAAGGGTGAGAGAGGGGAGTTCAGATGATAGGTTGTGTGATAAAGTTGTGAATGATAAGAAGTAGGAGGCTGGGTGAGGTAATAAAGATATGATAGTTTAAGAGATAGTAATAGTAAAATAGAGATAGATGGGGGATTTAAAGGCATGACTGAAAAGTTACTTGGTGTTAAGTGTTATGGTTGTCTTATATATGTTGTATGTTTATTGCGCAGTGGATAAAGAAAGTATAACAGGGTCAAGTGGAGTAAAGAGTTAGTAGGAATAGTGCTAGGGTGTGAATTTAGAAATGAAGTGTAGTATTATAGGTTAGCTGTAGGTGTGGTTACAATTGGATGATAAGCTGATAGGGGGTGTGTCTAGGGAGTTGTGGGTGATTGGTGTAGGGAGGAAGTGGGAGTGGTAACAAGAGGGATATAGCTAGAGGCACTAGGGGCGGGTGGAATTTGGGGGGAGGGTAGGGGAGTGGAGTGAGCCCGAAGGGCGAACGGAGCGGGAAGACACCAGGAGAGGATCGAGAGCCAATCAGTCAGTGGAGCATAGGTTTCAGGAGTGAATAAGTTGTAACAGGGTAAGAAGAGTTCAATATTTAATAGGTAAAGTGGGCAAAAGTATGGGTGAGAGAGTGGGGAGTGCAAGTAAAAGCAGAGTAAAAGCAAGAAAAGAGTGGAGAAAAGTAATGGCAATGAGGAGGGGACGCCTTCTAGTAGGCAGTGCAGAATTATACAAGGCCCACTAGGAAGGACTTGGGATTGAATGGGAAGGAATAAGGAAGAGCTGGAAAACTCAGATAAAGATGGGAGAGAGAATAGAGAGGGAGAAATAAGAAGGGGTTAGGCTGCTGGCTATCCTGGCAGGGAGATAGCTTTACAAAACTAACAAGCAGGAGTTAAAAGATGTAGAAGCCCTAGTAGCAGCAAATGCACATACTTTCTCAGTTTCCACTGGGAGACTCAGTTCCAATCTCAAAAATGGGGATTGAGGCAGCAGAGCAGTATATTCCCTACACAAAAGTGTGGGTAGAGTAGGTAACTGGAGTTGAGAATATGTATTCACCCAGGCGAGGTCCCAAGGGAAAAATACAGGGCAAAAGCTAGAGGTAGAAGGTAGAGAATGAGTAGAGTTAGTCACAAAATAATAATAACACCTTATTGCCTTAAAAAGTAGTAGCAGGTAAAATAAAGAGACATAAGCACAAAACAGCCAGTGAGACAGACAATAATACAGTATCCTGGTGATATAGACTCTATTAATATAGGTAAAACACATATGAATTCAGCAGGCCTACTTTGCAGATGAGTGATCAACTTGCTCTATCGCAAAACAGTAGAAGTTAAATACAACCATATGAAAATAAAGCAGTCGCCAGGAGATATTCAAATCAATTCAGGAGACACAAAACTAATCAGGTTAACAGTGAAAGCTATATACATCCATGTAAGAGAGAGCAATGTCGCCAGGAGATAGTCAAAAACACTTCTGGAGACAGAAAAACTACTCAATAGCTCTTTAACAGCAGCAGACTATACAAGCAGTATCAAAAACAAATATTCCTACAGTATGCAAGGTACATTATAAACCTAGAGCGAGTACTACAGCGACCAGCCAGGTGTTTGTGAGGGTAACACAGACACGTGGAGTTGGCGTTTTACACCAGCACTGGTTAGTTGCTAAACATGGTGTACTCAAGTGCAAGCATTTTCAGTGAGTAGCCTCGAACAATCCTACTTGCTAAACATGGGCTACACAGGTACAAAACAGTTTCAGAGATTAGCCTCGAACAGACCCACTTAATTTACTTTAGCCAGAACGGACAAAACCATATATTAAAACTTATAAAAACCATGGATTAAACTGCTAAATACGAGCAGCCATGGGGAGTTCAGAATAATTGACTAAGCCGTGGAGTCTAAGCATGATCCAATCAGGAGTGTGCAGGGCAAATATCGCACTACATGCAGTAGCGACTACAGGGGAACAGGCGTAACCTAATCAAAATCCAGAATGTTTTGCGATATACTAAAATTAAGATACTAGTGTTCCACTAATACACAAACAGTGTTATTAGATCAGGGATGTGCAATGTATTGTCGCTACATTCAAGAGCGACTACAGAGGTACATAAGCAATATAGTCAGGCTAAAGTAAGGTAAACGATGTCTGAATACCTTATTCTACGTTCCAGTAGGGCATCAACCTTTCTTTATGAAGTAGCTTACTGAACAGTGAAACTACGTTCGGAGCGTACAGCTAAACAGCTCAGAACATGTAGTCTGAACAGTAGTACCTTTCGGTACGTCGTAACAGCAATAGTCTGAAGTTATTCACTTTATATAATAGCTCGGAACATGTAGTCTAAACAGTAGTACCGCCCGGTACTTACTTAACAGCAATAGTCTGAAGTTATTCACTTTAAACAATAGTCATAATAAGTATACTCTAAAACAGAAAACGACAGTTTAAAAATGTGAATTCTGGTCTTACTATGTCTAGGATGATCCGTTAGCATAAACAATGAGGGAAAAGCCCTGATATTGGTAAGTTTACATTGAATGTAGATTAACTCACAGTAGGAGCGCACTCCCAGTCAGGAACTTGCAGCAGCCGTAACGAGTGGAGTTCGAAAAATGGCGCCCTGATGGGAGGGGGAATATTTATCACTTCCAGGCGGAAGTAGAGAGAGGGAGGAGGTACAGGGAATACTAGCTAGCTGGAACAGACCGGAAGGTCTGTAACACTGCAATGTGGGAGGGAAGGGACGCACGAAGAATCGAGCAGTCTAGGGGGAGGGGGAGGGAAGGAGAAATGCAACAGTAGAGAGTAGAAGGTGTAAGATAGAGATAGCGTGTATAGTATATCACGCTAGATAGAGGGGGAGAAACAGTGAGAGAGGGAGATGAGAAGTAAGTAATACAGTGTAGTAGGAAGAAGAGAAGACAGAACCACAATATGGGCAAGGCACAGTAGGAGACTAGGAATAAAAGACCAGGAGAGGATCGAGAGCCAATCAGTCAGTGGAGCATAGGTTTCAGGAGTGAATAAGTTGTAACAGGGTAAGAAGAGTTCAATATTTAATAGGTAAAGTGGGCAAAAGTATGGGTGAGAGAGTGGGGAGTGCAAGTAAAAGCAGAGTAAAAGCAAGAAAAGAGTGGAGAAAAGTAATGGCAATGAGGAGGGGACGCCTTCTAGTAGGTAGTGCAGAATTATACAAGGCCCACTAGGAAGGACTTGGGATTGAATGGGAAGGAATAAGGAAGAGCTGGAAAACTCAGATAAAGATGGGAGAGAGAATAGAGAGGGAGAAATAAGAAGGGGTTAGGCTGCTGGCTATCCTGGCAGGGAGATAGCTTTACAAAACTAACAAGCAGGAGTTAAAAGATGTAGAAGCCCTAGTAGCAGCAAATGCACATACTTTCTCAGTTTCCACTGGGAGACTCAGTTCCAATCTCAAAAATGGGGATTGAGGCAGCAGAGCAGTATATTCCATACACAAAAGTGTGGGTAGAGTAGGTAACTGGAGTTGAGAATATGTATTCACCCAGGCGAGGTCCCAAGGGAAAAATACAGAGCAAAAGTTTCTCAGTTTCCACTGGGAGACTCAGTTCCAATCTCAAAAATGGGGATTGAGGCAGCAGAGCAGTATATTCCCTACACAAAAGTGTGGGTAGAGTAGGTAACTGGAGATGAGAATATGTATTCACCCAGGCGAGGTCCCAAGGGAAAAATACAGGGCAAAAGTTTCTCAGTTTCCACTGGGAGACTCAGTTCCAATTTCAAAAATGGGGATTGAGGCAGCAGAGCAGTATATTCCCTACACAAAAGTGTGGGTAGAGTAGGTAACTGGAGTTGAGAATATGTATTCACCCAGGCAAGGTCCCAAGGGAAAAATACAGGGCAAAAGATTGAATGTAGATTAACTCACAGTAGGAGCGCACTCCCAGTCAGGAACTTGCAGCAGCCGTAACGAGTGGAGTTCGAAAAAAATCTTCTGGTACTGTTTGTAGTGGTTTGTTTGTTCTGAGCATGTTTTCCAGGCCATCTTGCATTGAAGGGGCCTATCTGCACTTTTGTGAGAGAACTGTGTTTGATTGGCACCTGGATGGTAAAGGGAGGCTGGTCTAGAGCTTGGAATAAGCATCCCATTCTCATTGGTCCTTTTGAATTTTGTTAGGATATTTTTCAAGTTTTAGCTTCTGGTATTTAGGCCCTGCGTCTGAGCAGGTTTATGCTTGTTTATACATCACACAGCACCGCTCACTACTGTGCAACTGTCTCTCAAAGCTGTTCAGTTAAATTCAACAAATTTTCTCTTAAAACCCAGGCAGAAATATCCATTCACTGAGCTCCTCCTTGGTCATTTCTGAAAAGCCACCCCTAGTGGCAACAGTCTTCAACCTAGCATTATGGACAGTTGGACTTACCTTGTTTCTCCTGCCAGCCTTGTTGACTTGGGTCTCTAGAGGTAGTGTAGCAATTGCCTCATGTATACAGTCAACCCTCTACTAATAATCCAGTCTAGTACAGAGTGCAAGAAGTGTATTTACACAAAGAATCTAGAATCCATGCTCTCTCTCACTCAAAACAGTAACACAGAGAAGGTTGTCAACTCACCCACCACTACATATGCACATAGTATCACTACTCATACACATGCCACTATTCATACAAATAGTATGCATCAAACACATTAATCCACATGCAGGAGGTTCTCTCAAAAAGCTTACCGAAATATTAGAGATGTTCAGTACACAAGTCTGCTACAGCTAACACAGTCTCCACAGCACACACGACACATAGCAACACCAGTGTCTCGCCCACTAAACCCATAAGGCATAACACTTAAAAAAATAAGTCATTGGAGACTCAATAGTGAGACACACAGATGTCCAACTCACCAGGTTGGACAAGGAGAAAATCATGGTCACTGTCTGGTGCCAGGATTCACCAAATCAGGCATGGACTCAGGTCTCTCAGCAACAAGGACCATTATGACTCTGTCATAGTTCATGTTGGTGTGAATGACCTGAGATGTACCTCACTGGACTATATGAAGAGGGACATGGTCGAGCTCTCTGAGTATGTGTCCCAGGCAGGTATGTCCCTAGCCTAGAGCAGCATATACCCTCATCTATAATGATGTCACAGTATAAACAAAACATGATTCATTTCAATAATCGACTTAGTTGTTGGTGTCATTCCAATTGAATCCAGTTCCTGTCTGCCTGGGAAGCCATGGTCGACAAACATTGCTGCTTTGCCAGAGATGGTTTGTGCTTGGCACCCCTAGGCTGAAAACATCTGGCACCCCTAGGCTTTCAGCTATTGACCAAGGCTCTTGCCTCCCCCACAGCGCCTTTTATATGCAAGGTCTCAAAAACAGCATTACTGACATGAAATTAACCAATCAGAACAAAATAAGGGTCATGCTGCTAAATGCTAGCAGCTTAAACAAAGACTGCACTCCCTGGAAACACTTCTGTCGCTAGAAGATGTAGATGTCTGTGTAGTCACAGAAACCTGGTTTAAGGCCTCAGGCAGTACCCCAGCCCTGCAAGGCTACAATGCCTTCCACACCTTTAGATTGCAAAATGAATGTGTGAAAACCAAAGGAGGCGGTGTTTCAATCTATATTAGAGATAAATTCACCTCCCGTCTAGTTAGACTGGACAACTCCATGGAGTTACTCCAGGTCCTGGTTACAATGGCTAAGATCCTCATTCAATTCCTAGCTGGTTATAGATCCCCGTCCATGGCTCATGACACCCACAAAGTCTAGTTAACCAAACGGACTTGTTATGGGAGATTTCAATTATCCCTCCATCAACTGGGAAACCTACTCTAGCCCAACCTCACTAGTACAAAAGTTCCTTGACTTTGTGAATTCAAATGCCCTGGAGCAAATTGTCCATACCCAAACAAGAGGAACAAACATTCTAGATCTGGTCTTTAACAACATGTCAAACAGATCCACTGCTGCAACTGTTGTACCCTCATTAGTTAAAACTGACCACAAATTATTCACCTTCAATCTGACACTAACAACATAACTCATAAAAGGTGAAGTCAGACTAAAACACTTCAGCAAGGCAAACTATACCCTCTTAGCTGAAGGTGCAAATGCATTCCAAGCCCACCCCAAGCTGAACTGGTAACTATGTCAAAGCTTACACTAAAGCCCTGTACAATCACTTGCATAAATGTATAAATTCAGCTGTATGAGATAGAGTCAAAGCCAGAGCCCCAAGTAAAATCAAGATGCCATGGTGGACTTTCAGAATCAATAAATTCTACAATAAATGCAAAAAGTTGCTGTCCAAGAAAACAAAGGCAAGGACGCAACAATGGAAAAGCACCCTCTTGAGCCTTAACAGACAAATAAGACAATTTGTCAAATCCTCCAAGAGCTCCTTTGAAAGAAACTTAGCAAGTACTGCCAAGAATAACCATAAGGCTTTTTACAGCTATGTATGTCACTTAAAGGCTAGAACCCAACCATGTGCAGAACTGGTGGCCAATGGTATCACACACACTGACCCCTCAGTGATAGTGAACCTGCCAGAAGATAGGTTTGGTGAAAATTTTACCTCCTTATCCGCTCCGAACTTACAACAAACTCTTCTCCAAACTCCCCCCCCACCTTACATATCTGAAGAGAAGGTCCTCAAAGTCCTGTCCAAGGGCAAAGAACATGACATCTCTGGGACCAGATGACATCCCAGGGTGTCTTATAAAACTAATGTCTTTCGGCTTTTCCCAGTTAGGGGTCGCCACAGCTGAACTCTGGTCCGCTAATGATTGCCAGTGGATTTTTACGGTGTTGAGGTTCCAGCCCGATGTCCAACCTTCAAAGAAGGCACACCCATTCATGCATGCACCTACCTGCATGTCTTTAAATGTCACTCAACCATGGGGAGGACATGCAGACTCCACATAGCTAAAAAATGTAAACTAGCATCACCACTAAGTACCCTTTTCAATCATAGCCTAACAACAGGCTTTGTTCCTGTGAAATGGAGAACAGCTACAGTTATTCCCCTCCACAAAGGTGGCCTAGCAACAGACTAGGAAAATTATAAATCCTGACCAGCCTCATTTGTAAGACCATAGAACATATCATTATGGATCTCATAAATAAAGACATAGGTGACCTCCAAACCCTGGATCCTAGCCAATTTAGATTCATGAAGGGCAAATCCTACCTGTTAAATCTGGTGGATTTCTTTGAAAGTGTGACCAAGGCCATTGATGAGCACAAATATGTGCACACAGCATACCTCAACTTGGCAAAGGCTTTCAACACAATCCCACACTCAGGCATTACCAATAAACTTAGCAAACTGAATGTAAACCCCTTTGTTGTAAGATAGGTTGCCAACTGGCTCACAAACCAGACACACACTATCAAAGTGGGTGACTCCACATCAACCAGCAGACCTGTTATCAGTGGGGTGCCACAGGGGTCAGTGCTAAGCCTCTACTGTTTGGTATATACTGCCCAGAAGTTCAGGTCAGAACTAAAGGGTTATGGCTGACCAAGTCTTGCAGACGACTGCAAACTAGGTGAAATCATTAAATCCCCAAAATGATGTCAGTATACTCCAGGGTGGTCTTACACAGACTAATGACTGGTGTATTAGTCATGGTCACAAACTGAATGCAAAGAAGTGCATTATCATTCCCTTCACACTATCAAATCAAGAACAATATCCTAAGTACCCATGAAGTGGTAAGAGACCTGGGATCACAGGTTGACCACAACCTTAAATTAGACCACCACATGTCTACTTTTGTAAGGAAAGTTTTCCATTAGCTCACTTGATTAGTAAAGGCATCACCTCAAGAGCAAAAGAGGTTATAACCCCCTATACTCAGCACTTATCCAACTCATAATTGAGTATAATGCCCCATTCGGTATGTAGCGTACTTGGCACTTACAGCAATTAGAGAAACTTTAGAGATTTCTAACAAAGAAGATCAAGGGCCTCTAGCATGTGCCTTACACAGACTGACTAAAATCCCTGTAACTATACTCCGTATTGTATAGACTTCTTAGGAGATACTTAATCCTGGCCTACAGAATAACCCAAGACTCAAACCTAATGAACTTACTGCATATCTGTAAATCAAACGGGTCTAGCGCTGCTCATTCCAGGGACTTAAATATGGCTTGTGACTTAGCTGGAGGGACAGATTTATCTCCCAGCAACTGCCACATCTTTGGAACAGGCTACCAATTCATGCGAAACACAGCACCTCTATGACACTGTTCAGAACCTTGATGAGTGGATTGGGCATCATAAATGCTTTCCGGGGATAGCACCCACAAAACTCTTGGACATGAGCAGTCATCACTAAATGCAATCTTGGGTATTGACTAGTACCTCTGTGGTATTGCATTAGGCTGAAATGACTAGGTTTAAAATGACCTTCAGGTTGATAGCCTAGTAATCTCCTATGATTCTATGAGCAAGGATTCTTCATACTCTGGATGAACACAGACAACTCAGATACTGTTTTGATAGAAATAAAACATTCAGGAATTCTGATCAGTTCTTTACATTTCAAATGGTTGTTTAGTGCTATTTACTTTTGTTATTCTCAGTATTGTAAGTCAATTCCAGGTATGTTCAAGACACATTCTGTTAGGGTCTTAGCATCATTAGTGGCTTTTTGGAAAGTGGTGAACTCTAGAAGTATTCTAGAAGCAGCAACATGGTGATCAGTAGATAAAAGCACTGCAAACTGAATTAATTTTGTAGTTCTAGAGCAGGCTTTGCTGGAAACATTCTCCAGGGATGCCTGGAACATCCTTCCTCCTCCCAAACCTCACAAGCTACAGAAGTCTACCCTTATAGCAAAGGCTGCTGCAGCAGTGATCAAATGATGAATGTAGGACAGTTTTGTAAGCAAACTTACTATAACAGCGTGTTATTCAAATGATCACTGCTGCAGTATCCCTCACTCCCTCATGGACCCCCTTTCATTTTTTTGTTTGATTTTTGTTTGCCAGGAAAATATACCTAGCACTAACCTCTTACAGGGCTCTAACCTCCCTCTTTGATTTGGCATGAAAGCTCTGAAGGGCTTGGTACCCTTGACCACTGATTTTCTCCAGCTTTGCCCTAAAGTTTTAGAAGCTGTCTGACTGTTATATCCCAGCATGGATATAACAACCAGACCAAATGGTAAAATGGTTGCACAGACACACCATTCAGGAAAGAAAAAACTGCAAGAAAAGTCTTACCAAGCTAAAGTCTTAACAATGTAATATCTTAAACCTGCTGCAGTGGAGACCTAATGGGATATCTGCAAATGTCTCCTTAAAGACATACAGTGATGTTCACCATATTGATCATGCCTGGAATAGCCTTAATTATATGGATTATATACTACATAGGATATAATAGATGGTAGCTTCAAAAGCTTCAGGGATCTTCACCACGTCCAATATTTCAGGTTGAGCAAAACTGACTAAAAGGACACTTTCGGGTGCCAAGCCCTTCAGAGCTTTCCTGCTCCCAAAGAGTACTTTCCTCTGAGGCTTTCAGGGATTGAAGGTTGACTTGTACTTTTCCTTTGCTGAGCAGATAACTTCCCTTTGGGGAAAATACATTCCATTATAACATTTGTTTGTTTATTAATTAATACTTTCCTATTTAGGAAAGCAATTTTAAAGCTAGGAGTTTGTATTTTAATGAACAGTCACAAGATCATATTGTCCTTTTACATGAGAATGGTATTTTTCCTGTCAGCTTAAAGGTTGTTAAAGTACTTGAAAAACATTTTTTCTGGGAAGAAACTGTGTTTTAATTTTGGGGGGAAGATAAAGTGTTTTAAATTGCTCTTTGCTGTGTTTATATGTGAAAAACATGACTTTTAAAGAGTTTATATTTTTACTGGCTTTGCTGCTTGTTTTAACCATAAAAGAGGCACAATTTTTGTATTGACTGTGGAACAAAGTGTTAGTCTTGACTGTAAGTCTTTCTTCCAGTCACAAAAAGCAAAAGGTAAGCAAACAACCATTGCACTACAACAGGTTATCAGTTTGTCTCAGCCAGAGGTGGACATCTCTGCTGTGGTCATTAGTTTTACCTCAGACTACTCATCTTTTACCTGAGATGTCTTTTATGGACCAGGGTGTAGCCACATCCTCTGCAGCTGTTGTGGTCCTCTCGGTGGGCAAGGGAGAGCCAATCTTGTTGGTCCTGCGAGGGAACAGAGAAGACTTACCTGTTTTGTCAGAGTGTTATGCACATCCCTGGGGAGGCTGCTGCTACATTAATAACATTGCTGGCCCCATTTCTTCTATCAACAGCAAACAGAAAACTAAACATGTATCCAGTCCTCCTCAAACTTCTTTTGACAGTTGTTTACAAGATCACTGACCCAGGGTTTAATTCAGGCTATTGATCCTTCTTGTAAAGTAGTTCCTGGTAAAAGAAAGAGGGATACTTCTTTTCCTGAGGATATTTAAGATTCTGAATCTGGGCAGAAAGATGAAAGGGCAGAGTTTTGTCTCCTCTGATTTCTGATTCAGACCCAGAAGACAGCTAAATTTCTGGTTCTCCTTCAGGGGTTCCATTTCTTGGAGACTATTTCCAGATTGTGCCAGTGTTTTCAGTGGGAGAACACTGAGGTCTCAGTCCCTCAGAAAATACTGAGTTAAGGATTTTCCAGAACCTACACCTATTCCTCCTGTTCTGTCTGCTTTAGAGAATGTGTAAGTTACTGCTTGCAATTTGTCTGATAGTCATCCAGCTGACTCCTAAAAAGGCAGATAAGATGCATAATATTCCTCAGTCTTAAGTTTTTATACACTCTTCACATCTTGACCTAGCAGCTACAGCTTTAGTTAACCTTAATGCTGCCAAATATTTAGCTAATTCCAATCCCACTTTTTGTAGTAAGCATGGGAAAAAAGTGTATACTTCTACAACTTTCATTTTCAGAATTTTGAATTGTCAGACCCATATATTAAACCTCTACTTCAGAGGAACAAGGTCTTTTAACCCAGCTGATACCCGTAAAGATTTAGGTGCCTGCAAATAAACCATTTTTTATTGTTTTATTGGCCTGAGTGTTACCATAAATACTTAAAAAGTAAAAAAAAAGAGTATTACCATAAACACTTAAAAGGTAAACAAAAAAAGTCATGAACAATCAGAAACCATGTAGCTGAAACACCTGATGTCCTTAAGGGGGTCTTCTTTTGCATATATCCTATGTGCCTGTATTTCAGAAGGTTTAAGGTATCACACAGTGAAAACTAGATTGGCTGAGTTTTTCTTGCAGTTTTTACTGAATGGTTTGTCTGCGTAACCGTTTTACCCTTTGGTATGGATGTTGGTTGGAATATTTTGTGGGGACCTTAATCTTTATAGGCAACATCTGGATTTGAAGACCCTGTGTTTCTAGCATAAATGATGTATGTGTATGCATAGTATGGGTTGGTTTATGGGCCTGGATTTTCCTATAAAACCTTAAAAAGTGTAAAAAGTCATGGATATTCAGAAATTATATAACTAGAGCAGTTTATGTCTTTTAAGGTACCATTTGTATATATCTAGCTTTAGTGATTTTTTTCTTGTAGTACACACACACACACACACACATATATATATATATATATATATAAACTATAAGAGAAACCTCGCTAAGCCAGAGTTTGTGTGACCTTTGTACTCTTTGGTTTGTTTGCTTTTATATTGCACAGGGAAAGATAACATATACACAAAGAGAAAGAGACAGACAAATAACTAGAGATACATATACCTAGATGTTGAATAAGAACGTTTTAATAGCTGCATGTGTGAGTTCAGAGTAGTGTTTGAAGGAGACTGTGCATGCTGCTGTGTTGTTAGGGCAGCAATTTGGATAAAGAAAGAGAGCTGAGAGCATTTTCTCTGCCTAAACCTTTTTGTTTTAGAAATCTCCAAAAGAATGTAACTGGCAATCTGGGAAGAGATTCTTTCTAGAAAAGGCATAGAGAAAGCTTGCAGCTGAGATAGTATATTCAAAGCATGTAAGTATTACTGTTTTTCTGACTTCACTATGATACAAAAACCCTGCAAAGCAAGACTAAAGCTTCTTGAGTGTTGTTTAAAGCCTGCTGGTAGAACTGTGTGATGTGATTGTTATAGTAGAAACCACATCAATGTATGTTTAGCCTGTTGCTTCCTGAATTAACTGTTTTGTAAAGTGTGCTGCTGCATTTTGATTTGTTTAACACTGAATTAAGGGTAGACTTTCAGTATGTGGAGCAACCATGTCTTTACAAAGGTAAAGAAAGGTGGAATACCATACTGTGAGAGATGCAGCAGAATCATAATAACACTGGACATACACTCAGACAGAAAAGGAACTGGTTGGTGTTGTGGAGGATAACACGCAAGCACCAGATATGCTGCATACTGGATACTTAAGTCAGGTCATTAATGTGAGAAATGGAGATCCTAACAGGTTACTTAAGTGCAATAATGTCTGATAACTGGACAAAAACAAATGTGGTACCAAAGTGGGGGGGGGGGGGGCAAAACATCCGGAGAACAGCAGACTTATCATTTTAACATCAGTAATAGGGAACGTCATAGAAAAAAATCATGAGTCGAAGGTTGGTAGCATCTCTAGAGAACAATAACAATTTCCAGGGCAGTAACCGTCATGAGTCCATAGCCAGAAATATTAAATCTGCCTCTAAAATGTATCTTAAAACATATTTATTTATTTAGTTGCTTTTGGTAGAAAGGGAAAGATTGACGATAGATACACTGTAGTCCACAATGGGCATAGATAGTTATAACTTTAGCCACAAATGTGAGCCGACATAGGCACAAGTTGTCATGTACATTTGTATGTTATGCAAACACATGTCTAGCATATTAGTGGGATGTACAGAAACAATGCAGTGAGTCAGAATAATTAAATTAAAAACTTCCCTTTGTACAGTGATAGTTCAGTACACATCATTTAATATTGGTTTCTATATTATTTGTATGATTTTTTTCATAGAATTTGACTTAATTTTCTAGTTGTTCTAATTCTGTGAATTTACATGATTATTAGTTTAGATATTTTTGCTTTTGTTAAAATCCTTTTTATTGTTTGTAACAGAAAACGGATTCATTAAATGAATATGCCATCAATGATTTGCTGAAGCAGAAGTATTTTGTCCAGTGTACTAAAATGCTGTCTACATGCAAAAGATAAAATGATGAAATTGGAGACTTGTGTTCCTCATGTCAAAAACCAGATGATTTAATTACTATTATATTTAGTAAATATAGACTTGCATCATTGTTCCAAAGTGAAGGTAGAAAAAAGTGGTAAGGGGCAGGCTAAAAGAAAGAAATCTAAAGTGAACTTAAAAGGATTCATTACTGCAAGGAAAAAGAGAAAAAAATTGTGGCTGACAAATTGTCTCTGAGTGTGGAAGTACAAAGTCATCTAGAAGAGAACCATATGCTTGCAAATAATGGAGATGCTGAAAACAGTGAGATTAATAAGACTAATTGTGATGAAGATTATGGAAGATTCTTCAAATCAAGTTGAAAATGATAAATTACTAATTGGAAATTCAGTTATTAAGTGAACTGATAAATTTGCAGAGCCAATAATGAATATTGCATGGTGTTACTCCTGCTAAGAACAAAAATGGGGGGTGTGAGTAGAGCCTGCGGATGTCTAAATGTGAGGAAGTATGATGCTGTTTTTATTCATGCTGGATTAAATCATCTTATCTTAAAAACTCAGTGACTGTCATTAGTGAATTTTCAGCCCTGTTAGATAACATAAGTTGTACAGGCATTTGTTAGGACTTATTTTGACAAATCACATATGAAGAGTCAGGTCAGAGTAAATGAAATTAGTTTTTGAGTAAACATTTACATGAAAAAATAGCTGATTTCAAATAGTGGATATTTATAGAGCATCCATGTCTAAAGTTAGGCAAATGAAAAATACAGGGAACACAAACCAAGTATCCACAAAAAAAACAAGGCCAAAGAAGTACTACACACCCACTACCACCAAAGGAAATAGACCAAGGATTTAATATAACAATTTAATGTCCGAGTACTTGCATTCAACCAAAAGTAAAACTTCATCAGATACATCCATCACCAGAAAATTTACAATTAAATAGAAACTAAAAATCATGTAATCAGTCAGTTAACAACAGGAACCTCCCTTTCTCCATTTGAACTTTTAAAATTACAATATAAAATATGTAAGGTCTAATTATACACAATCAACTAGAAAAAACATATTCACACATTTGGAACATATAAACCTATCATAAAAACATATATATCCCACAACATTTTATTAGAACCATACATAGAACTTTCTGGTGATGGATGTATCTGAGGAAGTCTTTAGTTTTGGTAGAATGAAAGCGTTCATATATTAAAGTGTTATATTAAATCATTGGTTTATTTCTTTTGGTGGTAGTGGGTGTTTAGTACTTCTCTGTCCTAGCATTTTCTGTGGATTCTTGGTTAAAGTTGGGCAAACATGTACTTAGATAGGCTGGATTCCATGAAAGACATGTTTTTTGGCAGGTCAGAAATGTAACAGTATACTGAGTTATTTTTTAATGCAAGAAGTTCAAGGATCTTTTTTTTTTACTTGGAAATGTGCTATATTCACATGACATTGATGTTGTTATTGCTTGTGAAATATGGATAATGAACAATAAGTGAAAACTAATTCTGTCAGGGTATATAAGAAGTCATGTGGAGGTGTTATATTAGGGATTAAAGATTGTCATAAGACCAGTGATTCTTACATCTTTGAGGATAATACCAATACTGTAGATTGTGTAACCATGATAATGAAAACAACCTTAGAGCAGATTGTAATTGGTGGATAATATAGACCACCAAATTCAAGTGCTGATGAAATTAAAGTAATTCATACATCCCTTGAATGAAGCAGAAGAAGAAAGGAAAAATGATAACAGATGAGGATTTGAATTTACCAGAGACAGATTGCCATAATATTGTTTCTAGAGTATTACTAAAGAAATTATTAACATCATATACACAGGAAAAATTATTGCACACTGTAAACAAATTTACAGAGGGAGCAGAACATGCTAGATATTGTCTGTATTCCTAAGGAAAATATATCAAGTTTTATCACTTTGACGTGCACAAATCATGTGGTTATAAAAGTTAAACTATTGCCAGGTAATTCTACAAAAGGGAAATCCAGTTAAATGCACAGAAGATTAATAACAGACTATATTGAAACACATCAGTCATTATGTAAAACTAATTGGAGTGATGCGTTCAGTACAAAAAGGCAGAAGAAATGTAACAAGTTTTAAAAGGGAAATTTTTTAAGTGTAAAAAAAAGTCAACAAATATTCAACATCAGGATCTGGGTACGCAAAGTCAGGAGGATATATTTCCACAAGAACAAGATATGTAATTAAAATAAGAGATAAAAAATGTAATAACTAAAAACTAGCTTTGAAAACTGTAATAAAATGGACAAACAAATTAAACATATTGAGATAGGATCAAGAAAATTTCAAGGAGCGTTTATATTAACATATTAAGAATAACAAGGACATTTTATTAAAATGTGGAAGGAGTAAAGACATATAAATGTATGTAGAGCCTAAAATTTATTCCCAAACACAACAAATTGCAGATATATTTACAAAATCTTATGCAAAATGGTTTTGCTCCACAAAGTGTGATATACAATATATATATCCAGATAATTTCAGTTACTAAAATTAAATTTGATTATGTTGAAAAAGTACTAAGCAGATATGGCCCCAGTAAATCACAGGGAATTGAAGTAATTAGTAATACTGATCTGACAACATTTCAGTGTGAACTTGTACCATTACAAGTTTATATCACATGAGATCACCCATTACCAACAGTTCAAAAAATTAAATGCAAGACAACCACATATAGTAGTCCAAGAAAAGAAAAGACATGTGACATTGATCATTGAAATCAATACACACAGCAAGTGTAGTGTCTTTCAAACCAATAAACACAACGTCTTAAAATAACAGGATTTGCAGGGATAAATGAGAGCAATGTGGAAGAAAGATGCCCAGACAGTTCCAGTAGTATTAGGAACAACATGACTAATAAAAAAGAATTTACAATCATAATTAAATATGTTACCAGTATATGTAACCCTTATGACCTCTAGAAGGAAGCAATTCTGGGCACACTGAGCACTTTTAGCTAACATCAAACATTGAATTAGTACTGATTTCATGAACTTTAATTATGCCCTAACATAAAAATGTGGTTCATTCCTGTCAAGGTGTATAAAAAAAACCTAACCATTGAGAGAAATTGGAAAGTTTATGACTTAAAACTGTATATCAGCATGCATATGTTGAAAATAGGTCTACAACCACCCATGAAAGTATATTCAATAACAATATGATGCATATATCTGAAAAAGTGAGTTGTGATGTAATTTATGTAGCTCCTTCCTCAGACTTTCATAGGGTCACACATACAATACTGATCATTAAATGAGGACAGTTATTATTAATGTACTCTTGTTAAGATGGATAGTTGCATAGTGTACAAATAGGACATGGCAAGTATTCAATAACTGAAATTCTAAGTTACAGTCAGGATGTCCCACTGTGCTCAGTCCTGGTCCCAGCCTTGTTTAAATTATACGTTTCTTATTTATCTTTTATTCATCTGTGGTGTTTTACATTCTTTATGCAGATGACTTGAAAATGTGAAAAACTGGTAGCATCTATTATGGATAGAGTGTGCCTTGGCCAGTTAGGCATATGAAAATCATATGCTAATAAATACATAAAGAAACTAAGCATAGGAAATGTAGGAGATACATACACTGAAGAGTCAGTATTTAATACAACACACAGTAATTTAAACTATGTATTCATTTATGGACCTGGCTATATAAATATATCCATCTTTGAATTTTTCTGATCCTATCAACCAGTTGGTGAATAATAGTTATAAAACTGTAGACTGCATAAAAGATTTATAAAGACTAGGAAATTAGAGATGATGAAATCATTATTTGCTAATTACATTACACTGAAACTAAGTATGGAATAATAATAATACAGAAACCTTGTATGAAAACTACCTGAGTAAATTGGAAAGTATACAACATGACTATAACAAGGATATCCATGGACAATAAAGTTTAAATTATTATAAAAGATTAACGTATCTGAACTTGTACAGTGACTCAGAAAGATATTTAAGAGGACAATTTGTTGAGGTATACAAGGCATTTAGAGTCAACTACCTCTTGCAATGCTTGTGGTTAACAAAGAATAGTAGAAAGGCATTGGACAACATGTGAAGGCAAATATATAGACATAAGAGATGCACTGGTTGGTTCTCTGAGCCAGTAGCTTATTTCTGGAATAAACTACCAAATTGTATTTAAGTGAGCATTAGTTTAGATATTTTAAGAACATCTTGGGCGTTCATTATGGAAATGATTGTTTTGGTATAGCTAGCAGGCTGGAAAGGCATTATTTCCCTGCCTGACATATTTGTATGCATGTATGTATGATTCAGTTTTGTGTCTGTGTTGCAAGTGAAAAAAAATATCAAGGAGCCAACAATAAATTATTTCTACCTGGAATTTGATTAAGTCTTTGACACAGTTTCACTTAGGTAGCTGTTTTGGAAATTGGAAGATAAGACCAAGACAGACAGAGAACATAATTTCTATATAAACTGTTTGAGAAGACATAGAGGGCTATGCTAAGAGTGAAAACATCAGGAATAAGGAAAGTAACTAGCAATGTAATGTGAAGGTCTTTCCTGGAAGCCTGGATGGATTAGCTAGGCAGGTCAAATTCAGGTTTGTAGTGCAAATGTAGATGAGAGTTATAGGTTTGAATCTCAGTTCCTCCAGTTTGAATAACATAATCCTCATGAGTGCACATTACTGAGAGTAACACAGCAATGACTGAAGGTGCAAAATGTGATATTGTATTTCATGTAAAGGCTAACTGACATATAATACTGACTGCTTTTCTCTAAATTGGTTGACATAATGTTTAAGGTGTTTGCCTTACAGACTGAAGGTATAGGGTTTAATCCTCACCTCTGAATGGAAAGCTGGCTATGCTTAAAATGGCCCACAAGGGCAGCTAGCCTAGCAATTGCTTATGAACCTATGAACCAACACTCTTCAGTGTTTTTATCTCAGACATATCAAGGAACAGCTGTCACTATGTTGGTCTATAGGTTTCTGGTCAGAAACACCTTGAGTACTTTGTGAAGCTTT
Source organism: Protopterus annectens (assembly GCF_019279795.1). NCBI lineage: Eukaryota > Metazoa > Chordata > Ceratodontiformes > Protopteridae > Protopterus > Protopterus annectens. Next base: position 943,925,048 of record NC_056737.1, on the reverse strand, counting down.
GGAGGCCATACAAGGAAAGAGCCATCAAGCTGCTGAAAGGAATCAATAAAAAAATCAAACAGGAAGATCCATGTGATGTAATGTAAGAAATATGATCAGAGAGTAGGTGAGTTAGAATTCTTCCCACTTGACACTGGGTAATGACAACATGATATTAGTGCATAAGACTGTGTCAGGAAAATTTGAAGGGGGATAAGGAGAGGGTGCAGCAGGCAGATTGTAAGGATTAGATATTTCCTGGATCTCTGAAAACATGTCTTCACAGAGAAGGTTGTAGACTCATGGAATAGACTACTGGATTCCAGACCTATAATATGGACTACAGGAATAGGTGGTGGAAAATGATGTACAGATGCATTCAATAGGTAATTTGACATGCAGAAGAACAGGAAAGTTGACGTGGAAGAAAGATAGAATGTTAAATGCCTTAAAGTGCATACTTACTGTTTATTTCCGCCATAAGGTAAACATAATCTAAAATAGGTAATTATTTCAAATACTTTCAATTCTAGTTGACAGAGTCATATATTTTCAAAAAAAGTACCCAGATATTCAGTCTGTCATAGAGGAAGCAGAAGTCATATTCTGAAACAGTCTGGTAAAATGTCATTGCTTTGTTTGTCAGTGGAGAGTTGGTATCTGATAGCAAAAGATGTTAAACACATTTGACAGAATAGGTTCATAGGTAGGTACTAGGCTATCTGCCCGAAGGCATTTATAAGCCTAGCCAAAATGTGTTGTCTTTCACCGCCCCCTTAGATTAGTTCCCTGTGCCTCTGTCCAGCAGAGCAACTGAAGTGATCCCCGGGGTAAAGCATGTAAAACTCTTAATAATGCTAAACTATGTACAACTATTTATTGTTCCTTACTGTAAAACAACACGTAGAGGAGCTGAAAGATAAGCAGAAGTTACACCTGAACATATCAGGTGAGTTACCCAGTGCAGGGGGAGGGGAGGGAAGGGGAAATAGCTGAAAGAACAAGCAGACAAATGCAAGTGTTAATGGGAGGCAGAGCGAGGTAAGTCGGATGAAGGAAAGAAGGAAGCTTAAAGAATAGGAAGTAGGTAGTTGGGGCAACTAATGGGGTAAACCGCCATGTCGCTTGAGCTAAACTACTTGCTCAGACTATGAAATGCAGCTGTTGGTTGGCACAAATTGCAAGGATCATCATCATCATCCCCTTCTTCCCATTTTTCTACATGGGGATGGGGTGTCACATCAACTGTCACCATCTCACATCATCCACAGTGTGCATCCTACCACCTGTCTCAGGTACTTCATCTCCAGCACTTCTAGTTTACTCAACTGCTCTGCCTTCACTGCCCAGGTTTCTGTACCATACAGTAGTACTCGTCGCACCATTGTTTCCTACATTTTACTTTTTATCTTCTTTGGCATTCTTCTGTTACATACTACTCCTGACACCGTGTGTCATTTGGATGCATCACTTCTGATTCTAGCTTTGAGTTTCTCATTCAGACTTACTTTATCCTCAACCATTTCTCCCAGATACTAGAAGCTGTTAACAGATTCCACTGTTTTCCCATCTATTTATTTTCTCAACTTCTGATTTCCCCCATTTTCTACCATTATAACTGTTATCTGTATTCAGTTTCATTCTGCATGTCTTCAGTTTTGCACTCCATTCCCCATCTGCTTAAGTTCTTGTTCAGAGCCTGCATGCAGTGTCACATTGTCTGCATACAGCAGCTTTGATTATCTCTCCCTGCTGACCTGATTGCTAATGTAGTTTATCATCAGTTTGAACAGCAGTGGACTTGGACTCAGAGCTGAACCCTGACACATATCCACTTCCACTAGGAACTGTCTGAGTTTAATTATACCAATGTTTCTGGGACTTTGAACCATGACAGAACTGCCCAACTCAGCTTTCTTGGAACTTTGTCATATTCTTTCTCTAAATCTAGGAATGCCCAATTGAACTCTTTCCTCATCTCTAGCATTTTCTCAGCTATCGCCCATGTACTTCTGCATTCTATCACCAGCTTTCCTTATGTACCTTATTTACATACCTGGCTCAACAACAGCATATCTGTTCAATAGTTCACAAACATACTGTTTGATGCACTGCCATTCTTCTTCAACTTCACCTATTTAGTCTTCTTCCTCAGGTATATTAGCCATGAATATTTCCTTGAACTTTTGTGGTTTCTCAATTTCCAGGTCTTCGGCCTAGTCTCTATTGACTTTAGATCCTTCTCTAACTACTGACTGCAAACATACTGTGGCAATCAGTGATTTGTGCTCTGTCCCAACTGTTTCACTGGGAAACACTATGTAATTTCTGATTATATCTCAGTCCCCATTCCTTACTAGGAGGAAGTCTACTTGAGTTGCATTTTGGCCACTTTTGTATATGAGACTCTCTCTTGCTGACCCATGTGTTGGGCACTATCAAGTCATTTGCAGGACAGAAGTCTAGAATGGCCTCTCCTTCTTTATTCCTGTTGCCCTGATGTAGACCTGAGCAGTCCTTCTGTTCTGTCTGTCCCAATATATGCATTTAGGTCCCCCATTATCAACACCAACTTGTTGTCTGGTAGATCCTGCAACTACCGCCTAAATGCTCTCTTCCTCACTATCACAACCTAGCACATTGGCTCAAATTATGAATAGTGCCTTATCCTTTGGAGTCTAACTGCTATGACTATCTTCTGAAGACTCTCCATCATCATAATTCCCACTTCATTTCTAGTCTCGTGACTTTACTGTCCTTCCATTTTGCCTTTTGGTATGGAGAATATCCAGCATCTACCTTACCATCATGCCTTCCACTTACGAGTCCTGGAAATAAAATTGGTTTTACTTCCAGATGTACATCGGTCAACATATTGAATTAGTCAATGAGACCAGATTATATAGACCCAATTCTTACACTTTTGAGTGGATTGCCCTGACACAGAGAACAGTCTCTGATCCATGTTCTCCTTGATAGGCACCTTCTAGAGTCTATGCTGCTACTGCCCACAACTCCCTTCTTGGTTGATTTTAAAGTAGAAACAACCAGCATGTTTTAGAGATGATAGTAACCTCACAGAGACCCAAGGAGAACACACAAATTCCATATAGACATTGACCCAAGGACAGTATCAAACCTTGTACCTTGTGCATGGAAGGTGAAGACCTTATCCATTATGCCAGCTGTGTTTAGTATGGATAACAATGTAAAACAATATTATGGCAAAGTATTGAAATTGTAATACTGAGTTTTACCAGAGACACATAAAGTGAATGATCACATTGCCATAGCAACCAGTAATGTTACATGCTTGCACATTACATCTTTGGAGAATTATAATGATTTTGCAATGTACACTTGCAGGGGGAAGTGCATTCTGAGGCCATGGTAATACTGGCAGTGCAAGTAGAGGTGTAGGTAACTAATCTGACACCCTATGCCATCCTCTGATATGGCTCACCCCTCCTCAACTCTAACTTGAGCAAAAACAATGTCCAGTCCCAAATCTAGCATATGAGCACTCCTAATTGGAGCAAACCATTCTGGTCCCTTGTCCCAATCCATGCTCCTTTTCTTTTGAAGTGAAAAATGTATTACTGCCTGATGTAACAGGGTCATATCATTAATATATTGGACAAGTTTTATGATTCTACAGTGTTTGACTATTCTGTTAACAAAAATATTAAAAAGTAAATGTCCAAGCATGGAGTCCTTGATACACAACAGGGACTGGTAGAGAGGAACAGATAAAATGATCCCATCTACCTGCTTCTGTTCTCTCTCTTTCTCCAAGACTGCTGTTGAACCATTGAATGGATTCTTATAAGTTCATAGGTTCATAGGAGGTTACTAGGCTAATGGCTCTAGTGCCTTTACAAGCCTATCCATGTTATACCTGTGTTCCCAAATGATCTTGGTTAGATGGTCGCTATTCACATAACAACCCAATGATCAGCACCAACTACCTCTGTCCATGAGGGACATAGGTGCCACCCCTGGAGAGAATTTGCTGTCTCCCATCCAATTGTCTGGGTTGTGCTTGAATAGGGTCATTGAGGAGCTCTGCTTCACATGAATTGGGAGTTTGTTCCAGAGCAGTGGCAATCTGTCAGAGATATATCTGTCTCTCCAGCATGTTCTGTTAATGTTGCAGTCTAGGTTGAGATCCCTGGAGTGAGTGACTCTTGTCCCATCTGATTTGCAAATGTGCAGCATTTCCATTAGGGCAGAGTCAGGGACTGCTCTGCAGGCCAGGCCCAAGTTGCATCTCAGCAGCCTATAAGATACAGAGTACAGCGACAGGACTTTCAGTCTTTCCACATAGGGTATGTTTTGAAGGCCCTGAATTTTCTTGGTGAGAATTCTCTGTGGTCCCTCCAGCTGCTGCATGTGTCTGGTGAGGTACATGCAAAAGGGAGCATTATACTCTATTAGTGGTCTGATGATAGTCGAGTACAGAGGAGTTATAACATCCTTAGTCTTGGATGTGATGCCCTTATGAGGTGTACAATGTAGAAGGCTTTCTCTACCACTGTGGACACATGATGATCAAAATTTAGCTTCCTATCAACCTTTGTTTCCAAATCTCACACCACTGGGTTTGAGCTTACGTGGTGCTGTCAATATTGTAATTTGCAGGGAATTGCTCTTTGCCAAAGGGGATAATAATGCACTTTTTTGTGTTTCGTTTTAGTCGGTGGCTTTGGCACCAATCATTTGTCTGTGTTAGTCCCTTTTGTAATATGTTAACATCACTGGTGGACTCAATGACTCCACCCAGTTTGCAATCATCAACCAAACTTGGTAAGCTACAGGCCATCCACTTTAGCCTGGACTTTCGCGAAATAGATTCCAAACAGTAGTGTGTCCAGCACAGATCCTTGTGTTATGCCACTGGTAACTGATCTAGTGGTAGAGGTGGAATCACCAACTCTGACAGTATGCTTTCTGTCTGTGAGCTAGTTGGCTACCCATCTAGTGATGTAAGGGTTAATCCCTAGCTGGGAGAATTTCTCAATGATAGCTAAGTGGACAATTGTGTCATAAGGCTTGGCTAAGTCAAGATAGGCAGTATGTACTGTTTTGCCTTCATCAAGGGTTTTGGTGAAATTCTCAAAGAAGCCCACCAGGTTTAATAAGCATGAGCTACCATTAATGAAGCCAAACTGAGTCAGGTCAAGAGTATGAAGGTCACCTATGTACTTGTTGATAAGGTCCACGATGATTATTTCCATGGCCTTGCAGGTACGGCTGGTTAAACTTATGGGTGTATAGTTCCCAGGTTTAGTTGATGGGCCCCCTTTGTACAAGGGGATTACTGTTGCTGTTCTCCACTCTGCTGGAACAAAGCCAGTGCTCAGGCTGTGATTAAGCAGAGTGCCAAGTGGTTCTGCTAGGTCTTTTAGATTGTATAGTAAGCAGTCTGGGATGTTGTCTGGTCCCGTAGAGACCATGATTTGGCCTTGGACAGTGCAGATATGACCTGATCTTTGGAGATACTAAGCAGAGGACTGGTGTCAAGTATGCTTTGGGGTATGGTTGGTGGGGATGGGGGGGGGGTGAAGTTTGCACTAAATCTGTCAGCTTGCAGGTTGGCCATTTCCTCAGGTTCAGTATGAGGTGTACTGTCCACTACAAGTTCAGCACACAGCTGGGCATTCCTTTTCAGATTTCGGACATAAAGAATACCTTATGATTGTCCTTAGCTAGGGATGCTAATTTAGCTTTGTAATTAGCTTTAGAGGACTTTACAAGATATCTGATTTGCTTGTTCAAGCTATGAAGGGTATTCTTTCTCTGCTAAGTTCACTCTTGTTTTTAGACATCAGTTTCTTCCTTTTGTTATATAACTTATTTATGCTTGAGGTCCACCAAGGTGGCTTGTTTTTTTGGGGAGGACCTGGTTTTGATCTGGTCAGGTACAGCCAAATATATACAGTTGTTCAAGTGTTTATACAGGGCATTTGTGTACTCCTCTGCATAGGAGTCATTGGTGGCTGTACTAGCAGGGGGGTTGATTTTATTTATGTAAAGGGTTGTATAGGATTTATTGTAGAGGATTTGAACAATTTGAATAAAGCTAGATAGAAAGTGAAATAGGGTAAGATCGATAAAAGAAAACTTACATTAAGTCTATCAAATGTCTTATATGCATCCACTACAAGTGCAAAAACTGCGCATTTCTTATGTTGTGCGAAGGTCATTAGGGCTTCAAGAGCAAGGGTATTGTCGCAGGTTTGTCTGTAAGGGATATATCCAGACTGTTCTGGTGCAATAATGTGTGTTATTATTGATTTAAGTCTATTATCTAGGATAGATGTAAGCATTTTGACATCCAGATTTATTAAGGAGATGGGTCTGTAGCTTTTAGCTTAGGGTTTGCATGTTCTTTTAAGATGAAGACAGTTTTTGAAGAGTTAAAATGAACATCGGCGATATTATTAAGAATATAATTAAACAGAAGTAGTAGTACTCTAGAGATTATTGGAGGAACACGTTTTGTAAAATTCTGTCGAAAAACCAACTGGACCTGGTGATTTATGTGATTTTAAGTTCTTTATTGTAATAATAATTTCCTGCTGAGAGATAGGGGCTGACAACATTTTCTGTTGGTTATGATCAAATTTAGGGAAGGACAATTTCTGAAGACAGAGAGTTTTATCTTGTTCCGAAGCAGGGTAGATTTGTTCTCCATAAATCTGTGTGCATGTATTTTCAAATATGTTAAGTATATCTGTATTAGAACAGTATGTCTTGTCTAGGTGATGAATTTCAGATATAATGGATATAGATTTTTTGAGGGACATTAGTCTAGCTAGAACTCTAGAAGGGATTTGTGCCCCTTCAGCATAATTGGCCAGACTTACTGTTTCATGAAATGACAGGTTTTTAGCATTGAATAAGTAAAGATCTTTTTGAAGGTTTATTAGTTGTTCCTCAGTTTTTTTTAATTAAGGCATTTCTGTAAATCCAGTTCCAGTTTGTGGATGATTTCTTTTATTAGTGTTTATTCCTTACTCTAGAGTTTCTTATAATATGCTGCTTCCCCTTATTTGAGATTTAGTAGCTGCCCATTCAATGTCGAATGGGTGTTGGGAGATCTTTTCCAATAGGTCCTTTAAAAATAAGTTGATCCCTTCCATAACATCTTGTTTCAAAAGGAGGTTGGGGTTAAGAGTCCAATGACATTGTCTGTAGTTTAAATGCTGTTTATCAAACCAGTTTATGATTAATGAAATTTTTGAGTGATCAGAGAAGAATCTAGTGTTAATGTAACATTTTATGTTCATATTCAGAAATAGGTCAGAAATTAAGAAGAAATCAATTCTAGACCACATTTTGTGGCATTGGGAATAAAATGTAAACCTTTCGTGTGTGTTATCATTATTTTTATGCTTAAAAAGGATCAAATAATTTAAAATCATATTTTAGTTCAGCTAATGCAATAGTAACTTGAGGATTAAATAGTTTAATGGGGTTTGATCTGTCAGTAATAGGGTCCTGATATGCATTCCAGTCACCTCCTATAATTATATAGTGATTCTTAAATGCAGATAAAATATTGTAAAGAGACATAAAAAGTGTTGTTGTTTAGTAGAGGGGGGGCATAGAGGTTTAAAATCAAAATGGGTTTCTTTATAGAAGGGTTTTTACAGGTTATGTAACACCATCTTCCATTCATGTCTGCTTCGCATTGTAGTATGTTATCTTGGAAAGATTTCTTGATTATTAAGGCCACGCCCGCACTATTGGTCTTTTTGCCAGATGTGATAACTCGTTTAATCATCCTTTTTTCCCCATTTTTTGACCACTGGTTATCCATTATGTGGGATTCCTGAATCGGGATTATGTTTGCCTTCGATTTAAAAGTAAGGTGAAGGAAAAGATTCCTTTTATCCCTTGAGTGGATCCCCTTTACTTTCCAGGATTCAGTCTCCTACATTTTCTTCTGTTGTATATGTTAACGTATGGAAATGATATCTTATGAGACTGATGTTGGTGTAGGTAAAAATCTTTATAAAGTGTTTAGATGAATGACACATAATAGGGAGAAATAGAAAAAAAAGATGGCTATTGTTCTGTAGACACTGCTATCCCTGGCTCGAACAAAACCCTGAGAAAAACTACTAATCAGAGGGCAGTAGGATGCCTAAACTTAGAAATATAATATAAAACTTCCTTAAAATATCTTGTGTTCATGTTTATGTGGCCTTAAAATACCTGAGGAGCTAGCTGAAATCAAGATTATTTAGGATTAAATAACAATCTATCAGCCACAAAGTCATAATGGCCTTGTATGGTAAGCAGGAATACAGGAAACTACTACAATGTCCAACAAAGAAACTAACATGGAAACTTTAACAACTAAAACAAATTTTTCAGTTCTAGCCTTTCCAGAGAAAGATACCATACCAAAAAGATAGAGGACTACTAAGCAGCCAGAGTCTGTAAAATGGCAATTAAACTAAACTGGACCAACCAGCAAACTTAGAAGACATTAAATCAGAGCTTCAATCAATTCACCAGGTGATACAAGACCTTACTCTACAATTTAAGTCCTAGAAGGACTCTCAACCAACTATTAACCAGAATCAAGAAGTTGGAATCAAAAATACTGGAAAATGAAACAAAAATAGACAATCTCCAACAACATGCAGACAATAACTTTAAACTAATACAAGACACGTAATCCAAACTTATAGACCTAGAAGCCTGTTCACGAAGAAGCAACATGATCATGCATGGTATTCCTGAGTCTGTTACACATCCCAGCTTAATAACAGCTATCAAACAAATCTTATACATTTTAATGGATGACTCTGCAGAGATGAAAGGCATCAATATAGAGAGAGAGCACCGTGCCTTAAGCGAAACCGAAACAACAGATAAGCCAATGCCAATTTATGTTCATAGGTTCATAGGTTCATACTAGGCTATCTGCCCTGGGGCAATTATAAGCCTAGCCCGATTTTGTTTGGCTTACGCCACCCCTTGACTTGAGTATACTGTGCCCTTTTTACGGTTTAGTTTACTGTGCCTCTGTCTAATAGTGACACGGAAATAATCCCCAGAACAAACCTATGATCCCCCATCCACTCATCAGGATTCTTCTTGAAGAGATTCAATGAGGTGCTCTGCCTAACATGAATTGGAATTCTATTCTAGAGCGAAGGGAGCCTCTGGGTTATGAATCTGTCCCTCCAGCAAGTCCTATTTATTTCTGTGCTGAGGTTCAAGTCCCTCGAGCCTGTGGCTCTAAGGGATTTAGATTTACTGAGGTGGAGCATGTTCATTAATTCTGGATTGGACATAGCTTTATATGTCAGGCATAGAACGCCTCGAAGTAGGCGGTATGCAACTGAGTAGAGCTGGAGTTTTTTTAACCGAGCAGCATATGGCATCTGTTTGAGTCCCTTGATCCTCTTGGTGAGGTACTTTTGGGGTCTTTCTAATTGCTGCAGGTGTCGGGTAAGGTACATCCCAAAAGGGGCATTGTATTCTATGATGGGCCTGATGAGGGATGAATAAAGGGGCACGATTACCTCTCTTGATCTAGATGTGAATCCTTTCATGATGAGGTGGGCCATGTAGAAGGTCTTTCTAACCACTTTGGCAATGTGGTTGTCAAAGGAGAGATTGCTATCAACTTGGGTCCCCAGATCCTTAATTACTTTCTCTGTACTTAATGGTTTACCACCTATGTGGTAGTTTGTGGGCACATTGTTTTTGCCAAAGGGTATGACTATACACTTTTTGGCATTTAGCTTTAGACCATGGCTCTGGCACCAGTTATCCGTCTCTGTGATACCTTTTTGAAGGATGTTTGTGTCAGCTGGAGAGTCGATTATGGCACCCAGTTTGCAGTCATCTGCGAACTTGGTGAGCCATAGTCCTCCCACGTTGGCCTGTACCTCGGAAAAGTACATACCGAACAAGAGCGGTCCCAGGACAGAACCTTGTGGGACACCACTTGTTACTGTTATAATATTGTTAAAATATTAAAATGTTAAAATATTAAACTACCAGGATATGACTAAAATTCTTCAAACAGCAAAAAGAAAAGGTTCTCTTACCTGAAATGGGCATTGGATCTCTCTGGAGCAGGATCTCCCTCTTCAGATAAGGGAGGCAAGACAAATCCTCTCTCTGTTCTGCCATTTCCTAATAAACAGGAAAATTAAATTCCAAATGAAGATCCCGAACACACTAATATTCTTCTATTGGAAAACAAAATACTCCACTACATCCCTTAAAAAGGCAAAAGAAGTGTTCTCTTCCCCTTTTCAAGAAATACCTACACTGGAAATAGCGTCTAAATAAATATGGCCAATGCAACTTGTGGGGCCGCTTCCATGTCTCTTCAGAGGAGTGAGTGTTGCTCATGACATATCTGCACCAGGCCTGGCCTGTTTTCCAAAGATTGTGGATCAGAGTTGTTTCAGCGAAATGAAAAGAAAGGTTCAGAGTGTATAGTCGGTCAAGATATGAAGTTGTCAACACCTTTTATTTCCTTCCTGTAACTTGTCTACCCTGCCTCGTTTGGAAGTCCCGGTCTTCAAACGGCTTTCATTCAGTGATGGCCAAGCGGAAATCCCTACCTTCTCCCTTCTTTCTTTTCTTCCTTTTTTTTTTTCTTTCTTATTTCATGGGCACCTGTATTATTTTGCTAAGGTGAACCTGAGTGACATCACAGGGACTTTTCTGAATTCCTAGGTCTACCCGTAGTGTGAAAATATAGAAAAATGCTGCATTACACGGAAGACAACATTATTCCAGGCCAGTATTGATAAGGTACTCCACTGTTTAAAATACTCGTTCTATTCAATAATGTCATTCAAACCTTGCTCAATTTGTAAACTTTGAAAATACACTAGCTGAGCTAGCTGCAATAATGCATCAAGGCTTAGGGTTGATTAAATAACCAAAACTAATATTTGGAGACCTTAGTAATGTTTTGTCAACAGTATAAACTAATCGCTTCTTTATGTATAAAGGTTCAATCCAAAATGAAGGAGGTGAATACGCCACAACTATCGAAGCAAACCAGGTAGACAAACGTAAAAGATAAAACCCTTTATTCAAAAGAAGTAAGCGCTTTCACGTCACATAGAACGCTTCATCAGACTTTAATCAAAGCTGATTCTGAAAACTGATAATCAAAACTAATGTTTGGAGACCTTAGGTATGTTTTATTAACAGTGTAAGCTAACTGGATCTTTATGTATAAGGAAATCTTCCCTCGGCATCAAGCATGTTGAAACCTTTGGAACCATTGCCAGCTTTGGCACAGATGCAGCCTTTGGAGCCGATCATCAAGCTTATTACCACTTTGGATCCAGTAGCTACCTCGGTTCCAGGTTTTCCGTCGGCACTGAGCATGTTGAAACCTGCAGAACCATTGCCAGCTTTGGCACAGATGAAGCCTTTGGAGCCAATCATTGAGCTCACTACCACTTTGGATCCAGTAGTTACCTCGGCTCTGAGTCTTCCCTCAGCACTGAGCATGTTGAAACCTTCAGAACCATTGCCAGCTTTGACACAGATACAGCCTTTGTAACCAATTATCAAGCTCACTACCGCTTTGGTTCCAGTGGCTACCTTGGCTCTGAGTCTTCCCTTGGCACCAAGCATGGTGAAGCCTGCGGTGCAGTTGCCAGCCTCGGTACTGACTCAGCCTTTGGTCCCCAATCCTACTACTACTTAGTTTCCAGAAACTACCTCAGCTCCAACTCTTCCTTCAGCACCAAGCATTGTATTCACAACACATTTAATGCCAATCTTAAAGCTACAGGCTTAGGGACCAGCTGTCTTGACATCATGGACACAATACCATCCTCCTTAGACCCGTTTCTAGGTCGAGTATGCAGTACATAGGATGCCTCCTTTTCCCTTCCAGAATATCCACTTGATCAACCAGGAGCCTTTCTGAACATGGGGAGCATCTTGTGGACCAGCTGTTGGCAGCCAGGAGATTATCCACTCCTTCTGAGATCCATTTGGATCAGAGGTCTTCTGCTCTAATGCACTTATGGAACCTATTACCTCAGTGCCAATACTCCTTTACTCGGTTCTGACTTCATTCTTTTGGTCCACGGTTCCTACGGAACTGACCCCTCTTCAATCTAGGAATTGGAGGATGGGCGCTTTGGGCCAGGGTATGGAACCATCCTCTCCTCCTTTCTGTCCTTGTTACAAGGAGACCTTGACAAAAGACATGGATTATGTTCATGGTCATCTCCTTCAGAGACATCCTGGAAATCCTGAAGCAGCAGGTGATTATAAACCCAACAATTTGCCCGAGGAGCCATTTTCCTGCAGGCTTTTCACACCCGACCTTCTACCTCTTGGCTGACCCTACCTGCCAATGAGCTTCCCCAGCTCTTCGTGGCAGCACCCATGAAAGAGCCCTCATACCTGTGAAACTATTCCCCAGAGACCTGGCAAATTCTTTCTCCCCTGAAGACAGCCCCCATTAGTCCAAATGGTTACCAGCTGATACTATGGTACTGGCATCAGCCACTAAAAAGGACTTGGCTGAGGAAAAATTTCACTATTCATCCACCCAACAGGGAGCCCTGGGTGGTAGTCAGACTGGTAAAGCAGGTGTTGCTTCAGAGATTTCTACTGTATGATCAATTAACTATTTGCACCTTTTACAAGGCTCCAGAGGGACCTGATAACTGAGTTATCTGGAACTCTCGTGGGACCATTGTCTGACTAGGTCAGGCACAAGGTGGCCTCACAGTTTGCAACCCTGGAATCAATATCCAACTTGCTCATGAGGTTGATCTCACATGCGACTGAAGGGGCAGCTAGAACAGCAGATTCGGGCATGGTCATGAGACATCATGCCTGGATCCACATTTGTGACTTTGCGGACTCCTTCAATTCTTCCCCTTTTCAATGCTTCCATTGAAGCATCATCTCTTTTTCAGATCCAAAGCAAAGGACATAGGTGCAAACAAGATGGAAAGGCCCTGTAGGCCTATCATTCTTCAACCATCAATGTATATCCTTTAGGAATCAGAGGAGTGGAAAATTGTGGCACAAAAAATCTCAGAGTCCTTTCGTGCCACTCGTGGCGATGATGCCCCCAAGGGCAAAGGGGTAACAATCCAGGAAGATGCCCTTACAGAGGCAGAAGGGGTCCCCATAATCAAGACTTCAGGGACTCTTTCTCTGAACAATCTTATCAGTGCTCCTGAGGAGCATCTTGATTGCTGTCCTCTGGAAGCAGTCGGGTCATTTTTTTTCTTTTTCTCTCTCTGCACTAAGCTGCCTGGCTCTCCATTATCAATGATCATTGGGGGCAGAGAATCATTACCAGAGGTTACTTCTTTCCCCTTTTTTCTCAGAGAGAATGTCATCCAACCAGTCTCATCAGACCAATGCGGATTCCGGTTCTACTCATGATGCTTTTTGGTGCCAAAAAAGAGAGGGGACAAGAGACCAATTCCAGATCTCAGCAGTTTAAACAAAGTTGTCACCCAAACTAAAATCCCGAATGGTCACGGTTCAGTTCATTCTCCCCTTTTTGGGATGAGACAATTGGATGCAGTCAATAGATCTTCCAGATGTATATTACCATATCAAGATGGATAAACGCTCCAGAAGTCTACTTCACTTCCGCCGAGGGGCCAGTCACTATCAATTTTGCGCCCTGCCGTTCAGCCTCTCTACAACCCCAGAGTGCCCACAAAATGCATAGCAATACTAACAGATCACTTAGTCTGCAAGGATTCTGGATGTTTCCATTTTTGGACAATTGACTCCTCACCCCCCACTAAGCATCTTCCAGTAACAGCATTGCATCATACTCTCTCTCTCTCTAACAAGAGTATTGGGAATTACAACACATTGGGAGAAGTCAAAGCTCACTCCTACACATCAGATAGAGTCTTTGGAGCTGTTTTCAAAACCCAGCCCTGTCTAGTATCACTCCCAGATATCAGGCTGCAGCATCTCAGACTCCAGCTACAACTGATACTCTGCTAAACAACAGTCTCAGCTGGAGAAGTACTTTAGACCCTAGGTTCAGTGGCAGCCTTGATTCCTTTTATACCTCTAGTAAAGCTATACACGCTGACCCTGCAATGGCTCCTTCTTTGCAATGGTTCCCCAGCCCTCACCCTCTCTATTATTGGATTCCAATATCCAACTGTTGCAAATAGGGCCTTCTTTGGTGGATTACACCAAATGCAGCGCTTTGGAGTCGCCTATTACAATCTCTTTAGTCCGCAGCCATTGTGACCACAGATGCTTCCCTGATCCGGTGAGGGGCCCCCTTTTTTCAGGAAAAGACGGTCCAAGGCACATGGTTCTCTTCAGAGGACCATCTCCATATCAATGTTCTGGAACTAAGAGCAGTGCTGTTAGCATTGCAGACCTTCCATCCAGCTCTCCCTTCTGGGACAGTTGCAATTCAGTCAAACAGTATGTCAGTGGTCTGGTACTTCTACAATCAATGTGGAACCTAGTTCTACCTTATGTGTCAAAAGCCATGAGATTTTTGGCTATGGGCAATAGCTTCCAACTGCTTTCTGATAACAATGCACATCCCGGGGAGTTCCAATGTAATTATGAACAAACTGGGCAGATGCTTTCTCCAACCGCATGAGTGATTCCTCAATCCCGAGGTGGCGTCAGAAATATTCATCCACTGGAGCCAGCCTTGCTGTGTTCTCTTTGGCTCTCCTTCAAGCAACGAGTGCAGCAGTTTTGCCTTTGCCCTTCTTTCCCCAAAAAGGGGGTAACCAAGGGACACTCCGATCCACTATTGGCCCATGAAAATTCTTTTGTAAAAAAAAAAAAAAAAAAAAAAAAACACATCACTTGAGATGCAAAGTAATCCTCACAGCTCCGTTCTGGCCTCGACAAGTGTGGTCCCCCTTTCCTCAGCCCAGTCTGGTATATCTGCCATGGACACTGGATCACCTACCAGATCTGTAACTCATGCCCTCTTTTGTCTTTCTATTTATGCAAAGCCTTCCTTAAAGGAATCTTTCATATCAGGCCTCCTATCAGACAACCTGTAGAGCCTTCAAACCATACTCTAGTCCTTCACTCCTTGACATAAAAACATTTGAACCAGCCGCGAAACGTGACATATAGTTTTTAGTCTTGGAAATATTTATTCTTCATAGCCTTCACATCTTCCAGAAGAATCTCAGACTTGCAGACTTTGTGTATAAAGCAGCCCTACCTGGTCTTCCATAAAGACAGTGTCACATCAGACATATCCATCCTTTCTCCCCTAAGTGATTTCTGATTTTTTTTCCTTAACCAGATTTGTCTTCACTCCTTAGATGTACACAGGCAATTGAGTTTTTACCTAGAGTGGACTAAAGTTTTTTTCGTAAGTCTGAACAGCCTTTCATCTATTCTACAAACAATGGACCTATGCCAAGGATTAAAGCTCATTCCACCAGATCTCTGACAACCTCTATAATGTTCCATTCCAGGCATTCTCTGGATGACATCTGTGAAGCAGCCACTTGGGCTAAGCCTCAGACTTTTATTAGTCATTACAAATTGCATTTGGTCTCCAAAGGGAGAGCTTCCTTTGGCTCAATGGTACTCAGGAATGTTCTTCCATAAGGGCTACCCAGGTTCCTCAAGGTAGCTTGGGATTCTGTCCCATCAGTGATGAATGGAAAGATTAACAACATCAGATAAAGAAGTTATGTCTTACCATAACATTTCATCTCTGTTGTTGATCTTCCATTCATCACTTCCCACTCTCCTACCCCCTCCAAAGGTTCCTGGGTATGCTTTGGGTTTATGTGGTACCTTAGGTTATTTATGCAGAAGTGGCCTCAGCTTTACTTACTTTTTTTCTAGCAAACTTGATCTGAGGTAATGGTGAGAGGGGCATTCTGGGTAGAGACTTAACTTGAGAGGTTTTGGCTAGCTCGAGCTTGCTACAAGGCCAGCTCAGTTCCGAGGATGGAACCGATAACCCATCAGTGATGAATGGAAGAAGATCAACAACATAGATAAAACATTATGGTAAGACATAACTTCGTTTTTTGTTTTAAGTATAGAATGGATATAAAATGGTACACAATATTAATAATGTTTATATTGGTAAACTTTAACCTTCCTGTTAAATTGTTCTAGATCTAGTAATAACTAGAACAATGTTAGTGGTATTTATACAGTTTATGTCTTTATTTTAAAATATCCTGCATTATAATAAAAGCAGGTATTTTAACGTTAATTAAATCTCCCTTATATTTTCACCTACTCTTGAATCTACTTCTCTGGCTCTCCTGTTTTCTGGTTTACAGACTCGTAACTATAAGGAGACGGGTTAGAGGTAGTTAGTAGTCATTGAAGAGGGAATTAGTATGTTAGGCTTTTTCTGTTTATTATATGTTTTTAACAAGGGGAAAATTAGCACTGTGATACCCTATCCAAATTGTCCTTGCTTTATAAATCCTGAACATTTTCTGGTACTACTAGCAGGGGGTTTGAAACTTGTTATACCATTACTTAGTAGGCTGTAGTTTTTTTGCTACTGCAGGGGTGCCAGGTCCGATTGTTACTTCAACTAAGACCAATTTATGGTCTGACCTTACCAGAGAGAGCAGCACATAGGGGGTAGTGCAGCAACCTCCCATCTCGGTGAGTACTAAGTCTAAGTCTTGGACATTTGACCTCCTTATTGGGGTGCAGAACTGTTCCAGAGCATTTGTATTGACAAAGCCAGGAACCTCATGGCAAGCATGTTTGTGCTCACATATGTTGCCCAGTCAAAGGAAGGATAGCTGAATTCCCCCATGACTGAGGTGTTTGGCTCTATAGTGAGTGACTCTAGCAAGTCCAGGTAGGCAGTATGCTTCTCTTGGTTCATGGTGGGGACCTATAGCAAGCAATGCTGTGACAGAGTGTTTTACCTATAGTTAGTTGTGAAGTTCTGAAGTGGCTCAAGAGAGTTATACTGTTTAATCAGTCTCAGTGTATATTTGGCTTTAATGAAGATGGATACACCTCCACCTTTGGTTATTTCACTCCAATTTTGAGGTTTGTAAATGTGGAAGGCATTGTAGCCTTAAATGGCCAGGGTGCTCACTGTGGTCTTGAACTATCTCTCAGTGACTGCACAAATGTCAGCATCTTCCAAGGTGATGATTGCTTCCAGGGAATTCAGTTTCCTGTTCAGAATCCTAGCATTAAGCAGCATAACCTTGAGTGTGTCTTATGTATACTATAATGTGATCTGAAGTGGTGCCTGAGTACTCATGGCATGTGACAGATCAAAGAAGAAGGCAGTAGAATAGAGACACAATCTGATCCAAAACAGCAATATGTCTTATCAATTGGTTATCAAAACCACACTAAGAGTCCCCAAATCCACTAAGTCAGAGCTGATCCCTGGTGAATGCTGAGTACATGCAGAGGGGCCATTGTCCTAAGGGCAATCAGTGGTGGAATTGGCTGAGTCATGATGGCAGTTGGATGATGCACCAGCCTGTTCCTATTGCACATTCATTCCCAGAAATTGGTGGGCATGTGCAGGGAGAGATGATAGGGCAAGGAGTAGAAAATCCCTCCTCTACAACAGTATAACACTGTACCATGAGCCTCCATCTCCTCACCAGCCGAAGCTTGGGTCTGAGTAGGTCCATGGGAGGTAAGCAGTGTCTACAACAGTATGACACCTGTACCATGAGACTATGTCTCCTCACCAGCCCATGCAGGGGTCTGGGTAGGTCCATGGGAAGGTAAAGAGTATCTACAACAGTATGACACTGTACCATGAGTCTCCATCTCCTCACCAGCTGCAGCACAGCTCTGAGAAAGTCCATGAAGAGTTAAGGAGTATACAAGGAAAGACACGGTGGCAACTAATGGTCAGCTGCAAGGAGCAAAAAAAGGCTACTAATTCAGATAGATCCTTCTGCTTGAGTGACCTTCTCTCCACCAAAACTAATCTGAACATCAGAATCTCTTAATTATGAGGCTTTAGGGGGGAGGTGGGGACAGCTAATTCCTGTACTGCTTCTGTTAATTCCCTAACTCTGGTAATTATACTGTGGCCTTATTGCTAATCTTGTTGGCATTTTCCATCTTCTTTATTCCTGATGCTAGTCTCCTGAAAACTTTCTGCCTGAATCTCCTAACTTTGTTAATCTGGCAAAGGCCCCACATGTTTCAGATCTTTATACTGTTACGACTCTGCCTAATACTAAAGCTTGAGAGCTTTCACTGGCTCGAGGTTACACCCTATCCCATGATTCCTGGCAACAATTCCCCAGATCTCGTTTGCTGCTTTGTTGGTTCAGGATTGCTTTTTTTCTGGCTCAGGCTAAGTCTTTAGTTATTTACTTTTGACTGAATATTTTGCTATCCTTTTAGCATATAACCTTTAACATCTGTAGTTTAGGGTAGAGCAGTTTGTTTTTTGATAGTCTAGTGTTCCCCCTTTT
This sequence comes from Protopterus annectens, assembly GCF_019279795.1. Classification (NCBI taxonomy): domain Eukaryota; kingdom Metazoa; phylum Chordata; order Ceratodontiformes; family Protopteridae; genus Protopterus; species Protopterus annectens. The sequence continues at coordinate 943,906,635 of NC_056737.1, read as the reverse complement.
TGTATTGTCGCTGGTTGTAGCTTTGTTGTGTGGGCTGTCATTTTTTTTCTCTGAGGCCTCTTGACTCCCTATCCCGTCTAGCTTTAAGTTTGTCCTGAACAAATCCATTTGACTTAGAGGATTCATGTTTTTTTTTGTCCCCTTTGTTTTTTTGCCCCTTGTAGTTAGAGGGCTTTCCTCCTCCTTTTCTACTTCCTTTCCTGAGGTTTCATCGTTTAAGTTAGAGACGTCTCCTCTGGCTAGAGGAGATCATTGTTTAAATTAGAGACCTCTAATCTAGCATTATTCTTGGTTTGTTCCCCCTGTAAAAAATATATATATATATATATATTTTGCTGTGATAATTGTGTTTTTTCCTTCTGCCTTTCTGTGTACTGGTTGATAGGTGTACTGTTGTGATATACTTATCCTTTTTTCTTGTCTAATTAGTACAGTGTTCCTAAGGATACTGGTAAGGAAGCCAAGCAATCTGGCTTTAAAAAGTGTGACTCGTGCACACAGAAGATGTCGCTTACTGATGGACACACTAGCTGTGTATATTGCTTAGGTGATGCTCATCTGCAGGACTCCTGTTCTATCTGTCATGGATTCAGTTCCAGGGCCCTGCAGGAATGTAAAAATAAGATCATTCTAAGAGGTCTACTTAAGGGACTGTTTGATGTGACTATTGAAGGGAATCAGCCCTCTAAATCCTCATCTGAGAAGTCTTCAAAAAGATCTTCTTCAGCTCCGGATTCTAAGCTGACCAAGAAGCCTGAGAAACATGCAACTTTGGACCTGAAGGCTGTCAGGCCTTAGAAGACAACAACTCCATCAGTTTCCAGCTGTATTAGAACTGACATGGAGCCAAAAAAGGAGCTGGTCCCCGACTTTGGAACCGGTCTACTCAGTGCCCCAGTCACCCTTTTTGCAATTGGTGTCTGGTAGACATAAATCCTCCCCGTTCTCCTCTCGATCCACCAGGAGTCTCTCAGATGATGATGATGTGGAGTGAGGGTCAAGAGGTTACTTCGGACACTGGCCTTAGCCAAAATTCTCTCGAGCCCAGCCCAGTTGGAAGTGAAGCCACCACCTATACCTACCTTGTCTTCTGTTCCTCCTCCAACTTGGATGAGCTTGGAGCCGGAGTGCCTGGATGCCCTTACGGTGGAACCGTCTGTCAGAAAACCACATCTGGTGTCTCAACCCTGGCTTCTGCTCCAAACTCTTCAATGTTGTCTTCTCTCGAAGGGTCTGAGAGCTGTCAGGTCCAGACAGGAGAGTCGGATTGGACCCTTGTTGGATCCTACTCTTCCTCTTGGGGCTTCAGTACAGGTGAGTTCAGCTCTCACATCTGCCTCTGAGACATCCTCCTTGGCACAGAGGAGGTCTCCAGGCTCCTCCAAGCCGGAGGGCTCTCTCATGCCAGGATCGCGGTGCTTTCGAGGTGATGAGGAGCATGCTGTTCCCCCAGACTGCTCCACCCTCAGCTTCAACTACTCTTCCTCCAAAAGGACTGGTGTCAAACTCTGTACCATCCCTCCAGCCCAAGCATAGAGAGCCAATGCCCCAGGACGTCCCAATGCATGATCCACTCACTTCTGAAACTTCCCCGGAGTATCCCTCTGATGAGGTCCCTTGGAATAGGACTTGTAAGAGGCAACATTTAGACTTCCCTGAGTCTGTCATGTCTGATATGGACTTAGAGGATTCAGAAGGGTCCCCACAGTCATCCTCTGAGGATGTCTCCTTTTCAAACATCTTAGAGATCCTGAAGCACAGAGGTGGGTGGAAGACCCTCTCCCCTTCTGAAGATGAGTCTGTATACCTGGAGGCATTTGGATCTCGAGCCCCCACCACTTGGGTGTCTCTGCCTTTCGACCGACTCCTTGGCATAGTCAATCAAAAGGCGTGGAGCTCTCCAGAATACATTCTCGGGCAGGTCCTTCCAGTGCTCCTGAAAGGAGGCCCCCTTTTCCACCTCTAGAGGAAGTCGGGGGCAGATTATCACTCTACCCAAAGGCCTGGCTCAACATCATTCAAGACAAATGAGTACAGTTGATTATATCCAGGGGACACAACATACCCTTCTCTTCTCCACCCCCTCCATCAAGATCAATCCCAGGCATCCCAACTGGTCAAAGGGATCAAGCAACCCTAGAAATCCAAAGGTTGCTAGAAAAAAGTCATCCAAAAAGTCCCCACAGACCAAATCGAATCTGGGACTTACTCAAGGTTCTTTTTCATTCCAAACTCCAGTCTTGGATCTTAGCAAGCTGAACAAGTCTGTAAAAAAAGCAAAGCTCCGGATGGTGACATTGCAGTCTATACTCCCTTTTCTGGGACAAGACAATTGGATGTGCTCAATAGATCTTCAGGATGCATACTACCATGTATAGATGGGCAGGCAATCCAGGAGATATCCACACTTCCAGCTGGGAGTCAGCCATTACCAATTCAGAGTTCTGCCCTTTGGTCTCACTACAGCCCCCAGAGTGTTTACCAAATGCATGGCAATAGGCATGGCTCACCTGAGGTATCTAGGATTCCAGGTGTTTCCATACTTAGACGACAAGCTCCTGACCGCCACCACAGAGCATCTACCAACCAATGCAAGGGACACCACCATTCATCTCTGCTCAGAGCTAGGTATTATTATAAATTTAAAAAAATCTGCTTTGTTGCCTTCACAGCATATTACCTCCATAGGGACAGACTTAAACACAAAAGACATGGTAGCAAAAGTGCCTCACAACAGGGTAAAAACGCTATGTCATCAGATATCAATCTCGCTCATGAGGAGGAAAGTGCAGGCAAAGTTTGTTCTCAAGGTTCTGGGTTCAATGGCAGCTGCGACAACATTAGATGTTAAGTTGTCTATCTTGCCTTCATTCTTGCTGGTTGTTTGGCAACTGGCTCTGACTCGGCCATCTTCAAAAGCTCGAGAGCTGCTTACTGGCTCGAGGCCCCCCCTATATCCCATGATGCCTGGCGCTAGATACCCAGATCTTGTTTGCTGCTTCTGCTACGAGGTTGTGTTTACTGGCTCAGGTCATATATTTTCTCTTTATTCACTATATTTAGGACTTTTTTGTACTTTATTGAATATACGCTTATTGTCATAGCTTAGTAGGTTCTATGGTAGTTTGTTAGTGTCCCACCCCCTTAAAAACTTGTTTTCTCCTTAGAGAGCTTTCCTCTCCCTCCCCCACTCCTGTTTACCTTTTCAAAGTAAGCCGTTTTAGTTATAGGCTTATCATTGTTTTATTTTTTAAGGTAGACAAAGTTCATTAGAATTTGTGGTAGTTGTAGGTCTTATATTATATAGTGTGTGTGTGTGTGCTGATAGGGTGTGGTAACTTGTGTGGTTTGTGTATATTTTTTTCCAGTTACCTACTCTCCTTTATACTTTTTCTTTGTAATTGATTTTCCTTCACAGGAATGTCTAAAGACACAAAAGTGTTGGGATTCAAGAAGTGTGACTCATGCTGTCAGAAAATGTCTCTGACAGATGGTCACACTTCTTGTGTTTATTGCTTGGGCTCCCTACACCTGCAGGACTCTTGTTCGGTGTGTCACGCCTTTAGTCCAAGAGTCCTGCAGGAGTGTAGGAATAAGCTTATCCTTAGGGGTTTGCTTAAACCTGAAGGATCACCGGCCAAGACTCAGTCAGTGAAACCTTCTAGGCCATCGAAGCCATCGGCTCCCAGCTCGGAGCCATCGCAGAGTATGGCTTCTGCTTCAACTTCGGTTCTGGCTGGAACCGAAGCACCTATCTCTACATCAACTTTGGCTCTGACTGGAGCCGAAGTACCTATCTCCCAGTCGGCCCCGACTCTTCCGTTGGAACCGTCAGGGAGTCGAAAATGCTCCAGGTCACCATCCTTGGAGTCAATACACTCGGCTCCAGGGTCACCCTTACTGCAATCTGAGTGTAGTCATCGGTCCCACTCTTCTCGGTCATCTAGGTTATCTGACCATGATTTGGAGAGAGTGGTGAACAGGCTTTTAGAGTCACAGGCCCTGGCAAAAATGCTATCCAGCCCCCCTCATCAGGGCTTGGCTCTACCTGTTTATCCGATAGTTCCTCCTTCGACTCATCCCTTGAGTTCGGAGCCGGAGCATGCTGGGGCTGGAACCGTGGGTCCGTCAGCACCAATACCTCCCCTTTCGGTTCCGTCGTTGGCTCTGATCTCTTCCATGGTGCCATCCTTGGAGGGATCTGGGCGCCGGGACTCCCTCATCAGCTCCGAGGGGGCGAGTGGCATCGGACCCTTGTCTGACCCCGTTCTCCCTCTCGGAGCTTCAGCGCAGGTGAGTTCGGCTCCTACATTGGCTTCGGAGACGTCTCTCTTGGTGCCGGAAAGGATTCCGGTCTCTTTGGAGCCAGAGCCTTCTCTGGTATCGGGAAGGGGCGCCTTCAAGGTCATGAGGAGTGTGCTGGCATCTGAGTCAGCCTCACGGTCAGCCTCATCGGCTCCTCCCCCCATGGTGCCTGCTCCTGCCTCTGCCCCTCCTCCAGACCCCAAGCGTAGGGAACAAGCACTCCAGGGCACCCCATTCGGTGTATCTTCCTCTTCTGAGGCCTCCCCCGTTCATTCAGAGGAGCCCCCTTGAAAAAGGAAATGCAAGAGGAAGCATGTTGACTCCCCTGAGTCTGTCACTTCAGATACTGACTTGGAGGAGTCGGAAGGGTCCTCGAGATCCCCCTCTGAGGACGTCACATTCTCAGACATCCTTGAAATCCTTAGGCAGAGGGGGAACTGGACTACCCTTAACCCTTCCGAGGATGAGTCGGTATTCCTGGACACGTTTGGTTCCCGACCCTCCACCTCTTGGGTGTCTCCGCCTTTCAATCCACTGATGTCGGTGGTGGCTCAAAAGGCATGGTCAGCTCCAGACTTAATGGAACCAACTCCCCGTAGGCCCACAAAATTCATCACTGCCCCTCAAGACAAGCAATTTCTGACCAAGGGTGTTCCCGTGGATGCCATGGTGGTAGCAGCAGCCACTATAAAGGAGTTGGCTGAAACGTCTTCATCTGTCCATCCCCCTAATAAGGAATCTAGGACGATGGACAGATATGGGAAGTGGATGTTTTCCTCAGCGACCTTTTCTATGAGGTCTCTGAACTATTTGTGCCATTTTACCCACCTTCAAAGGGATCTCCTTAAAGAGCTAGGAGATACCCTTCAAGATCCATCAGCTGCGGGGGCTCAGGCTAAGATTGCCTCCCAGCTGGCGACTCTAAATACTGTAGTAAACTCCTCCATGCGGCTCATCTCTTATGCAGCCGATGGAGCGAGTAGGGCCGCAGGCACAGGTGTGGCTTTGAGGAGACACTCTTGGATGCGGTTATGCAACTTTGCGGAACCCTTCAAGATGTCTTTCACCAACACCCCCTTTGATGGTTCTGCTCTGTTTGGACCACAGGTGAAGGATACCCTTATCAGATGTGAGCAGGAAGGCAAGACTCTCTCTGCCGTTGGAGTCCGTTTTTTCACTCCTTCAAGACCGTATCCCAAGGGTCAGAAGAGTGGGAAGATGTGGTTCTGGAAATCCCAGGGAGCCATGCCTGATACACGTGGAGAGTTCCCCTCCAGGGGCAGAGGAGGGAACAACAATAGACGCCACCCTAGGGGCAGGGGCAGTCCGCAAAATCAGGGCCAAAGAGAATCCTTCTCTGACAAGCCCTTCCAGCATCCCTGAAGTGCTGCCCAACTGTCCACCTTCGGAGACAGTCAGGGGAAGATTATTCTGTACCCAAAAGCCTGGCAAAGTATAACACAAGACAAATGGGTGCTTTCTATCATATCCGAAGGCTACAAAATTCCCTTCTTTCGCACTTCACTCTTTTCCAACAAATCCCTTCCAGATGTTCCACCCAATCTAAGGGATCAAGCAGTTCAAGAAATTTCAAAACTGCTAAGAAAAAGCCATCCAGTCAGTCCCAGCAGACCAACAAGGATCCGGAACTTACTCAAGGTTCTTTTTGGTACCAAAAAAGACAGGGGACTGGAAACCAATTCTGGATCTCAGCAGACTAAACAGGTCTGTTCAAAGAACGAAGTTCCGGATGGTCACGCTACAGTCCATTTTACCCTTTCTGGGTCAGGACAATTGGATGTGCTCCATAGATCTTCAGGATGCGTACTACCATATCAAAATGCACAGACGCTTCAGAAGATTCCTCCGCTTCCGGCTGGGAGCCAGTCATTATCAGTTCAGAGCGCTGCCCTTTGGTCTCACCACAGCCCCCAGGGTGTTCACCAAATGTTTGGCAGTAGTCACCACTCACTTGAGATGGCAAGGATTCCAGGTGTTTCCATATTTAGATGACTGGCTCCTTACTGCAACCACCAGGCATCACCTGCTGCTAGCCAGAGACTACACCATCCAAACGTGCTCTACTCTAGGCATCACAATAAATTTTGAAAAGTCTGCATTGTCGCCTTGTCAATCTATCAACTTTATAGGTGCAAATTTAAACATAAAGGACATGTCAGCGACTCTCCCAGCAGACAGAGTGTTAGCCATTCGATGATATGTGCAGGTCGTATTAGATTGCAAAAAGATTCAGGCCAGATTTGTCCTAAAAACATTGGGTCTCATGGCAGCGGCTATAATACTAGTTCCCCTTGCACGTTTTCACATGAGGATTCTTCAGTGGATGTTGTTCACACAATGGTCCTTCCAGCAACTCCCAATGTCTCACATGATAATGATCACACAGTCATGCAAAAACCAACTTGTTTGGTGGATGGTTTCCCCATCATTACACCAGGGTAGACCATTCATTTTTCCTCCTCCAGTAGCTACGGTGACCATGGATGCCTCCCTGATTGGGTGGGGGGGTCATTTTCAGGGCAGAACAGTCCAAGGCACCTGGCAGCCTCACGAGTACCATCTGCATATTAATGTCTTGGAGATGAGAGCCGTGCTTTTAGCGTTGCAAGCTCTTCAGAACTCTCTTCCCACCGGGACCATTGCAATTTAAACAGACAATATGTCAGTGGTATGGTACATCAACAAGCAGGGCAGAACCAAGTTGTACCCCTTATGTCGAGAAGCACTCAGACTTTGGCAGTGGGTGATCTCTTCCCAACAGTTTCTGATAGCAGTGCACATCCCTGGGAAGTCCAACGTTATAGCAGACAGGCTGAGCAGAGCAATTCTTATGCCTCACGAGTGGTCTCTCAATCAGACTGTAGTGGACAAAATCTTCCGCAAATGGGGTCAGCCTTGCTGTGACCTTTTTGCCACCCCCTTCAACAGCAAGTGCGACAATTTCTTCTCTCTCCTTCCTCTCCCCGGACACCTCTCCAGCGGTGCTCTAGTTCACGATTGGCCCCAGGGACTTCTTTATGCATTCCCTCCATTTCCCCTGATTCCCAAGCTAATTCAGAAAGCTACCACATTGGGATGCAAGATGATCCTCATTGCCCTTTACTGGCCTCGACAAATTTGGTTCCCTTTCCTGCATCATCACCTTCTGGAGCAACCCTGGACCCAATTCCAGAACTCCTGATCCATCAATCAGGCTGGCTGCACCAGTCTCTTCAATCTCTCCAGCTCACTGCTTGGTTTCTCCACTTCAGACCTTAGCCAGGCTTCCCAACATCTCTCATTCGGTGCTTGAAATCATCTTATCCTCGCATAAGTCGACCACTAGGAAAACTTATGCTAGCAAGTGGAAACGTTTTTTCTTATGGGCAGAGAACAGGAAGATAGATCCCTTTTCAGCCCCTATGCACCATATTTTAGAATTTCTAGCAGAACTTTTTCGAACAGGATCCTCTTCTGCCACGATTAGAGTTCAGCTAGCTGCAATTTCAAACTTTCATACGGGCCTATCTGATTCCAGCATCATGTCCCATAAGCTTTGTAAAGCCTTTCTTAAAGGGACCACTCTACTCAGGCCCCCAGTAAGAGATCCCCCGCCTCCGTGGGATCTGAATTTGATTCTAGCTTCCCTGATACTGCCCCCCTTTGAATCGGCAGCTTCCTGTTCCTTGAAGTTTCTTTCTTGGAAAACCCTTCTTCTGGTCGCAGTTACATCGGCCAGAAGAGTTTCTGAACTTCAGGCTCTTTGTGTTCGTCCTCCTTACCTAGTTTTTCACAATGATAGAGTTTCTCTTCGGACTAACCCTTCCTTTCTTCCAAAGGTTACTTCTGATTATAATTTGAATCAGTCCATTGAACTACCTGTGTTCTTTTCAAATTATTCCAACAAGGCAGAATACAAGTTACATCAGCTGGACGTCCATAGACAATTACGCTTTTACTTGCATAGAACCAGGCAAATCAGAAAATCAGACCAGTTGTTCCTGTCTTACGCTGAGGGAAAACAAGGCATACCAGTGTCAAAAGTCACCTTATCTAGGTGGTTGACTTCTACTATTACCTTTATATATCAGTTAAGAAATAAAGAGCTTCCTGCTAAACCCAAAGGTCACTCCACCAGAGCTCTAGCTACTTCTGTGTCTTTTCAGGCCAGATTGCCAATGGAAACTATTTGTGCGGCAGCTACATGGGCTAATCCACATACCTTCATTTCACATTATAAACTGGATGTGGCTTCCAGAACCAGAGCTGATTTTGGTTCCACTGTTCTGAAGAGTCTGTTCCGATGAGCCACCCAGGATTGAGGTGCTAGGGATGCTGTCCCAACCAGCAAGAATGAAGGCAAGATAGACAACTTAACATTAAGAAGTTATGTACCTACCATAATGTTCCATGCTAGTTGTCTTCTTCTCGCCTTCTTTCTTGCGTCCCACCCTCCATCCCCCTATCCTAGTAGACCAAGAAGAGTTCCTTAGGTTTGTTGATCACTGGCTGAGTCTTCTCTGGCTATTACTTCTGTCAGTCTCTCCAGTAGGTTCCTGTATCCTCCTAAATTTACTGTATTATTATAATTGTTATTATTATGTCTGTAGTTAGGTTACCAAATGAGATCTGGGTATCTAACTACAGGCTTAATGGGATATAGGGGGGGCCTCGAGCCAGTAAGCAGCTCCCGAGATTTTGAAGATGGCCGAGTTGGAGCCGAGGATCGGCTCTGAACCCAACCAACCAGCAAGAAAGAAGGCGAGAAGAAGACAACTGACATGGAACGTTATGGTAGGTACATAACTTCTTATTCCACTGATGCGTCTACACATGAGGGTATTACAGTGCCTACTATTTGCTCAATGGTCCATGCAGGAGTTACCCATGTCACACAAGATCCTCATTACGGACACCTGCAAGAAGGACCTATGATGGTGGCTTCAGTCCACACAGGTAACACTAGGCAGACCATTTGTTCTCCCCATCCAGTTGTTACAGTGACCATGGATTCTTCCCAGATAGGGTGGGGGACATTATCTGGAACAGACTGTCCAAGGGACTTGGCAGGAACATGAATACCACTTGCACATTAATGTACTGGAGATGAGAGCTGTGCTTCTGGCATTGCAAGCATTCCAGAACTCTCTTCCTACAGGTACGATTGCGATACAGACAGACAATATGTTCATGGTGTGGTACATCAACAAACAAGGCAGAACCAGATCCTACCCTCTGTGTCAAGAGGCTCAAAGAGTATGGCAATGGGCAATTTCTTCTCAACATTTTCTAACTGCAGTGAACATTCTGTAGAAATACAACGTGGTAGCGGACAAATTAAGCCATGCAATTCTTATGACTCACAAGTGGTCCCTGAAACAGGAAGTTGTGAATCAAATTTTTTGCAAGTGGGGCCAGCCATGCTGTGACCTCTTTGCCATGTCCATGAACTCCAAATACAGCAGCTACCTTGCCCTAATCCCCTCTCCAGGGGGAGTCACCAAAGGATGCACTTGTTCACGATTGGCCTCTGGGACTTCTTTATGCCTTTCCCCCATTTCCATTAATACCCAAAGTTCTACAGAAAGCCAATATTGTTGTCACAAACAAATTCTCATCGCTCCATACTTGCCTCATCAAATCTGGTTCCCTTTCCTATGGCACCATTTCCAGGAGGAGCCTTGGATTCTGAACCCGGTGTTGGATCTTCTGACCCATCCCTCCATCCAAACCCTCAAGCTGACAGCTTGGTTGCTCCAATTCCCATCTTAGCCAGGCTTTTGAATATATGCCTGGCAGTGCAACACATTCTAGTTTCTTCTCACAAGACTGCAACTAGAAAACTGTATACTGGCAAATGGAAAAATTGTCTTGTTGGGCTTCCAGGTATCACACAGACCCCTTCACAGCCTTGGTGACCACAATTCTAGATTTTTTAGCAGAGATTTTCAATCAAGGTGCAGCGGCAGCTACTATATCAACACAATTAGCTGCCATATCTAACTACCATGTAGGAGACATGGGATCAAAAATAATGTCTCACAGATTATGCAAAGCCTTTCTGAGGGGTGCATTCCTATTAAGACCGCCAATAAGAGAACCACCACCTCCCTGGGATCTAAATTTGGTACTGACTACTTTAATTCTCCATCCATTCGAGCAAGCTTCCTCTTGCCCACTAAAGTTCCTTACATGGAAGACAATCTTTTCGACAGCCATTACTTCGGCTAGGAGGGTTTCAGAACTACAAGCCCCGTCTATTCGTCCTCTTTTCGTTTCTCTTAGAACAAATCCTTCTTTTCTGCCTAACGTATGTTCTGAATCTAACTTGAATCAATCCATTGACCTACCTGTCTTTTTTTCCAACTATGGCAACAAGACAGTATACAGGCTTCACCAATTGGATGTCCATAGGCAGTTACATTTTTATTTACATAGGACAAAAGAGTAGAAAATCTGAACAATTATTTGTCTCATTCTCAGAGACTAGAAAAGGGCTGCCAGTTTCAAGGGTCACTTTATCTAAATGGCTTTCAGACACCATTACTTATGCTTATAGCCCTCAGCATAAGCAACTGCCAGGTAAAATTCGAGGCCATTCGACTAGAGCTATGTCGACTTCCACCACTTTCCAAGCCAGAGTACCTTTGAATTCAATTTGTGTGGCAGCCACATGGGTCAATCCTCATACCTTTATTACTCATTACAAAGTAGATGTGCTCTCCCAGAACAGGGCTTGCTTTGGTTCCACTGTTCTGAAGAGTTAATTCCCTTGAGCCACCTGAGAAAAAAGGTGCTGGGGATGCTGTCTCAACCATCAAGAATGAAGGCGAGATAGGACAACATAACATAAAGAAGTTATGTACTCACCATAATGTTCCATGTTTGTTGTCCATAATCTTGCCTTCATTCTTGCATCCCACCCTCCTTCCCCTCTACCTGGAGGATTGAGAAGAATTTCTGGAAATGGTCATAAAGTTCTTTGATTCCCTTCTTGTCTCATGAGACATGGGCTAAGGATTTTTAAATGTACCTTTTTTTTTTCCTTTTCTGGTTACATTAGTTTAGTGATTAGTGTTTGCAAATAAGATCTGGGGAACTGTCGCCAGGCATTATGGGATAGGGTGTAGACTTGAGCCAATGAAAGCTCTTGAGCTTTAGTATTAAGCCGAGTCAGAACCAATGCTTGATTCTGAACCCAAGCATCAAGAATGAAGGCAAGATTATGGACAACAAACATGGAACGTTATGGTGAGTACATAACTTCTTTTTATATCTCATGAGTGGTCCCTCAGCCAAGCAGTGGCAGAGAGAATCTTCCATTGATAGGGTCAACCTTGTTGCAATCTCTTTGCCTCTTCCATCAACAACAATTGCAACAGGTTTTTTGCCCTAATCCCCCCTTGGGGAAGTCACCAAGAGATATTCTAGTCCATGTTTGGTCCTCTGATCTCCTGTATGTTTACCCCCTTACCTCTAATCCCCAAATTTCTTCGAAACGCACTCTGGTGAAGATTGAGGTTATCCTCATTGACACCTTTTGACCTCATCAAGTGTGGTTTCCCTTCCTTTGGTCTCATTTCCTATGCCTTACTTAGACACTGGACCTCAGTCCAGATCTGATATCTTATCCCAAAGGGATGACTCACCTGGACATTCCAGGCCCCAAATTGACTACATGGTTTCTACAATTCCAGTGATGGGTAGACAGCCCAAGCTTTCTTTCACATTTCACCAAATTTCTAATATCATCCCCCAAAAAACTCTACTAGAAAAATATATGGAAAAGATTTTCATATGGGGAACATTAGGGAGAATTTGATCCCTTTACTGCTCCTATATTAGATTTTCTTGCTTCAATTTTTCAAAAAAGGAGCTAGTTTTTCCACCATCAAAGTTCAGTTAGCAGCTATTTCCAATTATTACACTGGGGATAATGCTTTCCCTCTAGCCTCCTCCAGGTTACGCAAAGCATTCCTTAAAGGTGCCTTTTTACTTAGACCCCCAATTAAAGATCCACTTTGGGACCTTATACTTGTGATGCAAAACTTAGCTCAACCCACCTTTAAGCCCTCAGCCAAGTCTGATCTCAGGTTTCTTTCTTGGAAGACAATCTTTCTAGTAATCATTACTTTAGCTAGGCGGATTCCTGAACTCCAAGCACTTTCTTCAAAACCACCTTATTTGAAATTCCATACAGATAGAGTTATCTTACTTACTAACCCAGCTTTTCTGACAAAGTTGCCTCTGAGACAAACATCAACCAAGTGATCAATTTGCTCGTGTTCTTTCCAAAATTTTCCAATAAAGGCGAATGTGTGCTTCACCTTTTGGATGTGCATAAACAACTGCGTTTTAATCTTAATAGAATGAAGATGTTTAGGAAAACTCACCAGCTGTTTGTCTCCTTTGCCTACAATTGATTGGCAAAAAAGTTTCCAAAGTTGCCTTAGCTAAATTATATGTTTATTCTCAATGATGTTTGTCTTTACTGAGACCTCTAAAAGCTCAGTCCACTAAATCTATGGCTACATCATTTCCGTTCTGGGCTAGAGATTCTATTGATGATATTTCTGCTGCAGCCACTTGGTCCAGTGATCATACCCTTACTGATCATTACAAATTGGATCTCATTTCCAGAAACAGAGTTGCATTAGGTTCTGAGGTATTCCAGAACATCCTTCCATGAGAGCCACCTAAGGTTTCTGTAGCTAGGCACTCAGACTCATTCATTGAGGAATGAATGAAAGTGACAGATATAAAAGTTAGGTACTCACCATAACTAAGCATCTGTGTTGTTCATTTTCATTTTTCCTCAACTCCTCACCTTTCTTTTTTTCTTTTGGGAGAGATCTGATAGAAATATTGGAAGTGCTAGTCGTGTGTGAGCCTCTAATCTAACTTTGCTCTTTCTGTGAGTTGCACTCACCTTTTTACTGATGTAATACATGGGGTTAGGGGCATTATGGGGTCAAGGGAAGAACTCAAGAGTTGGATCCAAGACCCTGGAAGAAATGCAATCAAGGCAGATCCAAGGTCAGATCCAAGACCCATTTGATGAGGAAGAATGAAAATGAGCAATGCAGATAAGTAGTTATGGTGAGTACATAACTTTTATTTATGGTATGTTAAAGTACAGTATGGTATGGTATGGTATGGTATGGTGGATCTACTTTTAATATTCAAAAGGCCACATCATCAAAATGAAATACCCAAATGGCAAATTTTTTCCCATGGCAAGTAAACACTTGCCCAAAGTCCAACGAAACACACACAGAAGTAAATAAAACCCACCTAGGTGGGGGGGCTACACCCCACACTCCCCAATGGGGGGGCTTAACCCCCATAACTAAATATATCAGCTCTGGTATTTGACTACAGTGTAGAAAAGGGAATGTTGGGCAAGTGTTTACTTGCCCTAGAAAAAATTCACCATTTGGGTATTTTGTTTTCACAAGTTTCATCTCGCAAAAACAAAATTCAGTGATATGGCCTTTCAAATATTAGAAGGGGAACCTGATGTAATTATTACTTAAGAAGTAGTATTATTATTAAAACTATCAAAAAACTCATCCCTCTTTATATGACCTGATGTAATTATTACTTAAGAAGTAATAATTACATCAGGTCATATAAAGAGGGATGAGTTTTTTAATAGTTTTCATATGTTTTTATGTCATTCAGTTTTAACATACTGAAATTGTTTTTGTGTGATAGCCCTTTTTAAAAATGGTTGTAATATATTAATATGTATGAGATAGATTCAGGTTGTGTTTTGATTGGTGGAAAGTTTTTCAAATTTATATTTAAGGATGGAATCAGCTAATTAATTTGTTATGCATCTGAAGAAGTTCATTAGAATGAAAAACGTGGTGAGTCAGTTAAGCATTTTTTGTAAATGTTTGTCTCTTTCGTTTATTTGGATTTATTAAACTTTTTGTCATTTCCACTACCATCGGCTGCTGGTACCTCCTTATATTAGTCAAAGTAGACCACTGGCTACATTTAACACTAACTTGCACAGTTTAATGGGCCACTCACAAATTTTCTTCAAGCCTGTCTTGTATATGTCTCCTTGAAGCAAGAGTAGCTCTTGATAATACAGATTTCTAGAGATTGTTCTCTGCTTAGCTTTCCATGTTATAAATGATCCAGAACTCTTTGAACTCCTTCACCTAACTAGATCAAGTGGCAAAGTAAACACCCTTTCTAAAGATCTAAACCAAAGTTATAAACATCAACAAGACCAGATGGGAAGACAGGCACCTAACCCAACATATACTCCATTTCTGGAAAGGCTGTCTTTATCTGTCAAGCAGAGTACTTTCCTAGTAACCTTTGAAACCACTCTGGATGACTGGATGGGTGATCATAGAGTTTCACCAGTAATATGGGGAGAAAGTCTGCTTAATGGGTGGCATTGCTAGCTTTCCACCAGTATTGGATGATGTGGCTGATCTTTTTGATGGTCTGTTTTGGCCATAAGCTTAGTAAGAACCTATGGACCTATGAACAGGGTACTTCTGGCCTCAGTACACATCCTGTTAACAACATTAATTAGATGTTTTGTGATTATTCAACTGGCTAAGGGGCAAACCCCTTCTCACCACATAATCCAGTAGTTAGTGTCAATAGGGACCTCACTATGCACTTAGCATTCAAGATTTTTAAACTACACATTCCCTGGAATTAATTAACAATTGTGTAGGCACCATGCTAAGCCTACATGATGAGCAGCAGTGCTAATCAAACATGCATGATGCTCATTGTGCATATATGTTTGCAAGCACCTTTTCATAGCCAGCAATAGCGGTAGTGGCCATGCATGGGTGCTTGCAAGCATGAGCACAGAATGTAAACAAAACAGCTTGCTTATAAGCAAAGCTCACATATGAACATGCACTGCAACCCAGAAATATTAAGGGCTACTAGAGTGAAAGAATACTGAAGGCAGGGTTGCCAGACATCCTTATTTGGGCGGGACTGTCCCGAGATCAGCAGCCTGATCCCGAGTCCCGCCCTGCTGGTTTAAATCCCGGCCAGCCTCTGCTTTGTTTGTTTTTTTTTTTTTTGATTGGCCCGTATACCTGGCATACGGGCCAATCAAAGATCGCTAAACATGGAGCTTATTGTGTTCCGCATTAAACAGAAGTAGCTCCGTGTTTAACGATTTTTAATTGGCCCGTATGCCAGTATACGGGCTAATCAAAAATCGCTAAACACGGAGCTACTTCTGTTGAATGCGGAACTGCAATGTTCCGCATTAAACACGAATAGCTCCATATTTAACGATTTTTGACTGGCCCGTATGCCGGTATACGGGCCAATAAAAAATCGCTAAACACGGAGCTACTTGTGTTGAATGCGGAACTGCAATGCATTAAACAAGAGAAGCTTCATGCTTAGTGCAGAGTTACTGTTCTTTAATGTGGAACTCTGTTCCGCATTAAAGACCTTTTTTTTTTTTGGTCTTCACTTGCCGTGAGAGACCTTTTTTTTTTTTGTCCCTACCTGGCTGGTTGGAAATCTGGCAACCCTGACTGAAGGAGGGGAAGTGAATTGGGGGAATTGTACACAAATAGTAAGCATTTTATACTGCAAATTTAATTCATGTGGAAGGGAAAATGGGTAAAGTGTGCTCATATAATGCAGGCAAGTGTGCTGAAGTATCAACGAACCATTTCTGACATAAATACTAAAGTACTAATGTAACATTAATGTCAATGACAATGCCGGAGTTATGCACATGAATAAAAACAGGCATGCTAACAAAGGATGTGATAGGGATATAAAGCTGCAGTGTAACAAAGGAGAGTAAAAATGTAAAAGACGTTATTAAAGTGCTAAGTTGATATAACAGCTAGCAAGGACAGGAGATACATTGTGGGATGAAAATGTTGAACAAAGACTTGAAATTTAGTTACTTTTCTGGGTGTAGCTGGATAACTTCTAATGTAAATCAAGTTCTACACCAAACATAAATGAGGGTGATTAGAGACAGAAAAGAAGCAGTCCTTTTACAGAAGGTAAAAAAAATAACAGTGACTCTCCCAAATCCCATTATATGTCAATGACATAGGAATTCAAAGTTACTTCCTTATGTCTGGCATGAGTCATGCAAAGTATTATGGGAAAGAGAAAGGCTTGAGGGAGTACAAGATCTTGTTAATACATCAAGCTCCATTGGTAGCCATGTTGTGGAAAACAGGCTAAAATAACAAATTTTGAGGTGTTAAAATATGTCAGGAAACAAAGATAGAGTGAAAAAACAGTTTCTTTTTTTTAAGTTCTACGGTGGACTTTTCCTTTAACTCACAAATACAAGATAGAGTGTTTGATTATCACCTTTGGGAAGGAAATGATTTAGGCTTACAGTGGCCTGTTAAGAAAAAGACAACCTAGTAATTAACTATGAATTTTGAAACCATGAATCTAAGGAAAAGGGAAAATTAAACTCTTGCCTTACTGGGCATGTTAAATCATATTTTGTTGTTGTTTTCACTGTTTGCAAAGCTTTTTTTGTTATTTTCACTGTTTGTAAAGTATTTGCTGGACATTTTCTCTGTTTGTAAAGCATCTGTTTTGTTTGTTCTGATGTTTTAAATAACAGATCTGTTTGCTGTCCAAAGCATTCTTTAGAGTTTCCTTGCTGTTTTTTTGCTGTTTAAAACATGTATTTAGTGTCTTACTGCTGTGTTTCTGCTGTGGTAAACATTTCTTTAGTGCTCCATCTGGGCCTGTTAGTTTGTAGTGTCTCTTTGTTCTGAGCACATTTTACAGGCTATCTTTGATTGGAAGGGGCCCTTCTGCACTCTAGTGAAAGGTGTGTGCTGACTGGAATGTGTCTGATGAAGGCTGGTTGGTCTAGGGCTTGGAATAAGTACCCTCACTGGTTCTTTTGAACTTTTTTAAAGTGTTTTTTTTTTGTAGGTTTTAAGCTTCTGGTATTTATGAACCACATTTGAGTGGGTTTCTCCTTGTTTGCACATTGTGCAGCACCGCACACTGCCTAGCAATTGTGTGACATAGCCAGACAGATAATTTTGACAATTTTCCCCTCAGATACAACAACTGTATCACATTTGTGTAGTCCTCATTTTTTAGCATATTTTTGGTCAAAGAAGCATTACTACTGAAGCTGTGAAAGCACGCCCATTGTGATAACAGCTCTTCAAACCTAGCATTATGAACAGTTGGACTACCCTTGTTTCTCCTGCCAACCTTGTTGACTTGGGCCTCCTGAGGCAGTGTAATAAGTGCCTCATCTACACTGACAACCCTCTGTTAATAACTCACTCTAGTACAGAGTGTGAGAGATGTATCTACACCAATAATCTTGAATCTCTGCTCTTTCACACCCGAAACAGCAACACTGAAGAGGTTGTCAATGCACCTATCACTACGCTAGCAGATAGTACCACCACTCATACGCATAGTATGCATCAGACACATAAATCAGCATACGTTGAGGTCCTCTCAAAAAACTTACTGAAACACCAGAGACCTCCAAAACACAATACTGCTACAACTGACAGAGTTCCCACAGCACCCAAGAAACATAGCAACACCAGTGTCTCACCTACCAAGCCCATAAGGCATAATACATTAAAAACAAATTTTCTTGTCATTGGAGACTCCATAGTGAGACACACGGATGTCCCACTCACTAGGATGGACAAGGAGAAAGTCACAGTCAGCTGCCTGTCCGGTGCCAGGATTCATCAAATCAAGCATGCACTCAGGTCTCTCAGCAACAAGTACCATTATGACTCCATCATAGTTCATGTTGGGGCGAATGACCTGAGACATACCTCACTGGACTATATAAAGAGAGAAATGATTGAGCTGTCTGAGTATGTGTCCCAGGTAGGCATGTCCCTAGCCTTGAGCAACATACGTCCCTCACCTAGAATGATGCTGCAGTACAAAAAAAAAAATTGGCATAGTTTTTGGTGTCATTCAAAGGGGACAAGTTTCTGTCAGCCTGGGAGGACAAGGTTGACAAACCTTACTGCTTTGCCAGAGACAGTTTGCACCTGTCCCACTGGGCTTTCAGCTGCTGGCAAAGGCTCTTGCCTCCTCCATAGTGTCTTTTTTAGGCAAGGTCTCAAAAACAAACTCGCAGACATGAAAATTGCCAGTCATAACAAAATAAGGGTTATGTTGCTAAATGCTAGGAGTTTAAGCCAAAAACAGCACACCCTGGAAACACTTCTATCACTGGAGGATGTAGATGTCTGTGCAGTTACAGAAACATGGTTCAAGGCCTCAGAGAGCACCCCAGTCTTGCAAGGCTACAATGCCTTCCACACCATCAGACCACGAAACAAACATGTGAGAACCAAATCTATATTAGAGATAAATTCACCTTCCATCTAGTTAGACTGGACAGCTCATGGAGTTGCTCCAAATTCAGATTACTATGCTTAAGACTTGCCTTCAAATCATAGCTAGTTATAGATCCCCCTCCTTGGATTCTGATGTGCATAAAGCTACTTGACCAAACTAGAGTCAATCCAAATACTGCCAAACACTCTGGTTATGGAGGATTTCAATTATCCTACCATCAACTGGGAAACCTACTCCAGCCCTAACTCACTAGTACAAAAGGTCCTTGACCTTGTTAACTCAAATGCCCTGGAACAAATTGTTCACACTACTACAACAGGAACAAATGTACTCAATCTGGTCCTCACTAATATGACAAACAGATGCACCACCACAACTGTTGGACCCTCATTAGTTTAATCTGACCACAAATCAGATGTCTTCGAGCTGACGCTATCACCATAACTCACAAGGGGCAAAGTCAGACTACAAAACTTCACCAAGGCAAACTATACCCTCCTAGAGGAAAGTATAAATGCATTCCAAGCACCACCCCAGCTGAAAGTGATAAATACACCGAAGCTTATACTAAAGCCCTGTACAATCATAAATGTATAGACGTGGCTGTTCCCGAGAGAATCAAAGCCAGAACCCTAAACAACAACAAACCACCCTGGTGGACATCCAGCATAAATAAACTACAATAAATGCAAAATGTTGCTGTCTAAGAAAAGTAAGGCAAGGCCCCAACAATGGGAAATCACCCTCTTCAGCCTCTCCAGGCAAATAAGAAAGTATGTCAAATCCTCTAAGTACATCTTTAAAATAAACTCAGCAATCACAGCCAAGGATAACCATAAGGCATTTTACAGCTACGTATGTAGGCTAAAAGGTAGGACCCAAGCTTGTGCTGAGCTGGTGACAACGGTATCACACACACAGATCCCAGTGATATAACAAACCTGCTAGTGGACAGATCTGGTGAAAATTTCACTCCCTTATCCCCTCCAAATTTATCATAACCCTTAGTCCAAACTTCCCCCCACCATACATATCCAAAGAGCAGGTCATTAAAGCCTTTCCAAGGCAAAAAACAGCCTAGATGGGACCAGACAGCATCCCAGGCTGTCTTCTAAATAAACTAAAACAAGAATTAGCATAACTATTATGTATCCTGTTCAAACATAGCCTAACCACAGGCTTTTTGTTCCTGTGGAATGAAGAACAGCAACAGTTATTTCCCTCCACAATGAAGGCTTGGCAACAGACCTGGGGAATTATATACCCATAAGTGTGACCAGCCTCATCTGTAAGGCCATGGAACATATCATTATGGTCCTCCTAAATAAAGACATAGGTGGCCTCCAACCTCTGGATCCATCCCAATTCAGCTTTGTCAAGGGCAGAGCCTGTCTATTAAACCTGGTGGATTTCTTCAAAAATGTGACCACGACCATTGATGAGGGCAGATCTGTACACACTGCATACCTCTCCTTGGCAAAGGCCTTCAACACAATTCATTATTCAGGCATTACTGATAAATTTAGCAAACTGAATTTAACCCCCTTTGTCGTAATGTGGGTAGCAAACTGGCTCACAAACCAGACACACACTATCAGAGTGGGAGACTCCACCTCAGCCTACAGACCAGTCACCAATGGGATGCCACAGAGGTCAGTGCTGGATCCCCTACTGATTGGTATACACTTCTCAGAATTCCAAGCCAAAAGTAAGGGACTGTGGCTGACCAAGTTTGCAGAAGACTGCAAACTAGGTGCAATTATTGAATCCCCAAATGATATCAGTATACTTCAGGAAGGTCTTTTGCAGACCAATGAATGGTGTCTTAGTCGGTCTTAAACTGAATGCCAAGAAATACATCATAATTCCCTTTGGTAAAAACAATGTCCCTTTACATTATCAAATTAACAACATTACCCTAAGTACCCTTGAAGTGGTAAAGGACCTGGGATCACAAGTTGACTGCGATCTTAACTTTGACCACCATGTGTCTACTGTAGTAAGGAAGGTTTTCTACATAGCACACTTGATTAGCAAAGCATTGTCTCTAGCACAAAGGAGGTTATAATCCCTCTATACTCATCACTAATCCGGCCCATGATTATGACACCCCTATTGGCATGTACCATACAAAGCACCTGCAGCAATTGAAGAGGCCTCAGAGGCTGCTAACAAAGTAGATAAAGGGACTCTAGTACTTGCATTGCAGAGACCAGCTAAAGTCCCTGTCACTATACTCTGTATCATATAGACTTTTTAGGGTAACTTATGCCTGGCTTACAGAGCAATCTCAACCCAAACCTAGTGAATTTGCTGCACATCCTTAAATGGGACTAGAAGTACTTCTTACAGGGATCTAAATATGGGCCTGCAACTTGAATAGGACATGCTGGAGTGACATATCTGTCTTCCAGTGACTACCTCATCTTTGAAACAGGCTGCCAATCCTATGACACTGTTCCAAAGGTACCTGGACGAGTGGATGGGACACCATAACTTCTTACCAGGTATAGCACCAAAACCCTTCTGGATTTGGGCAGTCATTACTAAATACAATCCTGGGTATTGACTAGAGTATTTATGGTATTACAGTGGGATGAAATAGCAAGGCTTGAAATGACATTCAGTTCAATAGCCTAGTAACTTCCTATGATCTTATGATCCTATGATACAGAATCTATGAACAGATGACATTAAATGTGTATTGCCAGAGAGATGTGTCTGGTAAAATTACTTTTCCAGCCATCTGGGGTTATACAAGTTGCCACTGCATAAGTGTATGTTACCTAATCATGAATTCGTTTGCAGTCACACCAAGACACACTTGTAGAAGTTAAGCACTGCTATATTCAAACTTCCTACATATCTATTTGCACATTCTAGAGAACAGTATAAGAAGTGCCACAGGAGAAGGATGACATTTAAAGTGTGACAGTTCACTTTAGTAAGAATAACCTCATCAATGTGTTGTGCTAGGGCTGTAGGCAAAGAATATAATTTTGTAATTGACTGCTATTATTGCTGCCCCAAAAAACACCTGTCATTTGAAAAATGGAAACGTTCCTGCACTTAAATTTTTTCATCACTCTCCCTCTAAAACATGAAATGGATTTTTTTTTCAATCTAAGATGCTTCTATTGCTAGCATTAAATTAGACAATTGTGGACATAGTATGGCATAAAAAGCCAGGGTTTCTTTAAGTGATACATAGAAAATTATAAACTTTAGAGTGCAAACAGTATGCCTAGCTACACCCCTGTATTGCAAAGAAGTAGTGGTTGTGCAAGGTGGGATTAGGGGATGGTTGAGTCATCTAGCAGTTTAAAATGTTAATCCAGAGTAGAAATCAAGCACGCTAACCAAACTGCAAACACCCAGGATCACAGACACATGCACTTAACTTCCCTATATGAAGCACCAAGCATCCTACTTAACTAGTTACACAATATAGAAAGCACTGTATTAATCACAAGCACTATAGCAGAAGTCTGACTCTTAAGGAAAAAGAGTCCACTTTTGTCAGGATGATGTCATCAGTGTGTTTCAGAGATGATGTTTCGCTAAAAAGTGGGATAAAGAAGCTGTATGCACATTTAAATGCATTTTCTTCAGGGGAAGTGGATGCAGCACCAAGTGTTACACACACAGATACAAACAAAGTTCCCATGTTGAGCACCACACCTCTTACCTACCTAGTTATATAGTCTAGAGAGCACTGTATTAGTTGCAAGTGCCATAGGAGAAGTCTGGTTCTTAAGAAGAGAGAGTGCACTTTTGACAGCATGACCTAATCAGTATGCTTCAATGAGGAGGTTTCATAAAAAGTGGGATAAAGAAGCTGTGTGAAGAGTTAAATTTACTCTTCTCATGGGAAGTGTATACAGCAACAAGTGTTAAACATGCTCTCAGTTACATAAGTTTCCCATGTGGGGAGTCGAACCTCTGACCTATCCCCTGTTAACAAAATAAAGACATACTGACATTGTACCACATCAAACAATAATTATTTGATTTTCTATTGTATTTTACTGCTTGAGCACAGAGCCACCAAGCATCATTGCACTGCTGATGGCAAAATATTAGCAGTACTTAATCATATAAGTATTGAACTAAGAATGGGAATTAGCAGTACTCTCTGTTTCTCTGTGATGGCTTTCATGCAAAAATCAGTACAAGACAAGGGTCACAATAGGGAGAAGGCACAATCTGATGTTGTCAGTCTTCATTCATTCATGACAGATGGGTTTTTCATTGGAACTGACTCGGCTGATATAACAAGCTCATGCCACCCAGAAACTCTCAAGCTAGGATTACCCATAGTGCCCCTCTCCTCATCTCTTCAGATCTCATTTGCAGCATAGAGATTCAAGATGCATCATGCCTGCTCTCAAGCTGTTATATTTTTCAAAAAATCTTTCAAATTTTTTACTTCTATTCTGCTAAAATCTCTTTATTGATTAGTCATTTATATATTTATATATAGTCCTTTTACTGTGTGAGTGCTTTTCCTTTTCCTGATTAACTTGTTGGTACTTCTTCGTACCATTGTTGGTACAGGCCTCTCCCTTCCCCTTACATCTTGGTAATCTCAGTACCATCATTGGTATTTTTTCCCTTCCTTCCTTTTACCTCTTGGGTATACCTTTATTACCATTGTTGGTATTATAAAAAAATATATTTCTTACTGTGTGTGCATGTGTGTCTTGATCACTTGACAGCATTTCTTATTGTTCTTGTATTTTTTTTACAATGGCTAAAAAAAGGCACCACTGGATTTAAACAGTGTGATAGATGTGGCAGGAAGATACCAAATTCCGATGGGCATCTTTCCTTCATATGCTGTTTAGGAGTAGTACACTTGCAAATTCAACTTTCCTGCGAGCTCTGTAAGGGTTTTAGTGCTCGCACCGTAGCAGAGCATAGAAATAAGTTAATTTTAAAGAGTCTGCTAAAAAACCCTTTCTCTGAGGCTTTATCTGAGGTGGAGTTATCAACCCCTCCTAAGAAAGAGACAAAGAAAAGGAGTAATTTGGTCCCAATGTCTCCTCAGTCATAGGAAACAAAAACTTTTACAACCCAGGTTCATACTGAAACAAAGACTAAACATGCCAAATCAACACTGACAATTATCTTGGCATCGGAGTCTAAAACTCCTTCCACGGTGACATCTTTGACTATAGGACCAACTACAACAATTGCCATGGTACCGACCCCTTCCACAGTACTGCAGACCCTCTCGGCACCAACAATAGCTTCTCCCTTAAAATTGGTCACCCCCCTATCACAACTTTCAGGTCATTCAACCACAGTGCCTAAGAGCGAGACACTAGCCAGGACCCAATACTCCTTGTCCATTGACCCTTTGTTGGACAGCAGCTACGTCCATTTCTTGACCGGTCAGAATCTCCACTGAGGATATCCACTTGTTCCACCAGAAACCTTTTGGAGTTTGATGTAGTGAGACTTGTGGATCCCACCCAGAGCCAAGGGTTTTCCCCCCCCAGACTCCAACCTATATTCCTCCTTCAACCCTGCAACAGGTCTTGGAACCCTCAATGCCAATGGCCCTCCTGGTGCCAACTTCTTTGGTTCCATTGGTTGATCTTACCGTGGTTCTGAAACCTACCCTGTGCACCACAGCTCAGTCAAAGCTAACCCACCCTCAAGACCATGACTGGTCTGTCGGCAATGGGATCCCTAGTACAGCACCGATTTTTTTTCTACTGCACTGTCTACGGTTCTGGTTGCTTTGACAACTCTGAGTCCTCTAATGGCTCCTTTCCTGGAGGTGGGCTCATTGGAGCAGGGTGTGACCCCAATTCTGAGGTTGTCTTTCTCAGTTCTGGGCTCCCCTCCCTCTTTTGGTAGGCCTGCCTTCCAGCTTATGGAGATGGCACTCACCTCAGGAGGCTCACAGTTGGCTGCTTCGGTGCTGGAATGTCATAAATATATATATATATATATGTCCTCTGGATCACAGCTGCCACAGTCCACTACACTGGGGCAATGGGCATGGGAGTAGCACGATACCCTACCACAGGGTACCCTCTCTTCAGAGTCCTCTTCAGACCTTCCCCCTCATGAGCCACCCCATAAGAGATCATGCATGAGGAAGCATGTTGATTCACCTGAGAAAACTCTCACCGAAGATACTGATTACAATGAGGGGGAAGGGTCCCCACAGTTGCCCCCTGAAGATGTCTCCTTTGGAGATATACTAGAGATATTGAAACAGAGGGGTGACTGGAATTCCACCAACCCTTCCATGGAGGAATCTGTATTCTTGCAAGCTTTCTGTTCCTGACCCTCTACTTCCTGGGTGACCCTGCTTGCAGATGAGTTAGTCAGGCTCGTCGTGCAGCATGATTGGAAGGCTTCTAATACCCTTGGAGACCAGACAAAATACTCTTCCCCCCAGAGGATCCCCCCACTGGTCCAAAGGCTTGGTGGTAGATGCTATGGCTGTGACCACAGCCACAAAGAAAGAACTCACAGAGGAGAGTCCTGCTGTCCATCCCCCAAATAGAGAGTACTGGACGTTGGACAGATTAGGGAAGCAGGTTTATGCTTCAACAACTTTTGCCATATGATCGTTGAATTATTTGGCACATTTTACTGGTCTTCAAAGGAATCTGATCAAAGAACTTTCAGGAAACTTAGCAGTAGCAGTGTCTGATGAGGTACGCAACAAAGTTGCCTCCCAGCTTGCCACCCTAGAGTCAATATCTAATTCATCCATGGAGTTTATTGCGCATACAACCAAAGGGGCGGCCAAAGCAGTGGGTTCAGGCGTTGTCTTGAGACATCGTGCCTGGATGTGCTTCGTTGACTTTGTGGACCCTTTCAAGTCTTCCTTCATCAATGCTTCCATTGATGTTTCCTCTCTATTTGGTCCAAAAGTTATAGACATGCTAGCCAGGTGCGAAAAGGATGGCAAGACCTTGTCTGCTGTGGGCATATGTTTTTTCACTTCCCAATGATCCTACACCAGGAATCAGAGAAGTGGAAAGATGTGGTTCAGAAAATCCCAAGGGCCTTTTCATGACACACGTGGTGAGTTTCCCCCCAGGGCAGAGGGGAGATCTCATCAGGAAGATGTCTCTCTGTGGCAGATAGGGCCCACATAACCAGGGCTCCAGAGATTCCTTTTCTGGGCAGCCCTACCAGTGCTCCTGAAGAGCAGCCCAATTACTTGCCTCTGGAAGCAGTTGGGGATGATTCTCTCTGCACCACTTAGCCTGGCATTCAATAACATCAGATTCTTAGGTGCAGGTGATAATTACCAAAGTTACCACATTCCCTTCAATCTTTAGCCAAGGCCACAAAGGAGAATCCCCAGTGTTCCACCTAGTCAGAGGGAAGCAGCAGTGCAATAAATTCAAAAGCTGCTCAAAAAAAGAGTCACCCAAACAGTTCCACCAAACCAAGTAGAATCTGGATTTTACTCAAGGTTCTTTGCAGTGCCAAAAAATACAGGGGACTGGAGGCCAATTTTAGACCACAGCATCCTAAACAAGTTCATCAAGCAGACCAAATTCCAGATGGTTACTGTTCAGTCTGTCCTCCCAATTCTGGAAAAAGATGATTGGATGTGCTCAATAAATTTCCAGAATGCATATTACCATATAAAAATGGACAAACACTCCAGAAGATATCTCTGCTTCAAGCTGGGAGACAATCATTACCAATTCTGAGTGCTACCCTTTGGTCTCTCCACAGCCCCCAGAGTGTTCAACAAATGTATGGCAGTAGTAACAGCTTACTTGAGACTGCAAGGATTCTGGGTGTTTCCATATTTAGACGATTGGCTCCTTACTGATCCCACCAAGCACCTAATACTTCTTGCCTTGCACTACAACCTACAGCTGGCATGGCTCTTAGGTATCTCAATAAACAAAGAGAAGTCAAAACTAGTACCTTCTCAAAGTCTAGAATTCATAGGAGCAACATTCGACAGGAGGCCCTGTCTTGTCGCTCTTCCTCATCACAGACTACAGAGGGTAAGATCTCAGCTCTGGGTGATACTCTCTCAGGACAAGGTCCCAGCTCGTTTAGTCCTTCAACTGCTAGGGTCAATGACAGCAGCAATCACCATAGTCCCCCTAGCCAGACTCCATATGAGGCTACTACAATGGCTTCTAGCATCACAGTGGTTCCTATTAACACATCCTATGTCCCACCCAATCCACATAACAAACCATTGCAAGCAGGATATGAATTGGTGGATGAAGATGGAAAAGGAGTTGTGGAGTTGTCCCATCTCACCCTCTCAGCCCAAGGCCATAGTGACCATGGACACATCCCTGATGGGTTGGGAGGGGCATTTTCAGGGAAAGACAGTCCAAGCCACTTGGTCACCCTTAGAGGCCAATTTGCATATCAACATCCTAGAGCTGAGGTTGGTGCTTCTGGCATTGAAAGCATTCCAATCTGTCCTCCTGTCAGAGACAATTGCTATCCATTCGGACAACATGTCAGTCATCTGGTATATCAACAAACGGGAGAAACAGATCCTACCCGTTATGTCGGGAAGCCATGAGGGTATGGCAATGGGTGATAGCCTGCAACCGCTTTCTGGTAGCAATGCACATTCCTGGGAATTCCAGTGTGATTGCAGACAAACTGGGCAGGTGCATTCTTCTGCCTCATGAGTGGTCTCTCAATCCCAAGGTAGCGTCTGAGATTTTTCATTGCTGGGGTCAGCCGTGCTGCAATGTATTTGCATCTCCCATCAACCACAAATGCAGCAGCTACGTTGCCCTAATCCCCCTCAAGGGGATTCCCCGAGGGATGGTCTTGGACACGACTGGCCCCCGAGACTGGTTTGTCTTCCCTCCCTTTCCTCTGATTCCACTATTTTTAAAGAAAGCACATTGGTTAAGAATCAAAGTAATCCTCATTGCACCCTACTGGCCCTGCCAAGTCTGGTTTCCCTTCCTTTGGCCTCACCTAGTTCACCACCCATGGGCTCTGGACCTGATTCTAGGATTACTGTCACATCCAAAGGGGTTGGTCCATCCAAACTTATCAAGCCTCAAGCTGACAGCTCGGTACCTCCACTTCCAGTAATTGCCAGGCAAAATAATCTATCTTCTCCTGTACAAAAAATACTTCTAGCTTCCCATAAACCATCCACCAGGAAAGTTTATTATAGTAAGTGGAACAGATTTGTGTTGTGGTCTCCAGAAAAAGATCTGACCCCTTTTCAGCTCTGATTAATACAGTGCTGGAGTACTTATCAACCTTACTGCATTCAGGAGCCTCAGCTTCTACTATTAGAATTCATTTAACAGCTGCCTCAAATTTCCATAATGGTTTTGAGGATTTCTCTCTAATATCTCAATGTCTCTGCAAAATATACTTAAAAAGAGTTATGCATTTAAAACCACCCTTTAAACAGCCTACTAAACCTTGTAATTTGATGCTAGTCCTACAAACCTTGACTTGTCAACCCTTTGAGCCAGCTGCCACTTGTGATATAAAATGTTTTGTCTTAGAAGTCTTTATTCCTGGTAGCCATCACTTCAGCCAGGAGAATATCAGAATTACAGGCCTTGTGTGTAAAGCTCCCTTACATAGTTTTTCACAAAGAGAGAGTATCTCTTTGGGCTAACCCCTCCTTTCAACCCAAAGTTGTATCAGATTTCAATATTAATCAATCCATTGACCTGCCAGTTTTCTTCTAACAAAGGAGAATATTGTTTGCATTTATTGGATTTACATAGACAATTGTGTTTTTACTTAGACAGGACTAAATCATTCAGGAAATCAGACCAAATGTTCATCTTTTTCAGGAACCAAGTTAGGTAACTTAGTTTCTAATGTCACTTTGGCAAAATAGTTGAGAAAGTCCATCTTCTTTGTCTATCAACAAAATAAAATGTGTTTAACAACTAAAGCAAGGTGCATTCAACCAGATCAGTTGCCACTTCTATCGGCTTTCATTTGAGAGTTTCTATGGATGACATTTGTGCAGCAGCAACTACTTGGGCTACCCTGCATACCTTTATCACTTATTACAAATTGGACA
Organism: Protopterus annectens; assembly: GCF_019279795.1. NCBI lineage: Eukaryota > Metazoa > Chordata > Ceratodontiformes > Protopteridae > Protopterus > Protopterus annectens. The sequence continues at coordinate 943,877,951 of NC_056737.1, read as the reverse complement.
TGGTCTCCAGGGGGAGAGCATCCTTTGGCTCAATGGTGCTCAGGAATATCCTTCCATAGGGCATACCAGGACATAAAGTAGCTAGGGACTCTGTCTTATCTGTCATGAATGAATGAAGATTGATAACATCAGATAAAGAAGTTATGTTCTTACCATAATGTTCCATCTGTGTTGTCAGTCTTCATGCATTCATGACATTCCACCCTCTTACCTCCCTCCAAAGACTACTGGAGGTACAGATTTGGTCCTGGTTGCATGATAGGGCATTTGCTCAAACAAAGCCTCTGCTTTCTTATTCTTATGGCAAACTTGATCTGAACAGATGAGGAGAGGGGCACTATGGGTAACCTTAGCTCAAGAGTTTCTGGCCGGAGCGAGCTTGTTATATCGACTGAATCAGTTCTGAGGATGGAACCAAAACCCATCTGTCATGAATGAATGAAGATTGACAACACAGATGAAACATTATGATAGGAGCATAACTTCTTTTTACTTAGGCAATAGGATAATAATGTGTTAAGGAAATGTATAGCCAATATTTACAGTCACACAACTTAGACAAAACATTCTCAGTTTTTCATCCACTTGGATCTGAAACTTTAGAGCATTGCAAGAAAAACATTTATACCTGAGCATTATCTTAGCACACCATGTAGGAAGTCATACTTCTGATAGTCAACATTTGACAGCAGATTTCAGCAAATGTGACTATGTATTTATCTTCATTACCCTATTGGCCACTGTAATCTATACATCCAACTCTTCAACTTGCTGAAAGTGCATTAAACTGAATAAATATAGCTTAGCACAGCAGCACTAAATGCAACAGAGTAATGCGGCAGAAGGCAATAAAATCACAAGCTATTGCCGTAAGCTGTATACCTCCATTTATCCTTAGTTGTATTTGTTGCTTCGTCTCTGACATTTCACATGTTCAGAGGTAGAAGAATAACGATACAGAAGGGAGAAGATATATCAACAGGGTGAGATGGAGGCAGGGACATAGTAGCTTATGACAAAAGAAAGATAATGGTGGTTTATAATATGTAGCCAAAAAGTGCACATAAGATAGTGTACCAAAAACAGTCAGTAACACTTAGCTAATGGCTGGATTAGAATCATTGAAAGTAATTAAAAATTAATCTATACATGTGTGCATTAGTTTGGCACAACACAAAGGAATTGCTACTTCACTCACAGCAATTAAATAATACAATTGAGGCACAGTGACAACTTACTGAATCAGAAGAGGTGAACAGAGATACAGGCTGAATCAAAGAGGAACAGTAACATGTTTTCTAGGATGTGTAGGAACAACTGCATGGTGTGTTACTCATACTTACTAAATCACATTAATCTGTCATTCTCTGTACAAGAAAGTGCTTGCTATGGGTACAAATAAGCAGTAGGAGAGTTCAACAAACATGAAGACATAAGCCAGATAAGGTTGGATTAATAACTCTCTCTGTTGGGCTACAATGTTTTTGCAAATGATTTCTTGCTGCACTATTCAAATTATATGTTAAGGAAATATTGTATGTGGAGATGAATACAGATGCTTGCAACTAAATGTATTATAGGAATATGAAATGTCGTGAATTAATAAACTGACCTACAGCTGTAACCAAACACATAAGACTATGCAAAAAACACCAAACTACAAACCAATTAATTATCTCATCTCACTACATAGGAACTCCGAATTTATTACATCCATCAGCCTAAGAACTGTTCCATTAACTTATCACAGTACTGCCTTTGTCTGCCTTTACTCGACATTACCACAGTGCAACAGATTTAAGAACATTTGCGTGAAATTAATAAGAACAATGAAGATTAAATTGAACTATTCAGCTTTTGCAATAAGAAGTTAGACAGCATCCACTGTCATTCTACATTGCTGTGCTATGCCAACTTTAGCGCAAATGCTAAGAGGATAAAGTGAAGTTTTTTCATGGGCCATTTCTGGCCATGTGTGTTGTGCATGAATATACTTTTTGACCAGATTAAACATGTGAAAAAGGGGAGGATAGGACAGTGGAGAAAATAAGGTTGGCAAGCAGAGGGAAGGCTGCATGGGAAAGAATACAGAATTTGCAGGAGGCAGTGGAATTGAATCATAGTTATCCATGTCTTCAAAACATAAATGTACAATTATAGGAATCTGGAGAGTCACCATACCAGTAAATGGTGACAACAACAGATTCATGTTGTATGGTCAGTTGGACCAAACTCAATGGACCCTGGTAACTATCGCCCATAAGCCTGACTAGCCTGGTCTGCAAAGCTATGGAGCATCATCATGGAACTCATAAACAAAGACATTGGGGACATACAGATGCTAGATCCTACCCAATTCGGCTTTGTTAAGGGCAGATCCTGCATCTTGAACCTGGTCGACTTCTTCGAAACAGTCACCAAGGCCATAGATGAAGGGAAGGTAGTCCATACAGCCTACCTGGACCTCGCAAAAGCCTTCGACCCCATACCCCACTCTGGCATCATAAATAAGCTCTCCAGCTTAAATATCAACCACTATGTCATAAGATGGGTTGCAAACTGGCTCAAGGAGAGAACCCACATGGTCAGAATTGTGGGAGCCATGTCATACTCTAAACCAGTTACAAGTGGCATCCCACAGGGCTCAGTCCTGGGACTGCTCTTGTTCGGTATATATTTTTCTGAGGTACAGGCCAACACGGGAGGACTATGGCTGACCAAGTTCAATGATGACTGCAAACTGGGTGCCATAATCGACTCTCCATCTGACACAAGCATCCTCCAAAAGGGTCTCACAGAGATGGATAACTGGTGCCAGAGCCATGGCCTAAAGCTAAATGCCAAGAAGTGCATAGTCATCCCCTTTGGGAAAAACAAAGTGCCCATAAATTACCACATAGGCGGTAATCCATTAAGTACGGAGGACGAAATTAGGGACCTGGGAACCCAAGTTGACAGTAATCTCTCCTTTGACAACCACGTTGCCAAAGTGGTTAGAAAGACCTTCTATATAGCCCATGTTATCATGAAAGGATTCACATCTAGATCAAGGGAGGTCATTGTGCCCCTTTACTCATCACTCATCTGGCCCATAATTGAATACAATGCCCCATTTGGGATGTACCTTGCCCCTCACCTGCAGCAACTGGAAAGTCCCCAAAAGTACCTCACCAAGAGGATCAAGGGTCTCAAACAGATGACCTATGCTGCTCGGTTAAAGAAACTCCAGCTCTACTCAGTTGCATACCGCCTACTTAGAAGCGATCTGTGCCTGACGTATAAAGCCATGTCCAACCCAGAATTAATGGACATGCTCCACCTCAAAAAATCCAAATCCACTAGAGCTACGCACTCAAGGCACTTGAACTTCAACATAGAAATTAATAGGACATGCTGGATAGACAGATTTGTAACCCAGAGGCTCCCAGCACTCTGGAATAGAATCCCAGTCCATATCAGGCAGATCCCCTCACTGACTCTCTTCAAGAGGAATCTTGACGAGTGGATGGGAGATCATAGGTTCACCCCGGGGATCACTTCTGTGTCACTACTAGACAGAGGCACAGTAAATGAACCTAAAAAGGGCACAGTTAAACCCATTTTAAAGGGTGGCGTAAGCCAAACACACTCTGGCTAGTCTGATAAATGCCCTATGGCATATAGCCTAGTATCAACCTATGAACCTATAAAAAAAGATGACAGTAAATTAAATGCAATTAGTGGGTAAATGTAGCAATGACCAGAACAAGAATTACCTTCAAGTGACATACTCATCCTTCTCACATGTTACTGCAACATCAGAAATTTACTTTGTGGATCACCTTATCAGACTTGCAGTTAAATGACAAAAAATGTGAAAGTAGACTAGGTGATTGTCACTGCTGAAGTGGCACCCTGATTTCATGTACAAAATGGGTAAAGGGGATTGTGGATAGATGGATGGGCAGACAAAAGTTTACATGTTGTTAGCAATAATTACAAGAGTTGCTTTTTTAAACAACACAATGGTATTAGAAAATGTGATTAAATATATATTCAGACCACCCTCAGTAAAACTGTCAACTGAGTGGATTTAAACCATGCATCAGCTGTCCTTTTTCTCTATGCTTTCAGCATTTATACCTTATTCTGCAGAGAAAGTCACCTGACATTTTATTTTCTTCAATGACTACTATCCAGAGTGCTGATATCCGCATAAATGCTGCTGAGCTGGTTTGCACTACATAAGGCAGCCTAAATGAAAATTTTCATGTTTTTCCTTAAGCCATGAAAGTTAGTTTCCTGCTGCCAAGTGGCACACAAATGCAGGAGGCAATATTTATCAGAAGCGTTCAAACAGCTGATTTTGAATAACAATCTGAAGGCACACAAAATGAATCACAGTGTTAATCTAGTAATGATCAGAGCTACTACTGCATTAAATTGATACATTCAGCCTTTTCACATCACACATCAATACTATCATGTAAGTTTCACAATATCAGGACAGAAGCGAATGTCTTGAGAATAGAGGAGGGCACAGGGAACAGCAGAAATGCTTTCACTGTTCACACAGCACACACAATTAATATTGACATAATTTTGAATGACTTTTCTGCCTGTCACTTTTAGCCAATACTGAGCTTACTTTAATTTCCCACATCAGTACATTTATACACCTCCTTCATTAAAATGATCTGTGAACATGTTTTGAATCATGCATCACCTGTATGTTTTTTCTAAGCTCAATGCCCTTACAGACCATGCTTCAGAAATGAGTGAAAGCTTGAATTTCTTCACTTAGTACTGTCCAAACTGCTGAGGAGCATGCAAAAGCATCAGTCTTTATTGCACTGTTGATGACAGTCCAAATAAAATTTGTCAGTTTTTACTTTGGACAATAAAATAATGTTCACTGATATTGACCACTTCCAGTCAACAGACTATGATGACAAATGATAAAAGGAAAATTAAACTGTGATCACATACTTTAAATGTACATATCAGATGTTTAAGCAACCTGTTATCTTCCAACAGGGACTTGTACGGATTTAAACCCTCAAACCAGGGTATTAAGAACAATCATTGAGCAGTATTTCCCATAGCTGCCACAGCCAAGGACATATATTAGCAAGGAAAAAAGTCATTGAGAAGTATTGATAATGTCACATTGTTTTAAGTGACACTGAAAGTGAAGCAGAAACAAGTTATAAAAGTTGTTCTTTTTCATCTGATAGTAAATATCTGGTGGATTCTGATATTGCTAACAGTTAGGATACCCATGTAATCACATAATATTAGACAAAGACTGCAGATTCTACGAGTGTATTCCTCTCTTACTTTATGGTACCTCATTTCTTTATCTCTGCTTTCTTAAGAGCAATTCTGTTTCTGTTTCATTGCATACATTATCTATATCAATGATTAAAGCACTCCCTTGAATATGGACAACATGCCTTACTGAGAATCAGTAGCCATGGTCATTAAAGCCGGCATTTGAATTTTAGGAATGTTGCTCATCTAAATCAATGTACTTTTCAGAATGTTTATTAAGTATCTTCTCCATGATAGAGCCTCAGTAGGTGTACATCAAAGAGAGAGAGACCATGAAACCCTGATTGTTCCTGCAGTGAGAATAATCATAAACACCTACAAACCATTAATAGGAAAAACATCTCATTACTTGTCCTTGCATTGCTAGGGTGTGTACATATAATTGGGTAGATCCTTGCACCATGTTTACATTCCCTGCACTTAGTACAGATTGCGATATTCAGAAATGCTAATGATATAATGCACCATTTGCATACTCACAGTGCTCACAAGGCTGACTCTGCACTATGAAGAGGTAATTATTTAGCTAATACCCTTGGACTGTACTGGGGAGACTGGATTCAGAGACATTGATACTGCTAAATAAACACATTCTGGAGAATTATCTATTTTCTACACTGCTGTATAGTAAAGGTATGTGTCTTTTTCCTTCAAAATGCTTTTTATTTTAACATTAAAAGGTGAATTTCATTGACCACTAAAAACCATTTTTTATCTTAATTGTTTTTTTCTTTATCCCTTTCTTTTTGGCATAGCTATGTCTGCATTACAAAAATTTATGCTACAGAATGCTAAATGACCTATATTTTTTTAGTTTGCATTTAACTGATGTGTGTACAGTTCATAGGTTCATACTAGGCTATCTGCCTTAGGGCATTTATAAGCCTAGCCAGAGTGTGTTTGGCTTTCGCAACCCATTTTAAATGAATTTTGCTATGCCCTTTTTTGAGGTTAGTATACTGTGCCTCTGTCTAACAGTGACACAGAAGTTATACCTGGGGTAAACCTATGATCTCTTATCCACTCATCAAGATTCCTCTTGAAGAGAGTCAATGAGGGACTCTGCCTAACCTGGACTGGGATTTTATTCCAGAGTGAAGGGAGCCTCTGGGTTATGAATCTGTCCCTCCAGCATGTCCTATTTATTTCAGTGCTGAGGTTCAAGTCTCTCGAGTGCGTAGCTCGATGGGATTTGGATTTTTTGAGGTGCAGCATGTCCATTAATTCCGGGTTGGACATGGCTTTATACGTCAGGCACAGATCGCCTCTGAGCAGGCGGTATGCCACTGAGTGGAGCTGGAGTTTCTTTAACCGGGCAGCATATGGCATCTGTTTGAGCCCTTTGATCCTCTTGGTGAGGTACTTTTGGGGTCTTTCCAGTTGCTGCAGGTGTCTGGTAAGGTACACCCCAAAAGGGGCATTGTACTCAATTATGGGCCTGAAGAGGGATGAGTAAAGAGGCACGATAACCTCCCCTGATCTAGATGTGAATCCCTTCATGATTAGGTGGGCTATATAAAATGTTTTTCTAACCACTTTGGCCACGTGGTTGTCAAATGAGAGATTGCTATGAACTTGGGTCCCCAGGTCCCTAATTACTTCTTCCGTACTTAATGGATTACCACCTATGTGGTAATTTGTGGGCACTTTGTTTTTGCCAAAGGGGATGACTATACACTTTTTGGCATTTAGCTTGAGGCCATGGCTCTGGCACCAGTTGTCTGTTTCTATGAGGCCCTTTTGTAGGATGCTTGTGTCAGCTGGAGAGTCGATTATGGCACCCAGTTTGCAGTCATCTGCAAACTTGGTCAGCTACAGTCCTTCCGTGTTAGCCTGTACCTCCGAGAAATATATACCGAACAAGAGAGGTCCCAGGACTGAGCCTTGTGGGATGCCACTTGTAACTGGTTTGGAGTCTGACATGGCTCCAGCAATTCTAACCATGTGGGTTCTGTCCTTGAGCCAGTTTGCAACCCATCTAATGACATAGGGGTTTATATTTAAGCTGGTGAGCTTATCTATAATGCCCGAGTGGGGTATTGTATCGAAGGCTTTTGCAAGGTCCAGGTAGGCTGTGTGGACCACCTTCCCCTCATCAATGGCCTTGGTGACTGTTTCAAAGAAATCAACCAGGTTTAAGAGGCAGGATCTGCCCTTAACAAAGCCAAACTGGGTAGGATCTAGTGTCTGTAGGTCCCCAATATCTTTATTTATGAGGTCCATGAAGATCCTTTCCATAGCTTTGCAGACCAAGCTAGTCAGGCTTATGGGGCGATAGTTTCCAGGATCCATTGAGGTACCACCTTTGTGGAGAGGGACCACTGTTGCTGCACACCACTCTTTGGGTATATATCCTGTAGTAAGGCTGAGATTGAACAGTAGTTTCATGTTTGGGTTTAGTTCTTCTTGGAGTTCATGTAGGACGCAGCCCGGGACACAGTCTGGTCCCATTGAGGCTGTGATTTTTGCTTTGGAGAGGGCGGCTTTTACCTGAGCATCTGAGATGTCAGGGGGCAGCACTCTGCTGGGATAGATATTTGCCCTTTTGGTGGAGAAGGGGGGGGGAAGAAGTTTGCGCTGAACCTGTCAGCTAGGATGTTGGCAATGTCTGTGGGTTTGGTGTATTTTTTGTCATTTTGGACTAATTCTGAGCATATCTGGGAATTCCCACCCAGGTTCCTAACATAACTAAAGAAAGCCTTGTGATTATCCTTAGTGTCCTGTGCAATTTTTCTCTCGAAGCTGGCCTTAGACGATTTTATGAGTACCCCTAGTTTTTTGCTAATACTGATCAGAGATGCCTTCCCTTTTTGGGATTTTGCTCTATCATGTAGTAGCTTCCTCCTTCTATTGTATATTTTGTTTATGGCTGGAGTCCACCAGACAGGACACCTAACTTTGGAGGACTGGGTCTTGGTTTTGTTTGGGATTGCATGATCCATGCATTCCTGGAGGTGTTCATAGAATGCGTTTATAAAGGATTCTGCAGTCTGGGCTGTATTTTCCACAGGCCCGGGGGCTTTGAAGGATTCCACCTCGGTTTTGAGGAGTGTGAAATTTGCTTTAGAGAAGTTTTTCACTGTGGTTTTCTGGGCAGGGGCTGGGGTCGAGATGTGAATATCTAGTGAGATTAGTTTATGGTCTGATCTTACCAGTGAGGGATACACTTCTGGTCTGGAGCATAGAGTCCCCATGTTGGTGATGATCAGGTCCAGTATGTTTTCCCCTCTTGTGGGAGTGGCAACAAGTTGTTCCATAGCATTTGAGTTTATAAATTCTAGGAACCTTCGGGCTAGGGTGTTGGAGTTAGAGTAATGCTTCCAGTCTATGTTGGGGTAGTTGAAGTCACCCAATATAATGGTGTTTGGAGAGACCTTCATATTTTCCAGTGTTCTCAGGAAGGCCGAGTGGGGTTACTGGGTTTGGGAGGGTGGTCTGTAGCAGGCTATAAACTGGAAGGCAGTTTTACTCATTGTTAGTTGCACATGGATAGTCTCTGATGCTTCGTGCTGTGCCACCAACCTGGAGGTGTGGGTATCTTTGACGAATATTGATACTCCCCCTCCTTTTGTGGTTTGGTCCAAGTTTTGGAGCCAAAAAAACATGGTATGAGGTATAACCTGGTAGTGCTGGGGTGCTCTCAGAAGCCTTGAACCAGGTTTCTGTTACTGCACAGATATCGATGTTCTCCATGCTAAGGAGAGTTTCGAGTGCGTGCATCTTGAGGTTTAGACTTCTGGCGTTGAGTAGCATTACTCTTAGTTTCTTATCCTTTGTGATACCTATAGAGGTGGGTTTGCTTTTTGAGCCTTGCCTAAAAAAGGCACTATGGGGGTGGCAAGAGCCTTTGCCAATATCCGAAAGCCCAGGGGTGACTGGTGCAAGCTGTCCCTAGCGAAGCATCGTGGCTTGTCAAGCATGTCATCCCAGGCAGACAGGCATTGGATCCCCTTTGAATGACACCAATACTTAAGCCAATTGTTGAAATTTATCATCTTGTCTTCATATTGTGGCATCATTCTTGGTGAGGGTAAGATGCTACTCAAGGTCAGGGTCATACCGGCCTAGGTAGGCTACATGCTCAGAGAGCTCAGTTATTGCAGATGAGTGTAGTATATCTTTGTAGGAAGGTCTGACCTTTTAACTGTATTAGCTAAAAGAAAAATGTGTTATACTTGTAGATTCCTACCTGGAGATGGCACTCATAGTGGTTTTGTGTTACATTTCTAATGCTACATATTGAATTGTTATTGTTAATACTGGAGTATTGTATGGTTAAACATGTGATCCAATGTTGTATATTTTTCCCAATTCAACGTATGGTTGATGTAACCAACTGTGTCTGACCTCAGCACTGAATTTGAAGCTTCTCAGCTCCAGGACTCTGATTTCTCCCCTACCCGTAATTCCCTTTACTCCATGTTAGTAACTCATATCTCATTTGATGACTGAAGACTTCAGATGTGTTTCACAAGGAATGTGCATTTTTTCAAGTGATATATTTTGGGTCGATACCCTTTCATTCTCTGTCCCCCTACAAACAGTTGTATTTCTAGTAGTTAAAAAGTGTTAATAAATTAACAGTGTAGTTTATAGTATTAGTAAGATGTTATTTGAGTACGGTTTTCTCTTGTCATACCAAGATGGTAGCTGCATTTTTCTGTTGTGTTACATAGCACTTGGTGTGATTGTTTTTTCAAGTGTGCCTCTCTTTTTCTAAGTAGTAGATTAGTATTTTTTTTAGTCTAGTTAGTGACCATTGTCAGACAGTCAGGGATTCAAGAAATGTACTGAATGTGGACATAAGCTTCCTCCTTAGGACCCACATTCACCTTGTGTATACTGTTTGGATGCTGCCCATCTTGATACTGAGTGCCAGGCCTGTTCTTCTTTTAGGTGTAGGGTACTTCAGACCAAGGGGGAGAAGCTCATAGTCAAGGGCCTCCTTTCTCCACAGACAGGGTCTTCTCTTTCCACACCATCCATTTCATCCACTACAATTTCCCCAGCTAAAAAGTGGAACTAAGACAAAACCAAGGGCAGACCCAAAGAAAAGGAAAAAGATATAAGTGATTCCAACATGTCAAAAAAAGGGAAATCTGTCAAATCCAGAAAATGTTCTCCAGACCTAATAGTGCTGGATCAGAAAATCCCCAGAAGGTTAGAGCTGACAGTCTTTCAGGTCTGTTCCTCTCCACCCTCAGGCCTGTTTCTCCAAGGAACGATTTATCCTTAGGCTATGTTCACTGATACTGCATGAATGGAGGTATTCCAGGCCACCTTCGATGGCTACATCTGCCTGCTCATCCAGGAGCCCACAAAAACAAGATGCTGACAGCATGATGCCAAAATTTCTGAGAACACAGATCTATATCAGGGTTCTTTCAGTACCATCTCCTGGGAATGTTCTCGTCATTGGTCCAACTACCCTCCTCTCATCTCTAGAGTCCCAGTCTGCACCTTGAGCCTGACTACTTTGGATCTGACCTGCCCTGAGGTGCCTTCACTGAGCCAGCAGTCCAAGACACTTTGACACTGACAACATTCCTTTATCTTTCAACTCTGATGCATTTGGATCAGTAAGGCAAAGCTTCAGTGCTGGGGTTTGAGGGGATGAGGCTAGAGTCATACCTCTATTTTAGGGCCTTTGCTTTTGATAGTTTAGATCCAAGGTTATTTCAAGTTTGAGGCCCATTGGTCCTGAGGTATCTTTGTCCTTGAATAGGAGGGGAGCTTCGGAGCTGATAGTGGCTTCAACCTTCAAAGCTTTTGAGAGGATATCGTCATTGCCTAACAAGAAGATGCTTTCATCCAGATCAGTTCCACCCAAACTCTAACATGATTGGCTTCTTCTTATTGTTGTTCTGTCAGACAGGGACAGTCGGTACCATAATCTTCTGACTCCATGCAACATCAGCTCCTTGTCTAATTAAGAAACTTCAGAGTTCTCCCACTAGAGCCAGTTCATAAGAAACAGATGTACAAGTGGAAGCACATAGTGTCATATCCAGAGTCCTTCATTGAAGACACTGATTTGGACAAAGGTATAGGCTCCCCAGATTCCCCTTGGGAAATGTCACCATCATTGAGATCTTTGAATTGATGAAACAGAGAGGGAGATGATCCAGTGACAACCCTTCAACAAATGAATCCACATTCTTGGAAGCCTTTGGTTCTAGTGCAGTATCATCCTGGGTTGTACCACCCATTGATCCCCTTATGGACCTCATGGCTCAGTGGGCATGGAAGGACCCTGACATCATGGAACCAATTCCCCCCAAAAAAGGACAGGATACTGGCATCCCCAAAAGACAGGAAACACTGGAGCGAAGGTCCACTGGTGGGTGTATGCTATGGTGGTAGCAGCAACCATTGAAAAGAAATTGCTGGAAGAAGTTCTTTGGTCCATCCCCACTAACAGGGAGACTAGGACTATGGACAGGCTTGGAAATGAACATATGCATTGGTGCCTTTTGACTCAGATCAATTAATTATTTGGCCCTATGTTACTAGATTCCAGTGAGACTTGACTAAGAGCTTTCCAAGTCTCTCTCAGGTATTCTGCCTGTGAATTTCCAGTAGACTGTGGAGTTCTAGCATTCTACCCTTCAATCTACTTCTGACATAGCTGTGTGACTGTTTTCCAAAGCAGCCAATGGCAAGGCAAGGGCACCAGTCACTTATATCACCGTGCATCAGCATGCCTGGATGTGTCTTTGTGATTTCATGGAAGACTTTAAGATGTCCTTCATTAATGGCCTGTTGATGGTCCCACTCTTTTCAGACCCAAGGTAAAAGACATGCTAACCAGGAATCAACATGATGGTAAGACTCTCTCTCTCTCTCTGTCGCTCTCTCTCTCTCTGTAGTGGGAATTCATTTTTTCCATCTCACATAGATCTTTCTCTAGGAATCAGAGAGCTGGAAAGAAGAAGGGGTTGCAAAAAACACATTTTTTTTCATGACACTGCTGGGGATAGACTGTCTTGTGGCAGAGGAAGATGTTTATTTTATTTATTTATTTATTTTATTTCCAGTTTGATTACTGGGGAGGTCCACTGGGCTCAAAGAGCCCATTTTCAGTGGAAGCCCAGGGAGAAATGCTCCAAATTACATACAAGTAAACAAATTGAAATTATACAATCCATATTACATACAAGTAAACAAAAATGAAATTATACAAAGTAATGTGAAAAAGTACAAATGCATAATGGCAAGACAATTCTTAAACATATTTACAAAGTTGTTTAGAGAACTATTTATACAATAATTAAGTTGATAGAGGCAGGAGAATAGTGTTTACTCAGCTAATAAGAATTCACAATTATAGTGAAAACAGTTATTAGATGAAGGATAGAAATTTGAAGGTTGTAGTATATTTAAGTTTTAGTAGAAATTGAAGAGATAAGGTTGGGAAGTACACTGTTAGTAGAGCATAGGTTATAGTTTCTGGAGTATTCTTAGAGAGGGGGCAGAGTGATAGTAAAAGTGAAGTTCACACATTGAAGGTGTGAATCCCATAGTTAAACAGCTTCAGCTAGTGTAGGTAGTAAAGATTAATTGTTCTCAGTAAGGGGGGATGAGGTCAAGGACTATATACAGAATTTACATTATATACATTTAAGTTAGAAATGCCTAAGGTAGAACAAATGTTTGAGTTAGATGGTGGCAGATATATAAGAGGTCTTTAGATTTAGAGTGAGGTAGCTGTTAAGGAGAACAGTCTGGGGTGGGGGAATATGTAGAGAGGTAACGGTTTAGGAGAACAGCCTGGGGTAGAGGAGTATGTAGTGAAGTTGTACGAGGAAACAAGCATAGATGAGTTTAAGCAGGCTAAGTAGGGAGTTACTCTAATACAGATCCACATCTCCCAAGAGGAAGAGGAAGGCAGCACAACCAGGGTTTTAATGGTCCCTTCAGCCAGAATCCCCAATCAGAGCCTCTGAAGGGTTGCCAGACTGCTGCACTCTGAAGGCAATTGGAGGTGCTTATCCATGCACCCACAAGCCTGGCAAAACATAACAACAGATTCTTGGGTGATAAATATAACTTCCACAGGATATTAAATTCCATTTTCCCTTCCTTCACTAAAAAAGAAGAAGGTTGCCAGTGTTTCACCCAGTCAATGGGAACCTACAGCAGCAGAAATGTCCAAGCTGCTAGAAAAAAAAAGTAATCCAACTGGTACCCCAAGACCAATTAGGGACTGAAACATATTCCAGGTTCTTATTAGCACTCAAGAATACAGGGGACCTCAGACTCATTCTAGAGCTCAGTCATCTAAATCATTTTGTAAAACAGACACATTCTGGATAGTCATTTTGCAAAGGATGATTTGATGTGTTCTATAGAGCTCCCAGATGCATACTATCATCTAAAAATAGAGGACCACTCCTTGATGTTACTCTGTTTCTGTCTGGGAGCCAAACATTATCAATTCAGAACCTTATCTTTCAGTCTTGCCACAGCACCCAGGGTGTTTGCCAGGATAATTGCAGTGGTAACAGCTCACTTAACACCTGCCAGAGATCCATGTTTTCCTGTATCTTGAAGATTGGCTCCTAAATACTACCTCCAAGGATCTGCTGCTTCATCATGTAGAAATTTTGTTTCAATTGTGACAACACTTAAAAATAACAGTAAATCTGTCCAAATGCCATCTGATTCCAACTCAACAGGTAGAAGTTATTAAATGCTACCAGTTCTACAGATTGCATGTCTTCCACATGCCAGAGTACTCTCTTTACAACTCAACAGGTAGAAGTTATTAAATGCTACCAGTTCTACAGATTGCATGTCTTCCACATGCCAGAGTACTCTCTTTACAACTCAACAGGTAGAAGTTATTAAATGCTACCAGTTCTACAGATTGCATGTCTTCCCCATGCCAGAGTACTCTCTTTACAACTCAACAGGTAGAAGTTATTAAATGCTACCAGTTCTACAGATTGCATGTCTTCCACATGCCAGAGTACTCTCTTTACAACTCAACAGGTAGAAGTTATTAAATGCTACCAGTTCTACAGATTGCATGTCTTCCACATGCCAGAGTACTCTCTTTACAACTCAACAGGTAGAAGTTATTAAATGCTACCAGTTCTACAGATTGCATGTCTTCCCCATGCCAGAGTACTCTCTTTACAACTCAACAGGTAGAAGTTATTAAATGCTACCAGTTCTACAGATTGCATGTCTTCCACATGCCAGAGTACTCTCTTTACAACTCAACAGGTAGAAGTTATTAAATGCTACCAGTTCTACAGATTGCATGTCTTCCCCATGCCAGAGTACTCTCTTTACAACTCAACAGGTAGAAGTTATTAAATGCTACCAGTTCTACAGATTGCATGTCTTCCACATGCCAGAGTACTCTCTTTACAACTCAACAGGTAGAAGTTATTAAATGCTACCAGTTCTACAGATTGCATGTCTTCCACATGCCAGAGTACTCTCTTTACAACTCAACAGGTAGAAGTTATTAAATGCTACCAGTTCTACAGATTGCATGTCTTCCCCATGCCAGAGTACTCTCTTTACAACTCAACAGGTAGAAGTTATTAAATGCTACCAGTTCTACAGATTGCATGTCTTCCACATGCCAGAGTACTCTCTTTATGTCTCACAGCTGTACAGGTGCTTCATCATCCCTCTCCTCAGCAAGGTTGATTGAACAACTTTTAGGTTGAATAGTCTCCGCAGTTTTGATGATCCTGCTAGCCAACTTCCACATGAGAGTAGTCCATCCACTGCATGTGAAGATTCGCATTACTCAGGTCTGCAGAGAACACATTTGGTGGTGGATAACTTCTCTTCAGTAACAAAAGGCTGCCCATTCAGTGCAGATCAACCTATAGCAGTAGTAACCATGGATTATCCTCCCTTCTAAGATGAGAGAGTATTTTGAAGGGAGGATAATCCAAGGTACATGGTTACCCCCCCCCCCCCCGAAGCAAATCTTTATATCAATATCTTGGAGATGAAAGCAGTCCTCCTAGAGTTGCAGGCATTTTATTGTGCCTTCCCCAGGGGTTTGATTTCCATACAAACAGACAACATGGCAGTAGTCTGGTACATCAACATACAGGGAGGAGCCTGGAGACTTTGACAATGGAAATGTCTTCACATCACTTTCTAACAGCAAAGCACCTTCTGAGGACAGCCAGTGTTTTAGCGTACAAACTGAGCAGGACTATCTTATTGCCTCATGAGTGGTCCCTCATTCCAATAGTGGCAACCTTAATATGTTGTTGCTTGGGCCAACCTTACTGTGACCTCTTTGAATCCCAACTTTTATACAAAGATCAGTACAAGACAATCTTCACAATATCTAGCAGGCACGTTAATATAGTAGCAGGATAATGATGCATTAAGGAAATGTGTAACCAACATTTACAGCCATAGAAGTCAGACAAAACATTCTCAAAATTTTTTCATCCACTTAGATTTGAAACTTTAAAGCATTGCAGTAAAAACGTTTATACCTTAGTGTTAGCTAAGCAGTCCACATAAGAATTCATACTTCTGATAGTCAACATTTGACAGCAGATTTCACCAAATTTGGATGCATGTATTCATCTTCATTACCATATTGATCACTGTGATCTGTGCATCCAACTCTTCAGCTTGTTGAAAAGTACATTAAATGGAATAAATGGAGTTTAGCACAGTAGCACTAAGTACAACAGAGCTATGCGGCCGAAGGCAATAAATTCACATGCTATTGCCATTTAGCCTTAGTTGCGTTTGTTGCTTGATCTCTGACATTGCAGATATGCAGAGATGGAAGAATAGTAATACAGAAGGGAGAAGATGAGATGGGGTCAGGGACAAAGTAGCATATGACAGAAGAAGGATAATTGTGGCTCATAACAATATGTAGCCAACAGATTCACATAAAATAGTGTACCAAAAACAGTCCATAACACTCAGCTAATGGCTGGATTAGATCCCTTGAAATTAATCAAAAATGTATCAATACGTGTAAGCATTAGCTCATCACAACACAAAATAATTATTACTTCACAACATTTAAATAACACAGTTACAGTTCAGTGACAACTTGACAACTTACTGAATCAGAAGAGGTGAACAGAGAGATAGACACACACACACACACACACACACACACACACACACACACACACACACACACACACACACACACACACACACAGAGGAATAGCAGTAATTTTGTTTTCTGGGATGTGTAGGAACATCTGTAGGGCATGTTACTTATTAAATCATCTGTCATGCTCAGTACAATAAAGTGCTTGCTATAGGTACAAATAAATGGTAGAAGAGTTCAGTAAACATGAAGACATAACAGGATAAGGTTGGCTTTATAAGTCTCCCTGTTGGTGCTGCAATGTGTTTTGCCAATGATGTCTTACTGCACTATTCAAATATTATGTTAAGGGAATATTGTAGGTGCAGAGAAATACAGATGTTTGCAGCTAAATATATTACAAGAATATGAAATGTCATCAATTAATAATTTGACTTACAGCTGTAATTGTACCCATGAAACTATGCAGAAAACATCAGACTACAAAAATGGTAATTATTTCATCACATTACAGAGTGACTTATACTTTATTACATCCAGCAGCCTGAAAACTGTCCCATTAACTGTATCACACTACTGTCTTTGTCTGCCTCTACTCTATATCACCGTAGCACAGCAGATTTAAGCCCAGTTGCATGAAGGTAATCAGAACACTGCAGATTAAACTAAAATATTCAGCTTTTACAATAAGACGTTAAACAGCATCCACTGTCATTCAGACTTGCTGCTCTATGCCAACCTCAGCACAAATCGCAAGGACATAAAGTTAAGGTTTTTCCATGGACATTTTCTGGCCATGTGTGTTGTGTGTGTGTGAATCTATTTTTAACCAAATTAATCATGAACAATAGGTGGATAAGACAGTGGTGCAAATAGTGTTGGCAAGTAGAGGGAAGGACGCAGGGGAAAGAATGCAGGAATTTTCAGGAGGTAGTGGGATAGCACCATAGTTATCCACTTATTCAAAACATAAATGTACAATTGTACACACCATTTCTTGACTTTAGAGAGTCACCACACCAGTAAAGGGTGACAACAACAGAATAATGTTATATGACCAATTAGACCAAATCAAGTATGTCAAGATGACACATAGGTGAAGTGGGGAGCTCTGTATGGCACGTAACTTTTTGGTGGGGCATGTGCCCATTTTTTTTTCATTTAGAAGAATGTGGGGAATAAAAAGGGACAGGTAGGTAGGGTAGTTTAGGAATCATGTGCAGACATGCAAGACACACAAAACGGACAGGGCTGGTCATGAAGACAAAAGGCTCCATGATTAGGTATAGGTAGATAGGGGCATTGGATGCACACACTCATCCTACTTGAGAACAATGAGAAGTTAGACTTCATCCTCAGAACTGTCATTATTGTCTCCTGCAACAGCTCCCTGGGTAGATGCCAGATGTGGCCTCATCTTTACAATCAAACACATAAACTTTTCAACCTTGCTGATCATACCTCTCAACTGTCCAGATTTTTGAAGAATGTCCAGGTTTTTGCCTCATATTTTTGGTCTGTTCCTCATAAAATTTGTGATTTTCTGGAAAGTCACTGGGTTGATCTGAGGACTGAAGTCACTAAAGAATGATATACATTTGTGTTACACACTTCATATCCTGCAGAAAAATGCATGTTAAGTCAAATTATGCTATTCTAGCAGCGTTCTATGTTTATAACAGCAATATTTAAAATCTGTCCCTATTTTTGGGCCATTGTCCCCCCATTCTGTTAGGCTTTGTCCAGATTTTTGGGCTAAGAGGTTGAGAGGTAAGTATGCTGATACATGCCAATACATGCAATGAGACCCATTTCCATTATATCCTCTATCGGCCCTGTCAGCTCCTAATGGGTGAAAAAAATCACCATCTCCACTACAACTAATCCCAGTGGGTATCACTGCACCAGCAACCAGGACAGAGCTTCTTTATGCAGGCAAAGTGGATATTCAGGGGTTGTGGGGGCAACACTGACAGGTTGTGAAACTGACGTACTGGGATCTGTACTGCCATCTGTGGGCTGTGTACCATAGGCTTCTCAGTCTCCATGGTACATTAGCTCTCAGTCTGATTAAGAATCGTCTGAGCTCTAACCAGAGCCTATTCTTAAGAAACAGATGTGCAAGAGGAAGCACATAGACTCATACCCAGAGTCCTTCACTGACAACACTGATTTGGATGAAGGTGAAGGCTGCTTCACTTCCCCTTGGAAAGCATCACCTTCAGTAAGATCCTTGAATTGTTGAAACAGAGAGGAGGATGGTCCACCGAGAACCCTTCACTAGATGAATTGGTGTTCTTGGAAACCTTTGGTTCTGGCGGTACATTATCCTGGGTGGTACAACCCATTGAACCCATTATACACCTTGCTCAGTGGGTATGGAAGGAATCTGATGTGGTGGAACCAACCCCACCCCCAAAAAAGACAGGATATTGGCAACCCCAAAAGTGAGGAAACACTGGAGCAAAGGCCCACTGATGTATACTACGGTGGTAGCAGCCACTAAAAACGAAATGTTGGAACAAAGTTCATTGGTCCATCCCACTAACAAAGAATCTAGGGCTATGGGCAGGCTTGGGAAATGGACATATGCATCAGTGACTTTTGCACTCACTTGTTGAATTATTTGGCCCCATGTTACTAGATTCCAGAGTGACTTGACTAAGATCTTTCCAAGTCTCTCTTGGGTATTCTGCCTGCAAATGTCTAGTAGTCTTTGACTCCTAGCTTTTCACCTGAACAAGAAATGCAGCAGTTATTTTGCCTTGATCCCTTCACGGGGTCAGTCACCAAGAGGTGCTCTAGTCCACAACTGGCACCAGGCCTTCTTTATACTTTATCCCATTACACCTAATGAACAAGTTCATTCAGAAAGCAAGAAAGTGCAAGGTCAGAGTAATCCTCATTGCCCCTTTCTGGCCCCAACAGGCATGGTTTGTTTTCCTGTGGCCTGTGCTAGCACATCCCCCATGGCTATTGGATCAGTATCCAGACCTCTTTGCTCACCCATCTGAATTGTCTCTTCCAGACCAGAAGTCTGTGAAACCAACCCATTGGTTCCTTCTCTTCTGACCATAGCCAGGGTTGCTAGGCTCCCAACATCAGTTGTTCAGATAATATCTGCTTGTCAAACACAATCCACAAAGAAGATCTGTCATAGAAAATGACCATGCCAAAATGAATGGACTGTTTTGCTGCTCCCATCACTTTTCTATTAAAATTCTTATCTGAGCTTTTTGATAGCGGATCTAGTTATTCCACCCTCAAAGTTCAAATGACCAAAATTTTCACACAGGGCAGAATGACACCTCCATAGCTTCCTTAAAAAATTTTAAAGCTTTTCTGAGAGGAACCTTTCTTCTACGGCCACCTATCAGTGACCTAGTTCCCCTCGGGATATTACCATCCTGCTCCAAGTGCTAACTCAACCCTCCTTTGAAACAGCAGCCAAGTAGATTTAAAATTCTTAGCTTGGAAGACACTCTGTCTAGTGGCTGCTATGTCAGCCACATGGTTTTCAGAGTTATAGGCCCTTTCCTGCAAGCATCCCTATTTCGTATTCCATAAATACAGAGTATCCTTGAAGAATAGTGCATCCTTCCTCCCTATGGTGGCATCTGAGACAAACTTAAATCAGTCAATAAATCTACCAGTCTTTTTCTCAAAACTTTCAAACAAAAGTGAATACATTCTATACATGCTGGAAGTTTATCACCAGCTCAGATTCTACTTTCACAGGACAAAAAAATTCAGGAAGTCTGAATAATTGTTTGTTCTTTCTCAAGACAAAAATTAGACAAAGGAGTGACCAAGGTTGCTCTTTCGAGATGGTTATCAGATTGCATTTCTTTTGTCTACAATAAAAAGGGCTTGTCCCTACAATTTAAAGCTCAAGCCATATGGGCAATAGCCATGTCAACAGGCTTTGCATGTAGATTCCTCATCGATGACATTTGTGCTGCAGCAACTTGGTCTACAGTTCCCACCTTTGTATCTCATTAGAAACCGGATCTACAGTCCAAATCACACTCTTCATTGGGATCTACCAGTCTCAGGAATGTCCTTCCTTAATACCACCCTGGTTGAATCAGATGAAAATTGATTCATAGATTCATAAACTGTTGCTAGGCTAATGACCTGGGGGGCTTTCTAAGCCTAGCTAAGTTTTTCCAAAAGAATAATGATGTCCTGCATCCAAATAGGACAGTAAAGGCCAGGAATTTATAAGCTGTCCATAAGGGACATGTAAGAGAGGCCCGTTATAAATTTCCTATTCCCCATCCACTGGTCTAGGTTGCACTTTAACTGGGTAATAGATGAACTCAGCTTCACATGGATGGGAAGTCTGTTCCATAAGAGGAGTAGTCTCTAGGACACATATCTGTCTTTCCAGTGTGTTCTGTTTTAAGTCTTAGACAAAATTCAGGTCACTAGAGCTTATATTTCTGGTACTGTTTGACTTATGAATATGAAGGAATTTCATAAGTGTGAGGTTTACAGACCCCTCAGCAATCTATAGGAGACTGAGTACAGGGAAAGGGGTTTAAAGCACTCTGCATAAGGCAGGTTTGATGCACTTTATATTCTTTTTGTATGGAACCTCTGAGGTCACTCTAGTTGCTGCATATGCCTGGTCAAGTACATACTAAAGGGAGCATTGTATTCTATGATTAGTTTGATAAGGGCAGAGTACAGTGGGATAATGACCTCTTTGGACCTCTGTGCCATGCCCGTACTTATAAGTTGCCCAACATAAACAGATTTCCTTATCACTGTGACCACTTGGTAGTCAAAGGTAACACTACTATCTACGTGCGTACTTTGTACCCAGATCCCTTACCACTGGGTCAACTCTTAATCCTGTATTATCAACATGGTAATTAGCCAGGAAGGTTGACTTCTCAAAGAGTGCAATTATGAATTTCTTAGCACTGAGTTTAAGACCATGGCTTTGACACCATTTGTTAGTCAGAGATAGACCTTCTTGAAGAATGCTAGTGCCCACAGGGGAGTCGATGTTAACCCCCAGCTTGCAATCATCTGCAAACGTAGTCATCCATAAACCTTCAGCATTTGCTTCCATTTCAGCGAAGTAGATGCCAAAAAGGAGCAGGACCAGTACCAAGCCCTTGAGGACTTTGCTAGTGATTGGCCTCTTGGTGGAGGTGACCTCACCTATTTTGACCTACTGGGTCTATTAGTAAGCCAGTTGGCTATCCAACAGGTGATGAGTTTATATCTAAATTTGTGAGGTTGTCTATAATGCCGGAATGGGGTACTATATTAAAATAAGGCTTGGTCAGGTCAAGGTAAGCTGTGTGCATAGTCTTACCTTCATCCAACACTTTGGTGACCCTCTCAAAAAGTCCACAAGATTTAATAATCATATCCTTCCTTTACCAAAGCCAAACTGTGATGAGTCCAGCATTTGCAGGTTACCTATGTCCTCATTTATCATATCCATGATGATTCTTTCCATGGCCTTTCTTATGAGGCTGGGAAGACTTATGGGCCTGTAGTTACTCAGATAAGTGGTTGGACCTCCTTTGTGAAGGGTGAACAACTATAGCTGTCTTCCATTCCTTGGACACAAAACCTGATTGAAGGCTCCAACTGAAAAGTTATTCAAGTCAGCCAGAGAGGTCATGTTTCATAATATTTGTTAAACATCCTGGGATGGTATCGGGGCCTATCAATGCAATATGTTGGCCTTGGAAAGTGCATTGATGACCTGTCCCCTAGTAATGCTTGGGGGAATTGTGTTTTATGGTATTTCTTTTGAGAATAATCAGTTACATAACTTTTTTAGTCTTTACAGGTTTCGCAATAAACTTGTCATTACTGCAGGTACAAATAGTGTCATTCAGGGTTATTCCTGTCTGTTTCTATTGGAACACAGCCATTGCATTGTTAAGTAAAGGTTGTAGAGTTTGACAGGCATCAGTTTCCCTATTTCTATGTGCATGAACTCTTAGACTTTGACCTACATAGTGATTGTGTTTGCTATACTTTGCCTCTAAGCCAGAGCCAGGGCATAGTGGCATACTGTCACACCTCCATCTACCAGTACCATCTGCAGCTGGTGGTTCTCTCTCAGACTCCTCATCTGTACCTGCTGTTGGCTCTGCCTGTGACCCTTGAAACTGTGGTCCTGCCCCTTGCTGTCCTTGTTGAAGCTGTTTCCTGTGAATTATATTCTGTAACATGACACAGTCTGTTAGCATTTTGACAGAGGTACCTGGGTCATAATGCAGTGCACATCCTGATGTGTCTGGACACCAGAACCGTGAGTTATGCAAACCAAATACATGTTCTAGGATATTCCTAGTTTGAGCATGGGCCTGATTGTGTCCTTGCTCAGTGGGGTTGTGTGGGTTTTTCATGGGTGTTTTGAGCCAGGGCTCCAGTGCATAACCTGCATCCCCCACTTGATGCCTTTGAGGAATGTTACCCCTAGCAAACCTGATGTATAGCTCACAAGATGTGCCATATGCATGCATGCCTAAAACTGCCTGGGTTATCTACACAGACATTGTATATGATCCTTTTGGCATTACAGACACCCTGACAGTTTATAGAGCAAAAACCTTCTCCGGTGATGTACCTCATAACCTGTTCACTGGGTAGGATTTTATTTCTATATGTGTACAAACTATGGCCCCCAGCACATCAGGGAAGTGTGCCATTGCATAGAATTCCTTCATGGTTTTTGCTGTCTCCTGTGGGGTGCATGGGAAATGGAGGTGATCTCTTGCATGTAGTAGCAATGCATTCAAAAACTGATGTAATACTGTAGAGGCTGATGCCTGTAACACCTCTAATATATCCTCTGTGGGTCTCTGTAAAGTACCGTTAGCTAATAAATGTAATGCTACACATACCTTTGTTTTCACCGGGATGGAGTCTCCATGATTTTTCTGGGGCCTGAAGTGGTGGCTGGCAGAGATTGCATATTTTCTTGTGTTTCCCTGTCCACCTGTATCTCTTAGGAATTTTTGTGTCATGCAGTCTGTGATAAATCAGATGGGATCTAAACACCCTTCTTCTTGTTGCCTGAGGTCTGACAGCAGCAGCATCCTGATTTAAAGCCTGTTGCACATAGAACATAATAATAGCAGCAGCTACCCTAACATGTTTTCTTTTTCTAAGCTTAATTATGCCTTTATTCCAAAGACTTTTAGTGTACATGGCAAATGCCTCTGCTAAGTGTACAGAATTGCATTATAGCTTCCTGAATATCTTCTCCATGTTGGATTGGTTACCAACAAAAAATGGAAAACAAAGCCGTATAAATCTCAATAAATAAAATAAAACTGGCTTAGTAAAACCAACTGGATGTTGATTCTTTTGAAATAAACTAGTGTTTTTTTTTTATTAATAAAAACACAGAAAAAACACAAAAGTATATCCAGAAAAACCACCAGCACAGGAGGCAGGAAAATGAGGTGAAAGGAAGATCCTTTAATCCAACAAAATATGCGTTCTGATACCTCGGCAATTCGCCTTCATGGAACATTTACCATGTACATGCATCTTCCTTTTATATACTTATCAATCAATAAATTATTCTGTTTCACATTGTCAATTATGTCATTATTCAATTCTTTTTTCAATTGTAAAAAAACAAAATAAATACAATATTTGATACATTTCTTAAATGTGTTCACTAAATACAATCATTAAATACTACATTTTTACAAATATTAATCATTTTCCACCTAAAATATATTTAATGCCCACATAACTTTAATATATTGCTGCTGAATGCATAAATTTAATATATAAATGACAATCAATATATCCTCAAATTCATTTTTTCAAACTTATAAAGACTATATGTCATATAAATATGACTAAAATGTCAAAATTTGAATAAAAGACTCAATTTTATGTCACTAACCCACTCTCCAAATTTATTCCTCTAGGAAATAATGTGTGATATCCCAAAATCATTTTATGTTCCAACCTACATAATGCAGTCTTGAAATTCTCTACACAAACATGGGGTCTAGCCAACACACTAAATGAAAAACCATCAATACTCCCATTATGGGAATTAATAAAATGGGAAGCTACTGGACTTTCCATGTTGCCCCTTCTTATGTCTCCCAAGTGCTCTAAAATACACACTTTAATCCTTCTAGTAGTCTGTCCAATGTAACATAAAGGTATATTACAATTACACCCTAAAATGTACACCATCCCAAATGATTGACAATCAAATTTTTCAAATGCAAAATATCTTTTGCCATTGATTTTCAGACCATGCATGTTTTTTACTTTCCCACATACTGAACATCGCCCACAATACATACCAACATTTCTATCAGTAGAATATATCAGTTTTCTATTTAACAATTTTTTTAAATTACAATATCTACTGTAAGAAAAAGTTATATGTTTGGGAAATAGATGTCCTACACTAGGATCATCACTAACAACATGCCAAAATTCTTTCAAAATATGTTCCACCATAAATGAAAAATTTGAGAACCTCAACACAAAAAATATCTTGTCTTTAACTGAACTGACTGACAAACATGAATACTCCATATAATATTTGTCCCTTCCAAAAACCTTAGTTCTGCATAACCTATTCCTAATGTTAGATAGTGCATTACTATCATAACCTCTAGCTGTTAATCTGATGAGAGTTTCTTCACAAACTCCTTCCCATAAATCAATTTCTGAAGTGTTCCTTAATATTCTTTTGAACTCCCCTTCAGGTAGTGCCTTAATTAAATGGGGTGGATGCATGTTGGTAGCATGCAGGAAATTATTTACTGCTGTGGATTTCCTAAATGGTTTATATTGTACTGTATTATTCTTCCCAATATAAAATTCCACATCCAAAAATGAAATATTATATGGAGAACAGTGAGCAGTAAATTTTAACTCATGAGCATTTTCGTTCAAACATATCATAAACTGTTCAAACAAATATGTTTCACCTTTGCAAATGAAAATGAGGTCATCAATGTAACGTCTATAAAAGACGACATGATTCACAAAAAATTCACAATGAAACATGAATTCCTTTTCAAACTTACCCATGTAAATAACAGCATAGGTGGGTGCAAACGCTGCACCCATCGCTGTTCCTTTGACTTGTAAAAAGAATTCCTTATTCCACACAATATTACAACAATTGAAAAAAGAATTGAATAATGACATAATTGACAATGTGAAACAGAATAATTGATTGATTGATAAGTATATAAAAGGAAGATGCATGTACATGGTAAATGTTCCATGAAGGCGAATTGCCGAGGTATCAGAACGCATATTTTGTTGGATTAAATGATTTTCCTTTCACCTCATTTTCCTGCCTCCTGTGCTGGTTTTTTTTTTTTATTAAGCCAGTTTTATTTTATTTATATTTATGGTTTCATTTCCCTTTTTTGGTAGCTATACACACTATGTAGAGACATTTAATGAATAGCAAATAGCATGCTATTGTATTGGTGGCATAGTGCACCAGCAACACAATAGCTACACTCCATGTAGCTGCTAATAAATCCAGTCCATTGTCTTCATCAATGAAGGGTAATTGTGAGACATTCACTACAGATTATGATTTCAAAAGAGTAACGTGCAAAACAGTAGAAAAGGAGGGAGATGTTTTATATAATCTACTAAATCATTACTTTGTGGATGTACCAGTTATAGAATTTGCACTTGCTAATGAAAGATTCAAAGAATAGGAGGCCCTAAATGGTTTATGGTCAGTATTAGTGCTGTGCAGCTTTATAATTCCAGAAACATGGACTTCAGAGTAGGTTTTCAGGAAGAGCATACGATATCATGATTGCATACGGCTGCATGCTTCTGCCGTTTACTTTGTTGATATTTTCATTCTATTTATCTAAGGCGCAATAAAGTGCTCTCAAAATGGACAAGAATATGCACTTAAAGGTGTAATTAAAACTGTATTTTTTTTTTTTTGTTGTGGTGACTCTATGTATTTGACAAAGATGTTAAATCATTTAGAAGAAACCATTATGGCACCACAAACATAAATAAGTCTATAGCGGGTCCCAAGCCATTTCTAGTCAATGTTTAGAATTCAAGGAGACTATAAAATGTAGTTATTTAAACAAGTTTTCAGACAAGGTATAAGAATTCAAGGTTGCATGCAACCACATATTTCTATTTGTAGTGCTGATACTTTCTGTTTATATGTGGCACAGCAATTGTCCTCAAAATTGATAGGAATATCCCCTTAAAGGTATAATTAAAATGTATGTGTTCATGTTATTTTTTGCTATTGCAACAAAGATATTCAAGTTTCTTAGAATAAAGAATTGTTATGACAAACATAAATCTATAGACGTCACCAACCCAGTTCTGGTTAATGTCAGTGATGAACAGGTCTGTAATTCAAGAAGTGTATAAAATGCAGATTTCACAACAGGTTTTCAGGAAGGACATGAGAATTCAAGGTTACAACCACATATGACTATACTGTTGCTGCTTTTCTTTTTGTTTATCTCTGGCACACAGAACTCCTCAAAATGGATGGCAATATGCATTTAATGATATAACTGTACATGCTCATATTATTTTATGTTGCTGTGACCCTATGTATTTGACAACGATGCCGTGACTTAGAAAAAAGAATTATGATACAAGAAAAATTTTCTATTGACAGACTACTGTGACGTTTTCAGTTTTTGAACAGTGAAGCTCTATAACCTTTAGATGGCGCCAAAGTGTAAGAAAGCTGGTAAATGTCAAACACTGCTGGCTGGGGCACTCATTACCATCATTAAGCGTCCTTATCTCAATCTCTAACATAGTTGCCTGTTAGTTAGCACTTTATTTTTATATGGTAGGAGCCTAATAAGAAGCACACTGTCTGTAATAGTAGATGCTAAACATTTGTGGATGAAATGTTATACTTTTATTGACCTGTGCACTAAGAATCAGCTTACATATGTGAAGTTTTGAAAAAAGTTCCATTTGGATTTAAAAGGAAATTTTGTCTTTAATGGTGTGTGTGTGTGCGTGTGTGTGCGCGTGTGTGTGCGTGTGTGTGCGTGTGTGTGTGTGTGTGTGTGTGTGTGTGTGTGTGTGTGTGTGTGTGTGTGCGTTTGAGTGCGCATACACATGTGTGCATGCATGTATATGTGTGGGTTTGTATGTAAGTAATGTTACAGCAAGCTGAATCAAAGCTGTCATACAATTCTCTTGTTTTAAGGTTCCTAAACCAGAAATCAATACCTAAGTGGAAAAAAGAAACAAAATATAATAAAATCATATGCATGCATTTGCAGGTAGAGGTTTAAATCAAATTTTATTCTTGTAACCTTCATCGCTGTGACTTTTCCAGAAAATAAACATCTTAAAATTACACTATTTTATAAATAGAAAAAAAAGCTAATGGTTCCTAACTCTGTGTAGTAAACCTATGGGTTAATATATTACAGAATGAATAAAAAATAAATAAAAACACAACTTGGATGAGCTAAAAGGAAACTTTATTGAGGCATCAAAGCTGATGTACTTGTATAATGGGAATTACTGGCCTATTAGTCTCACTAGCATTATCTGCATGCTATGTAAAGTATTATGACTAAACAATTACAGTGACATAAATGACTTAATATCCCTGTATAGAGATTTGTCTGACTTTGTAAAAGGCAGATGATGCCTGCTCAGCCATACTGAATTCCCCCAAAGGATAACTCCAGCCATGGATAAAGGGCATACAAACCATACTGCTTCTCTGGACCTAGCAGAGGCCAATGACACTACTCTTCCCACTGGTGTTCTTGAGAAACTCTTCCAATACATTAGCCATACATAGTCTGCTGGATAGATAACTGGCTGTCTGATAGAGTTTGTGCCGTTAAGGTCATGTGATATTTATTCTACACAGAAAAATATCACCAGTGGTATCAGTCTGGGCTCTGCCATGTGTTCACTTCTATTTGGCATCTACTTCTCTGACAGCTGATGCCAAGGAATTGTGGTTAACTAAGTCTACTTTTGACTGCAAGCTAGGTACTGTAGGTTATCAAATGCCATTCTAATGCTGCAATTTTCCACGAAGAGCTGGACCAAACAAATGCTTGGTGTGTTAATCATGGACTTACCCTCAATGATAACAGGTGAAGTATACTTTCCTTTGGTTGATTTATCATCACCACATGATGCCATATAGATAATATTCCACTTAAAGACACCCAGTCACCATCTTTGATAACAATATCAATGACATGTTTAGATAATGCTATCTTATACAATTTATATTTCTGTGTATCCCCTCAAGGTCCAGAGAAGTTATACTCCCACTTTATTCATCAGCTTTAGGCCCATCATCGAATACAATGCTCTTTTTTCTTTGTTCTTCTCTAAGTACCCAGACCATCCAGGGAGACCTCAACATTTCTACCCCATATTATGTCTTAATACTGTCAGCTACTCTGATAGACTAAAAGTTCTGTCTCTCTGCTCTGTTTTGTATAGGCAGAGGAGGGCTTATCACTATTTAGCTTTCTATGCTATGAATGACACTACATGCTTTGAACTCCTTTACCAAAGCAGGACCAGACGTAAAGCAAATATCTGTTCTAGAGACCTAAACCTATACCACCATACAAGCTGGTATAAGAAGATACTACCCCGTTATATCTATCATCCCTGGAACTAGGTGCTTTTAACATCAGTCTGAGTACTTCACTGGCAACCTTTAAAAGCAGTGTCAATAACTGTATGGGTGATGTTCATCTTAGATATGTGTGGAAAATCTGCTTGATGGGGGCGTTACTAATCTCTCAGATATATTGGCTGACATAGCTAAGCTTCTAGATGACCTGTCTGTCCGTATCATAGGATCATGGGATCATGGGATGTTACTAGGATATTGGCCCTGAAGCCCTTACAAGCCTAGCTAAGAATTTAGCCCTTGTTCAAGTCAACACCCAATGACTCTGTCCAGCAGGGACACAGGCGGAATCTCAGGGGTGTATTTTCTGTTCCCCATCCAGTTATCCAGGATGCACTTAAAAAGGGTTAATGAGGTACTCTGCTTGACATGCAGCAGGAGTCTATTCCTCAGAAAGGGGAGTCTCTGGGATGCAAATCTGTTCCGCCAACAAGTCCTATTGATGTCACAGATCAAGTTGAGATTGTGCATGTGGGCCACTCGAGTGGATCTTGACTTGCGGGTATGCAGCAGTCCCATCAAGGCGGGGATCTGAGATTGTTTTGTATGCCAGACAGAGGTCACCTCTGAAGAGTCTGTAGGAGACTAGATGGACAGGGCCTTTAGCCTATCTGTGTAGGGTAGATGTTTGAGGCCCTGGATTCTCCTGGTGAGGAGCCTCTGTGGTCTTTCCAGCTGCTGCATGTGCTTTGTGAGGTACATGCCAAAAGGGGCATTGTATTCAATAATGCTCATATGCTTATTATAAAGCCAGAAATCTATAACCAGGAGGGACCTCAAGGTTAGTATTCATAGACAGTGCATAACACTGTGCAAGGGTCTACTAAAAGCATCCATATCCCAGGTGCTTGAAGACTACTTTTTCACAGCCAGGGATTCAGGTAACATGTAACTCACATGGCTGGCTGCTTGCACTTTAACCGAAATAATCTATGTTCAGGTGAGGTGCAGTTGCCATGCTGAGTGAGTGGAGTTGCTGCATCTCATACAAATGTGCAGTCAAGGTTCAAGGACAAGAGTGGTTTGATACAATGTTACAATCTCACATCCTTTCATTTTTGTGAATGCTCTGTTATAAAAAATAACTTTCAGTTAAAACAATTATTTTATGTCACAGTCGCCAAAATATTCAAGGAATAAATATATCTTCAGGTGGTTGGGTTTACCTTATTTTTTTACCAGAGATCTGCAAAGGCATGCTGAAAACATCTGAAAAACTGAAACTAATTACTTAGCTGTTTTGTTGGCATGCATGCACACACAAATACACTCACACAAACACACATTTTTTTTCAATCAAGTGTGTAGTTTTGTCATTACAAAAAGAATGCACCAAAACCCTAAAATATTACATGAACTATGCAAATAGTTGTCTGACCTGAAAAGGGGACTACAGCCTATAGCATTTAGCTACACACTAACTCATTTCAGCATAGTTTTAAAATAACCAAAAACATACTGGTAGCTGTATTAAACTGATGTAATTAATGTAACCTTACTAGGTCATGGGCAGCTTTTGGAGCTTTTTCACTACTATGAGGTTTCTCAGTAACACAGCTGGTGCTTTTAATACCCTTTTTCTATTTAATTACCCATGTGCATATTTTAACCTAGTAAGTATTCCAATCTATAGGGATAGATCCTCCTCTCACAAATTCATAAGCTACCTTTACACAGCAGAAAACAGTGTCATGTTATCTTAAAACAAAGTTATGCATATGCTTTTCAGAATGCCACTAGTGAAGTGATACCCTGAAACCATATGGAAAAAACTGTTATGGATGGACAGATGGATGGATGGATGGATGGATAGATGAATGGTAGAAATTTTAGCTGAGAGCAGGGTTGTATTGCTTGAGATACAGCAAGATTAGAAGTGCAATTTGGGTTCCCATTGTAACTTTGAGGACTGCAATTGTGATCCCAAGAACTGCAGAAATTTTAAGTGATTATGAGAACTATATCTTAATTGTGAAATTGTTATATTCTGAAGAATTCTCTTTTCTCTGAGGTACAGATATTTCAAAGTGCACGTAAGTAATATGAGTATACTGGGGGTTCAGGATGGTTTGTTTATGCTAAATTATTTTTAATGTGTAATAGTGATGTTTAGATTTTGCTGTTATATCGACATAATCCCATTTATTATTTTCCATTTTTTTCAGTCTAATCTTAAAGTTCCCATATGGCACCCTGCAATTTTAGTTTTTCTGAAATTTCATAACACTGAGATTTTATGCTGATGCCAGATGCCACTTAAAACACAATAAATTTTAAGTCATATTGTGTACATGTCACACTTGTGCAAATCATACCACTGAGGACAACCATACTTCCTCTGCAGTATAACAGAATTAATATGGTTACCTACATAATGACTGAATCCTATTACAGGGAATTCAGCCTCATCGTACAGAAAATACTGAAAAGCCTATATGCCACCTCTTCAAATTATCAAAAACAAATAGTAAGGTAAGAGATGGATTTGCATAAAATGCATGTGATATAAAAAAGACAGCCTAAGTAAGTAAATAAATCAATACAGCCTTGATCCTTTATCTATGCCAAATGCTATTAGTTAGACAAAAAATGTAAATAAAAAAATAACATCTGATGTTCTTTTCATTCTTCCTCAATGAATGAAGTACAGATCTGATCCTCATATCCTTGGACCCAACTCTTCAGCTTCTCCCTCTACCCATAATGCCGTAGTCCATCCACAGTACCTCAGATATCGTATGCCACCATTGTGCTCAGACATAGGGTCCTTCTCTTGCAGCATTTTGTTGACTTTTTTTCATCTGTTGTAAGTTAAAGTTTAGCTTTCATATCTAAAATTTCCTTCTTCTTTACTACAACCTCCCTCTTATTTTCTGGTTTATTTTTCTGCATTAAGGGAGTCTACACTATAGCTTTACAGTATTTTCTTAACTTACCATAGTTGGTAATTATTTTTCTTTTTATACCCTTTCTGTTCCTCCGTTTATGTTTCGATATTGTATTTTCTTTGTGTTGTCATGCCTGACATGCCCTCAGGTTTTATAGGTTCATAGGTTCATAGGTTCATACTAGGCTATCTGCCCTAGGGCATTTATAAGCCTAGCCAGAGTGTGTTTGGCTTTCGCCACCCATTTTAAATTAATTTTACTATGCCCTTTTTCGAGGTTAGTATACTGTGCCTCTGTCTAACAGTGACACAGAAGTGATACCCGGGGTAAACCTACGATCTCCCATCCACTCATCAAGATTCCTCTTGAAGAGAGTCAATGAGGGACTCTGCCTAACCTGGACTGGGATTTTATTCCAGAGTGAAGGGAGCCTCTGGGTTATGAATCTGTCCCTCCAGCATGTCCTATTTATTTCAGTGCTGAGGTTCAAGTTTCTCGAGCGTAGCTCAATGGGATTTGGATTTTCTGAGGTGCAGCATGTCCATTAATTCCGGGTTGGACATGGCTTTATACGTCAGGCACAGATCGCCTCTGAGCAGGCAGTATGCCACTGAGTAGAGCTGGAGTTTCTTTAACCGGGCAGCATATGGCATCTGTTTGAGCCCTTTGATCCTCTTGGTTAGGTACTTTTGGGGTCTTTCCAGTTGCTGCAGGTGTCTGGTAAGGTACATCCCAAAAGGGGCATTGTACTTAATTATGGGCCTGATGAGGGATGAGTAAAGAGGCACGATGACCTCCCCTGATCTAGATGTGAATCCCTTCATGATTAGGTGGGCTATATAAAATGTTTTTCTAACCACTTTGGCCATGTGGTTGTCAAATGAGAGATTGCTATCAACTTGGGTCCCAGGTCCCTAATTACTTCTTCTGTACTTAATGGATAAACCTATGAGGTAATTTGTGGGCACATTGTTTTTGCCAAAGGGGATGACTATACACTTTTTGGCATTTATCTTGAGGCCATGGCTCTGGCACCAGTTGTCTGTTTCTATGAGGCCCTTTTGGAGGATGCTTGTGTCGGCTGGAGAGTCAATTATGGCGCCCAGTTTGCAGTCATCTGCGAACTTAGTCAGCCACAGTCCTTCCATGTTGGCTTGTACCGCCGAGAAATATATACCGAACAAGGGTGGTCCCAGGACTGAGCCTTGTGGGACGCCACTTGTAACTGGTTTGGAGTCTGACATGGCTCCAGCAATTCTAACCATGTGGGTTCTGTCCTTGAGCCAGTTTGCGACCCATCTAGTGACATAGGGGTTTATATTTAAGCTGGTGAGCTTATCTATAATGCCTGAGTGAGGTATTGTATCGAAGGCTTTTGCGAGGTCCAGGTAGGCTGTGTGGACCACCTTCCCCTCGGCAAAGGCCTTGGTGACTATTTCAAAGAAATCAACCAGGTTTAAGAGGCAGGATCTGCCCTTAACAAAGCCAAACTGGGTAGGATCCAGTGTCTGTAGGTCCCCAATATCTTTATTTATGAGGTCCATGATGATCCTTCCATAGCTTTGCAGACCAAGCTAGTCAGGCTTATGGGGCGATAGTTTCCAGGATCCGTTGAGGCACCACCTTTGTGGAGAGGGACCACTGTTGCTGTACGCCACTCTTTGGGTACATATCCTGTAGTAAGGCTGAGATTGAACAGTAGTTTTATGTTTGGGTTTAGCTCTTCTTGGAGTTCATGTAGGATGCAGCCCGGGACACCGACTGGTCCCATTGATGCTGTGTTTTTTGCTTTGGAGAGGGCAGCTCTTACCTGAGCATCTGAGATGTCAGGGGGGCAGCACTCTGCAGGGATAGATATTTGCCCTTTTGGAGGGGAGGGGGGGGGAGTTTGCGCTGAACCTGTCAGATAGGATGTTAGCAATGTCTGTGGGTTCGGTGTATTTTTTGTCATTTTGGACTAATTCTGAGCATATCTGGGAATTCCCACCCAGGTTCCTAACATAACTAAAGAAAGCCTTGTGATTATCCTTAGTGTCCTGTGCAATTTTTCTCTCGAAGTTGGCCTTAGACGATTTTATGAGTGCCCGTAGTTTTTTGCTAATACTGATCAGAGATGCCTTCCCTTTTTGGAATTTTGCTCTATCATGTAGTAGCTTCCTCCTTCTATTGTATAGTCTGTTTATGGCTGGGGTCCACCAAACAGGACGTCTGCCTTTGGAGGATTGGGTCTTGGTTTTATTTGGGATTGCATGATCCATGCATTCCTGAAGGTGTTCATAGAATGCGTTTATAAAGGATTCTGCGGTCTGGGCCATATTTTCCACAGGCCCAGGGGCTTTGAAGGATTCCACCTCGGTTTTGAGGAGTGTGAAATTTGCTTTAGAGAAGTTTTTCACTGTGGTTTTCAGGGCAGGGGTGGAGTCGGGATGTGAATATCCAGTGAGATTAGTTTATGGTCTGATCTTACCAGTGAGGGATACACTTCTGGTCTGGAGCATAGAGTCCCCATGTTGGTGATGATCAGGTCCAGTATGTTTTCCCTCTTGTGGGAGTGGTAACAAGTTGTTCCATAGCATTTGAGTTTATAAATTCTAGGAACCTTTGGGCTAGGGTGTTGGAGCTAGATTAATGCTCCCAGTCTATGTTTGGGTAGTTGAAGTCGCCCAATATAATGGTGTTTGGAGAGACCTTCATATTTTCCAGTGTTCTCAGGAAGGCCAAGTGGGGTTCCTGGGTTTGAGAGGGTGGTCTGTAGCAGGCTATAAACTGGAAGGCAGTTTTACCCACTGTTAGTTGCACATGGATAGTCTCTGATGCTTCGTGCTGTGCCACCAACCTGGAGGTGTGGGTATCTTTGATGAATATTGATACTCCCCCTCCTTTTGTGGTTCGGTCCAAGTTTTGGGGCCGAAAAGCATGGTATGAGGTATAACCTGGTAGTGCTGGGGTGCTCTCGGGAGCCTTGAACCAGGTTTCTGTTACTGCACAGATATCGATGTTCTCCATGCTAAGGAGAGTTTTGAGTGCGTGCATCTTGAGGTTTAGACTTCTGGCGTTGATTAGCATTACTCTTAGTTTCTTATCCCTTGTGATACCTATGGAGGTGGGTTTGTCTTTTGAGCCTTGCCTAAAAAAGGCACTATGGGGGTAGCAAGAGACTGCCAGTATCCGAAAGCCCAGGGGTAACAGGTGCAAGCTGTCCCTAGCGAAGCATCATGGCTTGTCGAGCATGTCATCCCAGGCTGACAGGCATTGGATCCCCTTTGAATGACACCAATACTTAAGCCAATTGTTGAAATTGATCATCTTGTCTTCATATTGTGGCATCATTCTTGGTGAGGGTAAGATGCTACTCAAGGTCAGGGTCATACCGGCCTGGGCTACATGCTCAGAGAGCTCCTCTATGTCTCTTTTCATGTAGTCCAGGGAGGTACGTATCAGGTCATTCACTCCAGCATGGACAATGACTGAGTCATATTTGTACTTGCCTTTGACTGACCTGAGTGCTTGTGTTATGTGGCGGATCCTAGCACCCGACAGGCAGCTCACCGTGACCTTCTCCTTGTTCAGCCTGGTGAGCGGGACGTCAGTGTGCCTGACGATAGCGTCACCTATTACAAGTGTATCAGGTGTGTTGTTTAGCCTTAAGGGCTGTGACTGTTCGGCACACTGGCTTTATGAGCTATGTGTTGCACGTGTTTTGTTTTGGGGTAGCGGTTGCTTGGGTGTCTGCTTTGGAGGTCTCTGCTGCCTAGGCAGATTTTTATTTAGAGCCTCCGAGTATGTTTTTGTGTGTTTATGTGTTTGGTTTGCTGTCGTGGTAGGTCTTTGTGAGACTGGAATTGTAGTGAGTGTGGTTTCCTTTTCCTCCTGACTGGTTTCACTAGTACTGAGTTGAGAGAGCTTCACCTCCAGTATGGCTATATGGTTGCATCTCTCACATGTGTTGGAATTTGTTGGGAGGAGAAGAGGGTTGTCTGTGTACATGAGGCAGTTGTAACATTGCCTCAAGATTCCCAGATTCACCAGCTGGACCGAAGAGGAGATTGACAACTGACCTGTGGACATGCTAGAATAGCATTGGGAATTCCTTTATAATTGAAAAAAAGGGCCAATGGGGAACGAGGTACTCAAGGGGAGTTTGTGAGGGTGTAGTGCTTTTAATTTTTTAGTGCTGACTTATATAATTGCTTTAGTGAGCAAGTGCCAGGTAACTTAAATGCAATGTGTTACAGGTAACTTAAATGCAAAAACGACAAACAGTAACTTTCTTTCAAGTGAAACAAGGAAATAAGTACAGTAAGCAATGTAGATATCACTAGGGATCCACAGAAGTGCTGAAAAGCCGCGTTTTAGGTGAAATTAGCATTTCAGGGAAATAACAAGCAAACAAACAACAAGCATACAAACAAAGCTAGATTCAGCAGGCCTGGATCTAGTCTATGCTACAGCAAACAAGGTGTACCAATTTCAGTAAGAAACAGTTCAAATATGCAGGCACTATAAGCCTTTAACCAGAAATTCCCACCTCAGAAGGGCAGGGTCCAGCCTCTCCTCCCACAAGAGTGCAGACCACGAACCTTCTTAATGTAAAATAACTGGCTTGAAGCCCAAGTGCTTAAACCAGAATTAATACACTTTTAGAATAACAGACACTGAGCCCTCAATCAGCAGTTCCCTACTTAGAAGGATGTAAGCTACCTGTTCTGCCCATACAGTGCAGACCACAAACCTTCTTAATGTAAAACAACTGGCCTGAAGCCCAAGTGCTTAAACCAGAATTAATACACTTTTAGAATAACAGACACTGAGCCCTCAATCAGCAGTTCCCAACTTAGAAGGATGTAAGCTACCTGTCCTGCCACTACAGTGCAGGCCACAAACCTTCCTAATGTAAAACAACTGGTCTGAAGCCCAAGTGCTTAATCCAAAAGACTTAGAATGATAGCTACACTTTAATCAAGTTACTACCAAGCAGTAATAAATACAATTGAATACTTTAAAGAATGCCTGGATTAGCGCTCAAGTTATACAAACAAAGCTAGATTCAGCAGGCCTGGATCTAGTCTATGCTACAGCAAACAAGGTGTACCAATTTCAGTAAGAAGCAGTTTAAATATTCAGGCACTATAAGCCTTTAACCAGAAATTCCCAGCTAGAAGGGTAGAGTCCAGCCTCTCCTCCCACAAGAGTGCAAAGCACGAACCCTTTTAATGTAAAATAACTGGCCTGAAGCCCAAGTGCTTAAACCAGAATTAATACACTTTTAGAATAACAGACACTGAGCCCTCAATCAGCAGTTCCCAACTTAGAAGGATGTAAGCTACCTGTTCTGCCACTACAGTGCAGACCACAAACCTTCTTAATGTAAAACAACTGGTCTGAAGCCCAAGTGCTTAAACTAAAAGGCTTAGAATGAGTTACACCAAGCAGTAATAAATACAATTGAGTACTTTTAAGATGACGCAAAAGCAAAATAAAGTAGCAAGAAACACAAATACAGTAAAAGCAGATCATTTTTTTTTTTTTTTTTTGAGTGAGCAAATGAGATGGGCCCAGGAGTTACAGGACAGAAACAAGTGCAAATGCAGGCCTTCAAATCAGAATGTTGAGAGAGATGGAAGACCGCCCAAATGGCCAATAACTACAAATTCTGGGCCAGAACCACTCCTTATGTGGTAGACAGGTTACCTAGTGCTTACCACTCCCACTGATAAGCTAGAAGGCTTCCCTCCAACACAGAAAGGCTTGGGGGGCTCAGAAGCTTACAAATAGTCCTGGATACAGCAAATCTGTATCTGGAACACTAATTACAGTAAAGGTAGGAAACAGGCTTACAATTTTTTTTTTCAGAAAAGTAGCAAAAACAGTAGTAAAAACAATTCACGTGCAGTGCAAGCTGTCACACTTGAGTATGTAGCAATATTAGTCCACACACAGTTTGAATAAATGTAATTAAATTAAAAAGGACTAAAAGCAAGTGCAGAAAGGGTTTATTAGGTAGAATGCGGTAAAGAGATGGGACTGGGGGAGTGTCCAAGATCAAATCTACAGTGGGGCGGGCACTGCAAAAGCCACCAAATTTAAACTACAACCAAGAACAGGGAGGGGGTGGGGAAAAGTTTCAACAGAGATGTGAGGAATCAGAGTGCAAATTATAAAACCAAAAAAATATATACTGATCTCTGTATATTTGCAGAACAGTAAGACAACAGATATCTAAGCAACAATTTAGCTCTATAATACAGAATAATACAGAAAAATATACTCAGCTCTATATATTTGCAGATAGTCTTGTAAGGCTGTCTATCAACACACAGGTTCCACTTTAAAATCAAAAAATGCACTTCTTGTTGGAACAAACTCCCCAACTCTGATGCCCACAAGGAGTGCATATATTGTCTAGGTGCAGCTCATCTGAACACCAACTACTCAATGCGTGCGACTTTCAACACAAGAACTTTAGCTGACAGGTGCAGTAAGCTTATCCTTAAAGGTCTACTTCCTCCCTCAACTACATCTTCATCAGGGGCTCAAACACTCAGAAAACCTGTAAAGCTCCTTCAAAGCATTGGATGCATTCACTAATGAAGTCCCCCACGACTTCTTCAGAACCGCTTCCTAGAGTTTCAATATTATTTGATCCAACTTCTTCGGACCCAAAAGTATGTACTCTGGATCCAAAGTCCTCGGATCTTAAAACTTTGGATCTGATTATTATATCAGCAAGCCCTACAGCTCAGATTATGGATCCAATACCTCAGATCTGAAACTTAGTACACTAACACTCCTACAGCTCATTCACCCAAGTTTCTTTTGGATGCAGTCTCCCCTGGGCTCCATTCCCCTTTAATGCAAACTCCCAAGAAGCATTCTAGGCCCCAGTTAACCACATCATCCACCAGGTCCTCCAAAAGTCTTTCCAAAGTAGATGTGGGTAGGATGATGCTAAAGTTCCACAGAGCTCAAATCCAGATGGGGGTCATCTTGGCCCCATCCTCTATTGGATCTGTGAGTCTTCCTGCTACTACTCACATAGTGCTAACTTCTTTTCTGATCCATCCATTGATTTCGGAGCCCTATGATCTGACAGCTATGAGAGTTCCAGAGTCAGATCCAAAGAGAGTTACAGTCCGACAGCATCCCTATTTCTGCTCCTATTCCTTTGGATCCAAATGGGTCCTGGAGCCAAAGCATCAGTGTTGGATTCATGGGGCCAGAATCTAGTCCGGTGTTATCAGATCCATCCCTGCTCCTTGGAGCCTCAGTGCTGGACAGCTCTGGTCCATTTCCCAGCTCAAGGCACAGATCCAGTCAGAGTCTTGTCCTACCCATACTGGAAGTCTCAGCTCCAGTGCAGGTAGCTACTGCTTCTCTGGGTCTGTCTACCTTTAAGGTGGTGGAAAAGGGCTTTTCTCATTCTAGAGATCTGGTCTTTCTTCCTTGACATCTTCCTCTTATTACTTCCTCAGTTCCAGGCTCTGAGGCCATCAGATCTATTCCACAGGGGCAGTTAATTACACCTAGCTTCTAGTCAGTTCTTATGGAGAAACTCCCTCACTCTTCAGACATCTCCCCCAAACATCCCCCAAGGAGGACCATTGGAAGAGAACATGCAAGAGGAGGCATATATATTCCTCGTTGGAATCTATTACTGAAAATACTGATTTTGAGAAAGGAGAATGATCCTTAAGCAAACAGGCGGTTGGTCTTCTGATAATCTTTCCCCAGAAGAGTCAGTATTTCTGGAGGCTTTTGTTTCTGGCCCATCTATGTCTTGAGTGCCCCCTGGTGGATGAGCTTATTGATCTATTCTCTCAGCAGCCATCGAAGGAGATGGATTCTGTTGAGAAAATACTGTGTCAACCTGACAAATTCCAAGCCTCCCAAAGATAAACTTCACTGCACTTTATTTAAGTCGTTTTTTACTATATTGCATTTAATTCAACTGCATTTACTGTATTTTATATATACACACAAGTATGCTAGCCTGCACTGTGCTTTAAAGTGATTTAATTGCTGTTTTAAGTGTATTTTCTGTGCTAAAAAAAAAAAAAAAAAATAGAAAAAAAAAGTTCTAGCTTGTTTTCCTGCCTTTTTTTGTTAATAGAATAGTCCAGATACAGATTTGCTATATTCAGGACTGTATTGTAGTTTCTTTGTTCCCCAAACCCCCAGACCTTTCTGTAATAGAGAGAATCCTTTCTATTTATTGGTGGGAGTGGTAAGCACTGGTTAGACTATCTAATGCAAGAGGAGTGGTTTCTAGCTCTGAAATTGTAGCTTATTGGCCATTTGGGCAGCATTTCTATTCCTTTTAACTTTCTGCTTTAAAAGCCCATGTTTGTGTGGATTTGTGCTTATTTAAGCTCAGCGGGTCCCATTTCTGCATCCTTCAAGCCTACAAGAACAGCAGAAATGTGAAAGAGAGACTTTGAGAGACTTTAAGTATCTCCATTTTATTTATTCTTGAATATACTCCTTACTTTATTTGTCATTTTTTACTATATTGCATTTAATTCAACTGCATTTACCATATTTTAGCTACACACTCAAGTGTGCTAGCCTGCACTGTGTTTTAAAGTGATTTAATTGCTGTTTTAAGTGTATTTTCTGTGCTAAAACAAACAAAAAAAGTTCTAGCTTGTTTGCTTGTTTTCCAGCCTTCTTCTGTTACTAGAACAGATT
Organism: Protopterus annectens; assembly: GCF_019279795.1. Classification (NCBI taxonomy): domain Eukaryota; kingdom Metazoa; phylum Chordata; order Ceratodontiformes; family Protopteridae; genus Protopterus; species Protopterus annectens. Next base: position 943,837,327 of record NC_056737.1, on the reverse strand, counting down.
GGATACAGATTTGCTGTATTCAGGACTGTAGAGTAGGCTCTGAGTTTCCCAGACCTTCCTGTGATAGAGGGAAGCCCTTCTACTTACCAGTGGGAGTGGTAAGCACTGGGCAGCCTATCTAATGCAAGATAAGTGGTTTCTAGCTCTGAAATTGTAGTGTATTGGCTGTTTGGGCAGCATTTCTATCCCTTTTAACTTTCTGCCTTAAAAGCCTGTGTTTATGTGGGTTTGCACATCGCACAGTGCCACTAAGCTAGGGTAAAGTATTACCAGTGCCAGAAATTCTACTCTTCAATTTTTCCCTTAGATCTTGCTAGTTCTCTTCCCTCTCACACTGAAACTAGTTTATTCATCTAGCACTTTACCAGATGTCTTGTAGCAATTATTGTAGCACACATAAGTGCTACCAGCACTTAACATTCTATAAGGAAACAGAGCCAGTACTTATTAATAATACCCACCCCTCCAGGCATATCTAAAGGTCAGTTCCCTGCATTTTCTCCTATTAACCTGGTGAAGCTGGGCATTCTGAGGCAATGTAGCAACTGCCTGTACACTGATAACCTTTACATCTTATCTCCCAACACCCAGACTTGCAAGATGCATTTACATATTCAAATTGGAAGCAATGCACTCTTCAGCCAAGACCAGAATAGCTGGTCAAGAGAAGGTCAAATCTTGCACCACACCACATGGAACACATAGTGCTCCAGAACATACACCATCACAGTTCTCACATAAAAACACAAGCCACACAACCACCTTCATGGAGGCTCTCAATAGAAATCTACCCAAACAACAGAGACCTCCAAGGCAGAAACTCACTCGATCACCACAGCATGGAACAAATAACAAGACACATGGCTCACCTAAACAGTGTATCACTCAACCAAAGCCCCTAAGGCAAAATAGCTTGCCCAATACGCTTGTCATAGGTGACTCAATAGTGAGGCACACAGATGTCCCACTTTCTAGACTAAATAAGGAGAAGGTAACAGTCAGCTTCCTGTCAGGTGGCAGGATCCATCACATAATGCACGCACTCAGGTCACTCCACAACAAGTACAAATATGACTCTGTCATTGTCCATGTTGGTGTGAATGACCTGAGACATACCTCCCTGGATTACATGAAAAGAGACATGGAGGAGCTCTTGGATAATGTGGCCCAGACAGGTATGACCCTAGCCCTGAGCAGCATCTACCATTGCCCAGAATGATACCACAGTATGAGCAGAAAAATGATTGACTTCAACAATTAGTTAAGTTTATGGTGTCATTCTACGTGGATCCAGTATCTGTCTGTCTGGGATGACATGATTGGCTCTGCCAGAGATGGCCTGCATCTGTTACCCCTGGGATTCCATATACTGGCAAAGGCTCTTGCCATCCCTATAGTGCCCTTTTTAGGTGGTGTCCTAAGGACTAAATTACCACCATAACTGCTATAAATAAATGCAGTGTGAGGGTCATGCTGCTCAATACTAGAAGTATCTGAGGGTCATGCTGCTCAATACTAGAAGTATCTGAGGGTCATGCTGCTCAATACTAGAAGTATCTGAGGGTCATGCTGCTCAATACTAGAAGTATCTGAGGGTCATGCTGCTCAATACTAGAAGTATCTGAGGGTCATGCTGTTCAATACTAGAAGTATCTGAGGGTCATGCTGCTCAATACTAGAAGTATCTGAGGGTCATGCTGCTCAATACTAGAAGTATCTGAGGGTCATGCTGCTCAATACTAGAAGTATCTGAGGGTCATGCTGCTCAATACTAGAAGTATCTGAGGGTCATGCTGCTCAATACTAGAAGTATCTGAGGGTCATGCTGCTCAATACTAGAAGTATCTGAGGGTCATGCTGCTCAATACTAGAAGTCTAAATCTCAAGATGCACTCACACGGACCACTCCTTAAAATGGAGAACATCGACATTTGTGCCATAACAGAGACCTGGTTCAAGGCAGCAGAAAGCACCCCTGCGCTACAAGGCTATAATTCATTCCACACCTTTTGGCCCCAAAACTTGGACCAAAGTTCCAATGGCAGTGGTGTCTCCATATTCATAAAGGATATGCACACCTCCAGACTGGTAGCCCAACATAACACAACAGAGATACTTCAGGTAAAACTAACTCTGGGTAAGACAACAATTCAGGTTGTAGCCTGCTATAGGTCCCCAACCATGTCTCAAGACTCCCACTCCACATTCCTAAGCACCCTGAAAAATATTAGGGTCCAACCCAACACCCTCATACTGGGCAACTTCAACTACCCCTCCATTAACTGGGAAAACTACTCATGTACCAATACACTTGCCCAACATTTCCTGTTATTCATTAATTCCAATGACCTGGACCAACTCATTCTTACCCCCACTAGAGGGAGCAACATCTTTGACCTGGTCATCACTAACATGGGCGACCATTGCTCTACACCAATAGTCAACTCCTCCCTGGTTAGATCTGACAAACAAACTAATCACCATGGATATCCTCATCTCACCCCCCGCAAAGGTAATCACCATGAAAAACTTCTCCAAAGCTAACTTTGGACTCATAAAAACAGAGATGGCTAACTTCACGACACCCATGCAGATGGAGAATGGGTGCATGACTGCCGAGTCATACACCAATGCATTGTACGAACACGTACACAAATGCATGGATCTCATCATAGCCAACAGAACCAAAACACTCTCCTCCAAAAAAAGGATGCCAATTAAAGTTAAAACTGCACTGTCAAAAGCCAAGAATACAGCTTCCATGGGACCCAACAATATCCCTGGCTGTGTTCTACATGAACTACAAAATGAACTGGCATCACACCTATGTGCACTGTTCAGTCATGGTCTCACCTCAGGCTTTGTCCCTACCGAATGGCACACTGCTACAGTCACCCCCTCCATAAAGGGGGAGTGACTACTGACCATGGAAACTATTGCCCCATTAGCCTGATGAGCCTGATATGTAAGGCTATGGAGCGCAACATCATGGACCTAATAAATAAGGATATAGGGAATCTCCAAACTCTGGATCCCATGCAATTTGGCTTTGTGAAGGGTAGATCATGCCTGCTCAACCTGGTCAACTTCTTTGAGTCAGTCACCAGAGCTGTGGATGAAGGCAAGGTAGTCCATACAGCCTACCTCAATCTGGCCAAAGCCTTTGGTACCATTTCCCACTCCAGAATCATAAATAAACTCATGAAACTAGGCATCAATCCTTATATAGCTAGGTGGTTTGCAAACTGGCTCACAGATAGAGTCCACAATGTGAAAGTAGCAGACTCCAAGTCAGACTGCCAACCAGTCATGAGTGGAGTCCCACAGGAATCAGTCCTGGGTCCTCTCCTGTTTGGCATCTACTTCTCTGAAGTCCAGACCAACATGAAGGGCCTCTGGCTGACCAAGTTAACAGACAATTGGAAGCTGGGAGCCATTATTAACTTCCCAAGTGATGTAGACAGCCTTTAGAAAGGCCTCACCGAGACAAATGATTGGTGTCAAAACCATGGCCTTAAACTCAATGCCAAAAAAATACATCGTCATCTCCTTTGGAAATTACTCAGTTCTCATGAATTACCACATTGATGGCAGTCCACTGAATACTGAAGGTGTTATAAGAGATCTGGGAACACAGATTGATAGCAACCTCTCCTTTGACCACCATATAGCCACTGTGGTCAGAAACTCCTTCAATTTGGCACATCTCATTACTAAGGATTTCGCATCCAGGAAGAAGGAGGTCATCGTCTCACTATACTTCTCCCTCATAAGACCAGTCATTGAGTACAATGCCCCATTTGGCATGTACCTCACCAGACACTTGCAACAACTGGAGAGACCACAAAAGTATCTCACAAAGAGGATACTGGGCTTTAAACACATGTCCTATATGGACAAACTCAAAAACCTCCAGCTGTTATCTCTCTCATATCACCTACTTAGAGGCGATCTCTGCTTGACTTACAAAGTCATGTCTGACCCAACCCTGTTAGATATGCTACAGCTAAAAAAATCCCAATCCCTCTGCACCACATGCTCTAGAGACCTCAGCCTCATTACCTCAATCAACAGAACATGCTGGAAGGACAGGTTCTTACCCCAGAGACTGCCCATGCTCTGGAATAGACTTCCAATATGTCAAGCAGAGCACCTCACTGGCCATCATCACGAATGGATGGGAAATAGAAAGTTCACCCTGGGAATTACTTCAGTGGCCTTGCTTGATAGAGGTACTGGAAAATAACATTGGGCGGCATGATGCCAGGCAATCCTATTGGCTAGACTTATAAAGGCTCTAGGGCCATTAGCCTAGTACATGCCAATGAACCTATGGAGCAAAGGAGTCCCCGTAGATATAATGGTAGTGGCAGCAGCCTCTAAGAAACAGCCAGTAGAACAGAGCTCATCTGTCCACCTGCAAAATAGAGAGTTTAGGGCATGGGATAGATTTGGAAATTGAGTTTATGCCTTGGTGACATTTGCCTTGAGGTCTCTTAACTATCTGGCACACTTTACAAGGCTTCAGAGAGATTTGACCAAAGAACTGTCAAATTCTCTCTCTCTCTATGTGTATGTCTGCAGAGGATTTAAAAAAAAATCATCTTCTCAGATGGCCACTCTTTTATCTATTTCCAATGCGTCCATGAGATTGATCTCTCATGCAGCTGAAGGCACCTCATGGGTGGCCGTTCAGGCATTGTCATAAGGAGACATGCCTGGATGCAGCCATGCAACTTTGTGGAGCCTTTCAAGGTGTCTTTCATCAATGCTCCCTTTGATGGAATATCTTTGTTTGGTCTGTCTATGAAAGAAATGCTTACCCACAGTGAACAAGAAGTAAAGACTCTGTCTGCAGTGGGAATCAAGTTTTCTACCCCTCAGACTTTCTCTAGATATCAGACAGGTGGTAAAAAAATGTGGTTTTGCAAATCTCAGGGACCTTTCCAAGATCTGCAGAGACAACTCCTTCAGATGCAGAGAAGACATTTGTAATGGAAGATGCCACCCAAGTGGCAGTGGAGGTCTACAAAATCAGGGTTTATATAATTGCTTTCCAGATAGGCCCTATCAGTGCTCCTAAAGTGCTGCCTGACTGGCCACCTCTAGAGGCAGTCAGAGGATGACTGTTCTTGCATGCAGATGCCCGAGCTGCTATAACAAACGATACTTGGGTGCTAAAAATACTATCCAGAGGTTACCACATACCATTTTTCCAGCTCTCAGTCTACAAAAGGAAGAAGTTTACAAAACTCCACCCAGTCTGAGAAAGGCAGCAGTACAAGAAATTCAAAAGCTGCTAAACCAAATAGTCATCCAGGAGGTCCCATCAGACTAAACAGGATTCGGTACTTACTCACATTTCCTTTTAGTGACCAAAAAGAAAGGCAACCTGAGACCACTTTTGGAGCTAAGCAAACTGAACCAGTATGTGAAAAAGTCAAAGTTCTGAATGGTCATGGTCCATTCCATTCTGTCATTTCTTCACAAGGATGATTGGATGCACTCCATAGATCTTCAGGATGAGTACTATGATATCAAAATAAACAGGTCTTCCCAAAGATGCTTACACTTTCATCTGGGAGCCAGTCATTACCAATACAGAGCCATGCTCATTGCTGAGGGTGTTCACCAAATGTATGGCAGTGGCGGCAACTTACTTGAGACTAAAAGGATTCCATGTTTCCATACCTAGATGACTGGCTCCTCACTGCCCCACTATACATCTCCTTCTACAGTCCAGGGACTATTTGCTCCAGATTTGTCACTCACTAGGAATAAAAATCAATTACACCAAGTCAAATCTGACACTAGTACAGAGCCTGGAATTCATTGACACTCATCTGAACATGATAACACAAATTGCCTCTTTGCCTACTTATTGCATAGACACACTCAGATCTCAGGTTCATCAGATTCTATCCCATCCATCTCCTACAGCCAGATTCATTTTTCAAGCATTGGGGTCTATGGCAACAGCAATAATCCTTCTTCTTTAGCATGTTACTATATGAGTGTTCTTCAATAGACTCTAGCTGTTCAATGGTCTATTATTCGACAATCCCTATCTTTTCTAGTCAAGCTTATACCGTTTTGCAAACACCACATCCATTGCTGGATCTAGTCAGATGGCATTAACCTAGGCCAACCCTTTGTTTTACTGCCTCCAATGGCCACAGTGACTATGGACACCTCCCAGTTGGAGTTTGGGGGGCATTACTTGGGAAGGATGGTCCAGGGCATGTGGTCCCAGCAAGAGACCAATTCCCATATCAATGTCGTGGTGATGAGAGCAGTCCTATTAGTGTTGCCAGCATTTCAAGATGCTCTTCCTCTAGGTACTATTGCAGTTTAGACCAACAACATGTCTGTAGTCTGGTACATCAACAACCAAGGGGGAACCCAGTCTTACCCTCTCTGCAGGGAGGCTATGAGAGTGTGGTAATGGGCAATCTCCACCAAATGCTCTCTGGATGCAATGCACATTCTGGGGAAACCAATGAACTGGCAATCAAACTATATATATATATATATATATATATATATATATATATATATATATATATAGTTCCCCTTTATAATCCTGAAATACTGAAATCTCGAATTTCAGTATCCCGAGACAATAAAGGCGAATTTTTAAAAAGTCGAAAGTGCATAATCGTGAATTTGAATATCTCAAATTCGCGATTATGGCTTTACATTACGTGACGTGCGGTGTTTGGTTTGGATGTTGTTTAATGTAGTGTATGGATTTTCATGGTATCTAAGGTAAGTGAGTCTTTCATAAGGGTTTTGGATAGGAATTTGAGTGTATGTGAGATTGTTTGTAAGTTGTATGAGTAGGTTAGGGTAGGAAGGTGAAAGTATGAGTGTGCAAGTGCTGGATGTGTTGGTGTTTGTCTCTGTGTGTGTGTGTGTGTGTGTGTGTGTGTGTGTGTGTGTGTGTGTGTGTGTGTGTGTGTGTGTGTGTGTGTGTGTGTGTGTGTGTTCTAGACAACTTTAGCACTGACTGGGTCATCCATAGCATCAAACTGCCCTGCCAACACTATCAATCTATATGGCTACTTTCAACTGATCTCCAGCCCTACCAGATAAAACAAGACTACCAAAGTTGACTGGATTTTAGCTAACACCCCAAAAAGCATATCAGTGCCCAGTACCATCCCTGACATTCTAAATGATCCATCCAATTCATAGGTTTATAGGTTACTAGTTGTGTACTAGACTAATGGCCATGGAGCCTTTACAAGCCTAGCCCATAGGATTACCCTGGCATTGTGCCACCCGACCTTAGTTCCCCTCTGTCGAGTAGAGCAACTGGAGTGATCTATTTCCCATCCCCTCATCAAGATTTCTCTTGAAGAGGGCCAGTGAGTTGTTCTGTTTGATGTGTATGAGAAGTCTATTCCATAGCATGGGCAGTCTCTGGGTTATGAACCTGTCCCTCCAGCATGTTCTGTTGATTGTGGTAACGAGGTTGAGGTCTTTGGAGGTGTGGTGTGGATGGATTGGGATTTCTTTAGATGTAGCATTTCTAACAGAGCTAGTCAGACATGGCTTTGTAAGTCAAGCAGAGATTGCCTCTAAGTAGACAATATGAGACAGAGAATACTTTGAGTTTTTTGAGTCTGTCCATATAGGACAAGTGTTTAAGGCCTAGGATCCTCTCTGTGAGGTACTTTTGCAGCATCTTTGGTTGTTGCAGATATCTAGTGAGGTACATGCCAAATGGGGCATTGTGCTTGATGACTGGCCTAATGAGGGAAGAGTAGAGGGAGACAATAACATCTTTCTTCCTGGATGCAAAACCCTTAGTAATGAGATGTGCCACAGAGAAGGACTTTCTGGCCACAGTGGCAATGTGGTGGTCAAAAGAGAGGCTGTTGTAAACCTGTGTTCCCAGATCTCTTATAATGCCTTCTGTGTTCAATGGCCTACCATCGATGTGATAATTCATGGGAACTGGGATTTTCCCAAAGGGGATGATGACACATTTTTTGGCATTGAGCTTAAGGCCATGGTTCTGATACCAGTTGTTGGTCTCAGTGAGGCCTTTCTGTAGGATGTCAATATAATTTAGGGAGTTAATAATAGCCCCCAACTTGCAATCGTGCAAATGTGGATTTCCAAGGTGATTAGTTTGTGGTTGGATCTAACCAGGGAGGAGTTGACTATTGATGTAGAGCAATGGTTGCCCATGTTGGTAATGACCAGGTCAAAAATGTTGCTATGTGGGGGTAAGAATGAGTTGGTCCAGGGCATTGGAATTAATGAATTCCGGGAAATGTTGGGCAAGTGTATTGGCACATGAGTAGTTTTCCCAGTTAATGGAGGGGTAGTTGAAGTCGCCCAGTATGAGAGTGTTGGGTTGGACCCTAATATTCCCCAGGGTGCTTAGGAATGTGGAGTGTGAGTCTTGGGACATGGCTGGGGACTTATAGCAGGCTACAACCTGAATCACTGTCCAACCCAATATAAGCTGCACCTGAAGCATCTCTGATGTGTTATGTTGGGCTACCAGTCTGGAGGTGTGCACATCTATTATGAATATGTTAACACCACTGCCTTTAGAGCTTCGATCCAAATTCTGGGGCCTAAAGGTGTGGAATGAGTTATAGCCTGGTAGTGCAGGGGTGCTTTCTGCTGTCTTGAACCAGGTCTCTGTTACATCACAAATGTCGATTTTCTCCATTTTAATGAGTGCTTCAAGTGAGTGCATTTTGAGATTTAGACTTCTAGCTTTGAGCAGCATGACCCTTAGACTGCATTTGTTGGTAGCTGTTACGGTGGTAATTTGGTCTTTATGCCATAAGGAACAATAACCCCATACCAAACCATTGTTATAACAATGTATGCAAACTCTCCTCCTTTAATCCAGACTGTTTTATCTCTGAACTAACAGTTATTGATGGGAAGGTGCTAGAAACCATAAATCTAGATGAAGCTGTCCTAACTTTGTATTCATTAGTATACTAGATAACCATGCACCCATCAGAACAAAGAGAATTAAAGCCAGAACCCCACCATGACTATCAAAGGAGGCTGAACAACTACTGAAAGAACAGGATAAAGCATGTAAATCTTGGAAACCAAACAGTACTGTGTTAGGTCATCAACAATACAGACAACTCAGAAGTAAAACCAAAATTAGGATCAGAAATGACAAAGAAATTTCATATAAATCTGCAAAGTGATAACCAAAATAACCCCAAAGCATTTTGGTCAGCAATAAACCATCAGCTACAGCAAGTCAGACCACACAACATACACCCTCCCTTAATAATCATACTGAAAGCATTGCCAGCAAATTCAAGTCCCATTTTATTCGAACAATTAAATCATTCATTATAACTCCATCCTTCTCATCAAGCTCTCAACTCTCAGAAATTAATTGTAAGAACATAACTTTCTCCTTCCAACCAGTAGTCACATCTATTGTTAAGAAATCACTCCAGAAACTAAAACCCATCACACTTGTACCCATCACCCTACCGGCTGAATATATCAAATTGCAGTGGAAACCTTGGTCCTTCCTGTATATATTCTGGCAAATCATTCACTCAAAGAAAGCAATGTTCCCACCCAATAGAAAAATCATGCATCCTACCCATGCATGAAGGAGGAAATTCCAAAAACATCTCAAATTATAGACCCATAGCCATCCTGTCTCCCATTTCTAAGGTATTAGAGAAATGTATACAAATGCAAATAGGTAATTTTTTTACACTGAATAATCTCCTTTCCCCAACCCAGCATAGTTTCTGTCCCGGCCACAGCACCACAACAATCCTACTTAACTTCAACAGCTCAGTAAAAAAAGAGCAGAAACACTAGACATTCAGTATCAGCAGTTTTCGTAGACCTCTGTAAGGCCTTTGATACAGTCTCACACTCCAAACTACTTCTCATGCTGTGTGTTCTTGGAATGGAAACAGCACCACTCTCATGTTTCCATTTCTTCCATAATAGTAAGAGTCTCTCAAGGCTCCATTCTGGGCCCATTATATTTGCAAGTGATCTGCATACTGTAACTCAACATGCTTCTATCACATGGTATACAGATGATTCCACCTTAATTTGCTCAGATAAAACCCTAGATAAACTACAGCAGCTCACACAGGAATCTCTCTCTGCCATTAAATTCTGATAAGCAAACTCACATTTCCTTTTTAACCCCAGAAAATCAAAACTGGCCCTTTCCACCCCAAAGCCACTATCTACTAATAAACACAAGTTCACCATTCACTCTTCCAATCAGACAAATATTAAACTGGTAACCAAACCAAGCTGTTAGGAGTTATTGTCAAAATTCTAAAATTTGAACCCCATACAAAGCAGACAATAAAGAAAACCCACCAGAAGCTTGGATCTTTCTCCAGAGCCAAACAACACATGACAGTCACAGCAAGAATAAATATAGCTACCACCTACTTACTCCCTACCCTTTTCTATGCAGATGCAGCCCAAATCCTCATTAACCTGCAATCCACTCCACTTTTCTCTATGGAAGAAGTTCCAACAAAGTAGCCAAGTTTGCCTCAAATTATAAGCTTGGAACCCACCATTATACACCTTTTAAACAGCTGTAATGGCTAAATATGAGACACACCTTAATTCCCTGTAAGCCCTTCCTTAGCTCCTATGCCATTGGGTCAGGAGGTCCATGTATCCACTCATACTCCTCTACCAATTCCTCCTTTGAGTCTTACCCGGGCCTCAGAGCTCTTGGATCCAAGTCATCCAGCATTATCCTTTTCGGATCAGAGGATTCTAGTATCCCTGGATCCAAGACTCCCTCTGAGCTCTTTGGTTCAGTCAGATCTGCAGAGCTCTTGGAGTCGATTCTATCCCATTGAGTCTAAGGTGCTGCAGTTGAATCTAAGAGTTTCAGAGCCATCCCAGCATCTCAGAGCCTTGGAGATGGTCAGTTTAAGTCTGAATTCGGCCTCCAGGCATCTGTCCTCGGAGGAGGGCTAGACAAGGGATCAGAGGCACTGCCTGTCAGATCCAGGTTCCTTTCCCTCTCCAGGACAGTCTGTCTTTAGGGTTCTGGAGGGAGCTTGTCTGAAACTCAGACTCAGGCCTTGCCTCCCCCTTCTGATCCTATGCCTTCTTCTGTTCCACCTTTGTGCCTTGAGTTTCATATATCCTGTTTACAGGGACAGCTGATACCAAAACCCAGGCTTCCCAACAGGGTTTCCCCTCCTCTTCTGATACGTCCCCAGAGTATCCCATTGAGGAGGTCCCTAAGAAGAGGCCATGCAAGAGGAAGCATATTGATTCCCTTGAATCAGTCATTGAGGACACAGATTTTGATGAGGGTAAAGGGTCTCCATGGTCACCTCCTGAAGTTGTCTCATTTGGAGACATCCTTGAGATCCTGAAACAGAAACATGGCTAGAAGTCCAGCATCCCTTCATCAGAGGAATCTGTAATACTTGTGGATTTTGGTACCAGACCATCTACAACCTGGGTGGTTCTGCCCGCTGATGAGCTCCTGGAATTGTTTTTTCAGCAGGCATGGAAGGAAGATAACTTCATTGAGCCCATTTCCAAAATGCCACATTTGATTATGACCCATCTGCAGTCTAAGCAGTTTTATTTAAAAGGTCTTCCTGTTGATACCATGGTCATGGTGACAGCCACTAGAAAGAAACTTGCTGACAAAAGTACATCTGTCCATCCTCCTGACAAGGAGTTATGGGCGATGGACAGATTTGGGAAGCAAGTGACCTTTGCCTTAAGGTCTTTGAACTACTTGGTACATTTCACTAAACTTCAGAGGGATCTGATTAAGGAACTTTCAGGGACCCTCAAAGGAACTGTGTCTGAAGAAGTGAAGGATTCAGTTACTTTTCAGCTGGTGACTCTACAATCTATTTCCAACTAGTCCATGAAGCTTATTTCTAATGTGGCAGACGAAACCTTATGGGCAGCAGGTTCAGTCGTAGCCATTAGGAGACAGGCCTGGATGCATTTGTGTGATTTTGAGGAGCCTTATAAGTCTATGTTCATCAATGCTCCCTTTGAAGGCACCTCTCTTTTTGGCCCCAAAATAAAAGATACGTTGTCCAGATGTGAGAAGGATGGAAAGACCCTTTCTGTCATGGGTGTACATTTTTCCACCCGCCAAAGATCCTTTCCAGGAATCATCGAGTTGGTGGAAAGAGGTAGTTCAGAAAATCCCAAGGATCTTTCCAGGACACACATGGAGGGTCTTCCCCCAGAGACAGAGGGGGTAGTTCAAATAGTAGACACTGCCCTCATGGCAGAGGAAACCGGCAACATCAAGGGTCTAGATAATCCTTCTTTGGCAAGCTGTTCCAATGCTTCTGAATGGAGGCCTGATTGCCCCCCTCTGGAGGCAATTGGGGGTCATTTGTCCCTGCACTGGAGAGCCTGGTTCAAAGTAACAAAAGATACTTGGGTGCAGAGTATCGTATCCAGAGGATATATAATTCAAATTTCCCTTTGTCCTCCAAACTCCAGAAAAATCCCCGATGTTCCATCCAGTCAGAGGGAATAAGCAGCATTTCTAATACAAAAGCTGCTAATGAAAGAGTCATCCAAAAGGTATCTCCAGACCAGAGAGGATCCGGAACATACTCAAGATTCTTTTTAGTGTCAAAGAAAACAGGAGACGGTAGACCAATTGTGGATCTCAGCAACCTGGACAACTTTGTTTGGAAGACAAAATTCCTGATGGTCATGGTTCAGTCAATTCTTCCATTTCTGGAAAAAGATAATTGTGCATGCTCAATTGATTCCCAGGATGCGTACTATCAAATAAAATTGAACAGACAATTCAGAAAATTCTTACACTTCTGGCTAGCAGTCAGTCATTACCAGTTCATAGCACTACCTTTTGATGCCACCACAGCCCTCAGGACATTCAACAAATGTATGACAGTGATAGCAGCTCACTTAATACTGCATTGAGTCCAAGTGTTTCCTTACTTAGATGAATGGTTCATCTCTGACCTCAACCAGGCATCAGCTAATTATGGCAAGAGGAAAGATAATCCAGATTTGTGCACAATTAGGCATAATCATAAATTTTGAAAAGTCACATCTTCAATTATCTCAAACTATAGCATTCATAGGAGCACTACTTGACACAAGGTCAACAGTAGCTTCTCTTCCCCTTTCTAGGGTTCAAACCTTAAGATTGCAAGTCAACAATATACTTTGCAGTACTACAGCCCACACTCATCTGGTCCTACATGCATTAGGATTGATGGCAGCAGTGATACCCCTTGTTCCACTGGCCAGATTTCACATGAGGATTCTTCAATGGATGTTGGAGTCTCAATAGTCAATACTTCAGCTTCCTCTATCTCCCCCAATTCAAATCACCAGTTTGCGCAAAAAAAAATCTGATGTGTTTGACCCAGTTGAAACAATTACTAAAAGGACGTTCATTTGTTCTTTCTCAGCCCAAGGCCATAGTGACCCAGCTGGGGTGGGGGGTATTAACTGGGAAAGACAGTCCATGGCATGTGGCCCCCTGAAGTGGACAATTTGCATATCAACATTCTATGGTTGAGAGCAGTGCTTTTATCACTGCAAGCTTTTCAAGATACTCTCCCTTCATGAATGATTGTGATACAAACAGACAATAATTCATTGGTTTGGCACATCAACAAACAAGGAGGAACCAGATTATACCCCCTCTGTCTAGAAGCACTACAAGCATGGCAATGGGCAACCCCTTCCAACCACTTTCTCTTAGCAATGCATATTCCAGGGAAGGCCAACGTGCTAACAGACAATCATGAATGGTCCTTCAACCAGAAAGCAGCAGGCATGATTTTTTACAAGTGGGGCAATCTCTTTACTTCTCCCCTTAAACAACAACTGCAACAGCTATTTTGGCCTTATCCTCCCATAGGACGAGTCACCGAGGGATGGTCTACTTCACGATTGGCCCCTTGAGTTACTCTATGCTTATCATCCAATTCCTCTGATATTGAAATTCCTTCAGAAAGCTGCCAGTTTGAAGAGCAAGGTCATTCTCATTGCTCCCTTTTGGCCTCAACAAATTTGTTTCCCCTGCCTGTGGCCTCATTTGATCCATCAACCCTGGATTCTGGATCCAGTTCCAGACCTTCTGTCTTACCCGACAGAAATGGTTCATCCTGATCTTCCAAAACTCAAGCTGATGGCTTGTCTGCTCCATTTCCAGTAATAACCAGGCAACCTATGCTCTTCTCCCTTGTTTGACACATTCTACTATCTTCTCTCAAACCATCTACAAAAATGTCTTATGCTAGCAAATGGAAAAGATTTGTGCATTGGGCACGATTTATTATTTTAGCTGAACATCAAAGTGGCTGTTGTAAAACCCATCTTACAAACTTGTATGCTAAAGAACAAGAAGATAATCTGTAGCTATCTAACTTACACAAACAATTACAAGAAATAAAAAGTAGGTGACTGCCCATGACAGTGAAATTTAAAACATTGTTTGTGTGTATTTTTGCCTAAGGAAGGACTCCAGTACCATTATTAATGAATAACCTCATATTTTACCCTGGTTCCTGCTGCTGTAGCACCTACAGCCACTATGGACCGGGGGGCTAGTCACATCATCTGCAGCTGCTAGAGTCTCCTCAGTGAGCAATGGAGAGCCACTCTTGTTGGTCCTGGGAGAGGTAACAAGGATGGTTTCCCTGTTGTGTCAGAATGCTCTGTCCATCCATGCAGAAGCAGCTGCTGCCATTAGCAACATGGGCTGGCCCCATATTTTATGCCAAAAAGAAATAGAAAACCAAGAATGCATCTAATCCTCCTCAAATCTCTTTGGATAGATGTAGTTTGCTGGGTCTGAGTTTAATTCAGGCTATTGATCCTTTCTGCAAAGTAGTTTCTGGTAAAAGAAAGAGGAATTCCTTTGTTTCTGAATATATTCTAGGTTCTGAATCTGAACAGGAAGATACAGGGATGGACCTAAGGACTTTTCCTCATATTTCTCTTTCTCTGAGACTATTGCTTGAATGTGACAGTGTGTTCGTGGGAGAACAATGAGGTTTCTCAGTCCCTCAGAAAATACTATGAGTTGTTACAGAAAGATTTTTCAGACCCTACACCTAGTCATCCTGCTCTGTCTGCTTTAGAGGATTTGTGTGTGTGTTACTGCCTGCAATTTTCCTGATAGTCAGCTACCCACAAAAAGGTAGATAAGTTGCATAAAGTTCCTCAGTCTTTTAAATGTTTATACATGCTTCCCAAATGTCACCCAGGAGTTATAGCCTTAGTTTCTCCCAAAGGAAGTGGGTGACATAATGGCAAGAGGAGACTGGACATGCTATGTATCCATGTGACAAGATGGAAGGGTAATGCAGCAAAGTCACCTGGCTTGGGATCCAGAGTCTACTACTCAAGAGTACAGGCTAGAAATGGTGAGGGAACTATGGTGAGGGAGAGACTTCAGAACACAGTGAGGGGTGTCATTATAATTAGTGACAGACTTATGGTAATCAGACTCCAGCCTGATATAAGGCAGTATTCATCATCTCAGGCCATGTCCCACAGCAGGGTTATGATAGTGAGGAAAAGAGAGCATTCAGACAGCAGTTGCAGGACCTACTAGATAAAGCAGAACAACATGAATTAGTGTTCATAATGGGTGACTTGAATGGACATATCAGGACAGACAGAACAGAATATGAAGACTGCCTGGGTCCATATGGGTGAGGCAACTGGAATAAAGAAGAAGAGGCTATTCTAGACTTCTGTCCGGCAAATGGCTTAATAGTAGCCAACACATGGTCCAGAAAGAGAGACAGTCATATGATTGCATAAAAGAGAGGCCAATATGCAACTCAAGTAGATGTCCTCGAATTAAGGAAAGGGCATTGGGGTAGAATAAGTAATTGCAAACTAATCCCCAGTGAAACAATTGACCAACAACATAAAGTAGTGGTTGCCACAATTAGCTACAAGCAGTGGTCACAGAAGTCTCTAAGGTCAGTACAGATGAGGCTGAAGACCCGGAAGCTGACTGGAAGGAAAGCACAACAGTTTAAGGAATCATTCAGGGCTCTAGCACCTCAAGAAGAAGAGGAAATAGGTGGAGCTGAAGAAGACTGGCAGTGCCTCAAAACAGCATGTGTGAGGACTACAGAACAGTTATGTGGCTGAGACAGGTATGGAAATAAGTACACAAGGAACGCTGGTGGTGAAATGTAGAAGTCCATGGAGTCATCTAAAGAAAAAAGGATTGCAAGAAAAAGTGGGAGATACAAAAGATGGACCGGGCTAGAATCAGAAGGGCTGCAGCCAACTGGGACAGAGTAGCAGAAAAAGTGTATGATGGAGGAATGCCAAAGAAGCTGAAAAGTAAGGTGTGCAAAACAGTAGTGCTTCCAGTACTATTTTATGGTATAGAAACCTGGGCTGTAAAGGCAGAGCAGTTGAGGAAGCTAGAGGTGATGGAGATGAAGTGCCTGACACAGGTGGTAAGATGCACATTGTGGACAAAGAAATGAGGACATCAGAGTAGAAGGTAAAGTAACTCCAATTGCAGAAAAGATCAACGAGAACATATTACAGTGGTTTGTGCACATGTGCAGAAACATGGAAGACAATGTGGTGAAGAAGATTTGAGACAGACAAGATGAAGCAAGAGGAAACAAGGGTGTCCAGCAAAGATGTGAATGGATTGTATGAGAGAAGACCTCTGACAATCAGGCATGAGTGTTGAAGAAGGCAGGAGAGTGGCATTGAATAGAGAAAGATGGCAACAGTTGACATGACACCCCGACCCCATGTAGAAAATGAGAAAAAATAGGGTTGATAATGATTGATCTCAAATCTACTATGCACTTAGCTAACTTCAGTCTTTCTCTTTCTGATAAGGATGGGAAAATTACTGATAGATATTGGGAATTTTGAATTGTCAGGCTCATATGTTAAATTTGTTCTGACAAATTATGAAAGTATGGAGCATATTTAACCTGCACTTTCTTCTTGTGAGGACAATAACTTAGTTTCTTCTGTTGCACAAGGCACTACTCATTGTTTGCAGTGTATTTATATAACTCCATTGATCCTTCTTCCAGGGCTACGGCTACTGGCACTATTTTAAAGAGGTTTGCATGGCTACATTCTCAGAACTTTCCAGATGATGTTACAAATGAGATTTTAAATTCTCCCCTGGATAGAGATTTACTGTTTGGCCCTCTCTGCTGCAGAGGTGATAAAAACATATGATGAAAGGGAATCTCTATGATTTTTCATCCCTTCTTTTCCAATTTGTCTAAAATATTTTCTTTCTGCTCATTCAGTTTTGTCAAAAAACAGAGCAGGCAATCTCCACAGAATTTAGGCAAACAGATGTGTAAGAAGAAGAATTGGCTAGGGGGGTTTCAAGAAGTCTGAAATCTCCCAATGCCATGGACAGTCAAACAAGTCTGAATGACTGTTCAAGAGACCTTGTGACCTATCCCCATCCTGGTCCATTTTTCTTCCAGAAAGTGTGAATCTCCATGTTTCTCTTTAGCAACAGGTTGTTTCAGATAAATGGGTTCTGAAAATCATTCATCAAGGTTACAGATGGCATTGAAAGAAAATTATTCCTTTCCAGGGTATCATTCCTCATCCTTTAGATCATATTATTTTGTTTTTACCTGTTCTTCATCACATGCTGTCCCAAGGAGTGATACAACCAGTTCCCCCTCTCAGGCTGGGATTTTTTTTTTTTTTAATTCAAGGATGCTCACAGTGCCAAAGAAAGAAAATGCTTGAAGACCACTTCTGGATCTTTCTATCCTAAATATGTTTGTGATAGTGCCCAAATTCATAATGATGTCACTTCACAAACTGTTGTCACTTCTGCCTCTTTCAAGTTTTCTGGAAGCACTAGACTTGAGAAATGCTGATCATCACATTCCTCTTCAGTCAGACGTCAGACATTTCTTTAGGTTTTGTGTGTCTGGATCACATTATCAGTTCTCTGCCTTACCCTTTGGATTATCCACTGCACCAACAATGTTCACAAAGTGTCTAGCTCCAGTAATAGGTACATCTGAAAATTCAGAAGGAATCCCCCAAGATCATTGTGGTGCCACCCTCCTGGCCAAGGCAACTGTGGTTCTCCTGCCTTTTAGGTCCACAGGTTCATAGGTGTTTACTTGGCTAATGACCACAAGTGCCTTTTAAAGCCTAGCCATGCAACCCAAATCTCTGACAAGTTCTGATACCTTTGATAAGTGTAAACATGGGCCTGGGACATGTATAATTTACAGATTACTTGTGTCCATTAGAGACATAGGTTCCAAATCAGGGATAACTTTCCAGTTTCCCATCCAATTGTCCAAGCTGCACTTGAATTGGGTTAGGGAGGAACTCTGCTTCACATGGATGGGGAGCCTGTTTCATAGATGAGGTAGTCTCTGGGATACATACCTATCTCTCCAGCAGGTCCTAGTTATATTATAGGCAAGGTTTAAGTCTTTAGAATCGGTAGTTCTGGTGCTGTTTGCTTTGTGAATATGCAGGAGGTCCATTAGAGTGGGGTCTGACAATGCCCTGTATGCCAGCTATAGCTCTCCTGTCTCGAAATTCTGTAGGAGTCAGAATACAGGGGCCTTAAGGCAGTCTGCATAGGACATTTTACTTATGCTCTGTATTCTTTTAGTGAGGAACCTCTGTGGATGTTCCAGTTGTTTAATATGCCTGGTTAGGTACATACCAAATGGGACATTGCACTCAACAATAGGTCTGATGAATGCAGAATAAAGTGGAACAATGTCTTCCGTGGACTTAGATACCATACCTGTGGAAATAAAAGGCCATGAGCATTTACCATAAGCTTCCTCACAGACTGGATCTACTCACACAAGAATAGGGGTGTTTGATACACTCCAACATCAGTCATCTTCATTTGACTGCCTGGATGATAATGTCTTAATGGCTTTTGGGTAACTGTTATCTTAGAATGTACAGCAGGTGCTAATGGAGGCAAAAAAGCCCGTTACTAAAAAACCATTTATTAGCAAATGGAAAAGTTTTTTTTTCTAATTGGTGCCAACAACATAACTACACCTATTCAGAGTTAGTTGTTCTTTGGTTTTACAATATTTGTTTAAGTGAGTATCCTGTGACTTTTCTTATTCTTATATCAATATTCATTTATCAGTCATTTCAACATGTCTGTCCATGGATCCTCTTCTTTCAACGCAGTCTCATGTCAAAATGTTCTTGAAAGAGGGTTTGCAGAACCCCATTTTAGGATCTTAATTTTATGTTAAAGAAGCTAACACCTGCTGCATTTGAACCAGATAATTAGGCTGGCTTGAGGTTCTTTACTGGAAACAGTTTTACTACTTGCTCTGGTCTTTGCAAGTAGGGTATCTGAGTTGGGAGCCCTTAATGTGAGTCAGCCCTGTCTCATTTTCCACAGGGACAGGGTTTCTTTGAGAACTAATCCTTCTTTTATGCCTAAAGAGGCATCCAAATTTACTTAGCCAAATGATACTTCTTCCCATTTTCTTTCATTAACATAAAATAAGGGAGAAAGGATACTCCATACCTTGTATGCCCACAGACAACTCAGGTAGTATTTTGACAGAACTAAATCTTTCAGATCTTCAGATCAACTGTTCATTTCTTGTGAAGGTAAGAAGAGACAACCGGTGTCAGACTATTTCCAAATGGTTGTCTAAGGTTATTACCTTTTGTTATACTCTCCATAAAAATCTATTCCAGGCAGGGTCAAGACCCATTCTACAAAGGCATGGGCTTCATCTATGGATTTTTGGAAAGGGTTGGATTCTGGAAATATTGTAGAAGCTGCTGCTTGGTTATCTGTAAATGTCTTTACAAAGAACTACAAGCTTGATTCCTTCTCTAGATGCAGATCAAGCTTTGTTAGGACTATTCTGCAGGTGATTCTGGTCTCTTCCCCTTCCACCTTCCAAATGTAATTAGCTATGGTCATCCACCCATACAGCTAAGGTTACTGCAGCAGTGATTAATAAGAAGAAGGTTGTACAGTTGTGGAAGCTGAACTTACCATAACAGTAGATGTTCAAATGATCACTACTGCAGTAGCCATTCCTTACCTCATCCCCACTTCTTTTTTGATATTTTTTTATGTCAGGGTGTGGATATTTATTTTTTCTTGTTCCTAGCATTGTTCTTTCAGGGCACAGCCTCCCTCTCTCTGATGGCAGGAAAGCTCTGAAGGGTTTCACAACCAAACTTGTCTTTAGTCAGCTCAGCTCAAGTTGACTGATAGTTTGAGTGCATGGAAGGTGCCCTGAAGCATTGGAAGCTGAGCCACTGTTATATCCTTGGCAGAATATAACCCCTATACTAAGGTTACTGCAGCAGTTATCATTTGAACATCTACTGTTACGGTAAGTTCAACTTACACAACTATACTTTCTTGTCCTGACAATTAGCAGACATTATGCAGAAAACAAATTGGCATTAGAAATCTCTCTCACAAGACTCACATGCATTCTGCACATATACTGAAGTACAATTTAAACATTTTTGTTTTACATTCCTATTTGTCTTTAGAATGTCAGTGAAACTGAATACACTGGAAAAAATGCATGTGAGCACAGAGAGGACTTGCAGCCCAATCTTAAAAGCCACACCAGCCATGAACCAAAATGGAGAACTAAGTAGTTTGGGGTAACACCGCTAACTTATGCACTTGCTTTGCAATACTTCCATCCATTGGGGATACTATTGTGAAATAGTAAATATTTCTAAGGACAAAATGCTATCTGCAACCAACAATTGGCTCAAGGTGCCCCTGATTGGTCCATTAATCACTAATATTGCCCACTGTGATAGAAAGTATGGTTAGTAGAAGAATGTTTGTCCAAATAGCAGACACACTGTGATTAAAACTAAAAAAAAATATTTGAAAGATGTGTTTTCCACTTCAGCATGGTTGTCTACTTCAGCATGTTTTATGTCATCTATTCATGTTTAATCACTGTTATCTGAAATATCATATTTGGTGCATTCCCACAGCAAAATGTTTTTGAAAAGGGTGCTACATATCAATCCTCCTTGAAAACAACTGGCTACTTCTTGGGATCATAACTTTGCATTAGAAAAATTAACTCATGTTCCATTTAAGCCAACTCATCAGGCTGATCTGAGGTTTAACACTGAAAATGGTTCTGCAGACTTGCTCTTAATTCTGCAAAAAGAGTCTCTGAGTTGTAAGGTGTTATGGTAGGTCAACCATATGTAATTTTTCACAAGGAGAGGGTTTCATTATGAGCTAATCCTTCCTTTGTGCTTAAAATGGTATCCGAGTTTTCTTTGAGCCAAGATACCCAGCCCCTTGTCTCCTTCCAAGGAGCTAAAACTGAGGGAGAAAGGATCCTGCATACTCTGGATGTCTACAGCCAACTCAAATGTTATCTTGACAGAACTAAAAGTTTTAGAACTTCTGATCAGCTAGTCATTTCTTATGAAGGTAAGAAGAATGGACAACCTGTGTCAAAGCAGACAATCTCCAAATAGTTGTCTCATGCTATTACTTTTTTGTTCAAATATTTTTATTAAAACAAATTATTGTTTGTGCATTATAATATTATGAATGATAATACAGTTTTGAATAAGATAAACTAAAACAAAGAAACATAACAATTATTAACAGCTCTATATCAAAACACCGAAAATTCACTCTTTCGAATGTTCTTACATCGACCCCTAGTCAGCGAACGCTGAAAATAGCGAAATGACAGATAACCAAATTTTTTCCTAGGGGAAGAATTTGGTTGTCCATTTCTATTTCGCTATTTTCAGCGCTGTGGTGGAAAGTAAAGTTCAGGTAAGTGTGCTATTGGACATGGGTTAGATGAGTTAGGGTTAGGGCGCAAGGGAGGTATGTGTGCGATTGTGTGGATGTGAGGGTTAGGGCAGGTTAGGTGAGTTAGGGTTAGGGCGCGTGTGAGGTGAGTGTGCGATAGTGACAGACCTTAGGGTTAGGGTTTGGGTTAAGGTAAGTGGATAGTTAGTGGTGTTTGTACAGTTTAGTGTAGGGTTAGCTGTAAGATTTTGATTGCATGTGTGTGGATTGCTATTTGTTTGGTGTGCTTGTGTTGTGTGTATGTGTTTTGGAACAGTGAATTTTTTCCGTAGGAAAAAATTTGCTGTTCTGAATGTTCGATGTTGTCAGCGTTCACTGATTAGGGGTCGATGTAAGAACATTCGAAATTGTGAACTTTCGGTGTTCTGATATAGACCCACTATTTACAGATGACTGAGAGAGTAATAAAAATCATAAAATAATATGCCAATAAAAGAAACAAAATATTTTCTTTATAACATAAAATGTTTTAGGAAGAGCCAGTGTCCATGTAAAATGTCTCAATAAGTAAAGAAACCTTTGTCTAAGGATTATTATTAAAATGTCTTGGGTATATTCTAATTTCTTTTGTTTCGACTTATTTGGAAATCGCTTCTTCTAGAAGAGGTAAGAAATCTTAAATCACTGGAGAAGTAGTAGACTTCCACTTTATGGTTATGCACTTTCTGGCAACTGTTAATATTGTCCATAAAATATATGAATTGGAGTTGTTCATAATGAACCTTCCATTGACATTATAAAAATATTGTTTAAGATAAAGAGAAGGTAAATAAAGCTTTAAAAAGTTTTCAATCTTTTCCAAAATTGATTTAAAAAGGAACATTCATAAAAGATGTGAAACCAATCTGCTTTACAAGAAGACAAACATCACCAACAAATGACATTTTCTTCTTACTAAAGTTAGCAATTATTTCAAGAGTTAAGAAAGCTCCATGTAGAAACTTTCAAGTAAAAAATGCTCCAATACTGACCCCATGATGGAAATTTTATAGAAGATAATAATTTCTTTTCTCTCTGTCTGAATATAGTTGGGAAAGATGCCTCCAATTATTGTGTTCCAATGCACAACAGAACAATGATACAACAGATAAAGAGCCTGCTCCACAGGACAACCAGCAGGAAAAACATAAAATGGAGCGGAATAGAGTAGAACTGAGTAGTAAATGTATTTAGTACTAGTTGTTTTGTAGTAGCAATTATGGTGTTTTTTTAAATGTGTAACAAGCAATCAGGAAGGTAGTGCATTTGAATGTTAAGCACTGTATTTAAGGGATGAAGGTTTTTGACTAATAGTGTCATCTGAAGAAGCCATCTTTGTAACTGTGAAAGTGCTTATGTTTGAAATCCATTAAAGAGATTTTACTTTTATAACTGCCGGCCATAGTTTTATTCTGCTCCATTTTATGCTGTTCCTATTGTGTTTCAATGTTTGTTGGTTAAGATACCTTTATATTTTATTAAAACACCATATAATTTGGAGATAATATTATTGAAGTTAAAGTTATTATTTGATATTTCATATATATAAAAGATTATAGGAGGTTGTTCTATATAAGATGAATTTTTAATTATTCTGTAAAGTTCTTGCGAGTAGTTTAAAATGCTCTGTAATAATAGTCAGTTTTGTGATGACAGTTTAGTTTATGTAAACTCATAATATGCTGTATGGGTAAAATGTTTAGATCTTTAAAACTATGTTGCCTACATATAAAGATTTTATTCTCCCATATATTAAAATGATTAAAGTGTAGTTTGTCTGGAAAGTTTTTTTGTGGCACTGAAAGGGACTAATACATCAAACCAGACTTTAATGTCCATGTTAGGGATTACAAGTTTCCTAAAAGTATTAAAGATTTTGTTAAAGATGAGGGATTTTGTGGGTTTTGTAATATTATATTGTATAGAATGACAAATAAAATACCAACATTTTTTTAGTAAAATTACTAAAAGGAATTTTTGAGAATAGTGTATTTTATTTGATATATAAACATTTACAGCTGGAATCGTAGTTTGGATCAATCCAATTTATAACATATTTGAGTAGAGGTTCTTTTGTAAGTATCAATATCTGGAAATGTGATACCTCCTCTACCCCAAGGTCTAATGTGATGTATATGAGCAATTCTGTTCTTACTGGGGAACCAAAGAAAGTTTAGTTATAATCTATTCATATTTCTGATAAATGTGCTTCCAGGAGGAGTGGCTAAAGTCAAAACAATATGTAGAATCTTTGGTAAAAGGATCATTTTTAATATCTGTAATATAACTTCAAAAGAGAAGAAAATGTTCCATTTACTTTCCATTTGCAGTCCATGCAAGCTATGGCATAAGTGGATCTTATATAATCGTATCACCTCATACTTCTTAAGAGGATACATGAATTCTGACCCAGTTAATGTATTTTTATCCATTTCAGACATATGGCTTGTCAGATCTTACCAGTTCTGGCCTCAGCACTGGATCTGAGGCTTCTTCAGATTCAGAGCTCTAATTCTTCCACTCATAATTCCCTGTACTCCACATTAGCAGCCCAGATCTCTTTTGCTGCCCGAAGTAATCAGATGTGTCAAAGGAAAGTTTTATTTCTCTATATATTGAAATCTCTTCATTTTAGTGTAGTTTTCTCTATATAGATTTAGATACAGTTATTCTTAGATATGCATATAGTTATTACCTTTAACATAATCAGGATAGCGCAGATATGTGTGTGTGTGTGTGTGTGTGTGTGTGTGTGTGTGTGTGTGTGTGTGTGTGTGTGTGCGCGTGCGTGTGCATGTGTGTGTGTGTGTGTGTGTGTGTGTGTGTGTGTGTGTGTGTGTGTTGATAGTCATGTTTTTTTCAGGATCTTGTCCATTGCCTTACTACACACATTGAAAAGGCTCAGTCTCCAGGCTTTAAAAAAAGTTTGGAGTGTGGATATAAACTCCCACTCCAGGACCCGCACTCTGAGTATACTGCTTGGGCACTGCCCATTTAGATGTTCAGTATCAGGCTTGTGCTGCACCCAGAGCAAGGTCTCTGCAGACAAGGAAGGACAAGTTAGTGTTGAAGGGGCTCCTTCCCACATAGACAGTTTCTTCTTCTGCAGCCAAAAAGCAGGAAAAATCTAAAACCAAAGAGAAGAGTCAAGAGAAAGAAAAGTATAAAGAGACAGACAAAGAAAAGAAAAAAAGAGAAAAGGAAAACGTTTCAAAAGGAAAGCTAGATAAATTTCCTACAAATGTTATTTATTTTTATTTATTTTATTTTACATTTGTTGACCAGAAAAGTCCGACTGGACACAGGTCCATTTTCAGCGGAGGCCCGGGGAGAAAAGCTCCACTTAAAAAACAATCTAACAAATAACATTTTATAAATTACAACACTTTCTTCTATTTGCATACAATATTATACAATAACATATTTTACATTTCTTCATAGATATATGTATAGATACAATTATTGTATTCTAGAGAAATACCAGTTGTATGTAGGAATATGTTTAACTGTCTTCAGAGATATATAAGTAGATACAAGCAGAATAGAACATTATTAGTTAAGAAATAATATACAGAGGTTAGGCACTATTAGTTGATCCCTGGTAGAATCACTGTGTCACTGCAAATGTAGTGGATTAGCCTGGGGAGTCACATGGGCATAGCCAGTTGTTAAAGTAGTGAGTTTTGAGTAGTTTTTTAAATTGTGGAACAGAACTTATAGAAGTTATGTGTTTTGGATATGAGTTCCACACGTTTTCTATAAGAACAGGCAAAAAGAAATTTGCCAGCCTCATTCCTATGTTTGATGACATTTATGTGATTTTGGTCTGTTGATTTTAAGGTGCAGGTGGTGGTGTAGGGTTGTATTAGGTCTTGTAAAATGTGGGGTTTATTTGGGAGGTAATATAGTTTGTGGGCTGTGGAGAGTTGAGTGGTAAGAAGTAATTGAGGCAGCTCAAGCCAGTTGAGCTGTTTGAGGGAAAGACAGTGGTGGGCACTATTAGAGGCGCCTGTGGCAAATTTGGCAATCTTGTTGTAGCAAGATACCATTTTGCTTTGTTTACTGTGGCGAAGATTAGTCAGGATTGTTGAGGCATACAGTAGGATGGATAATAGGTGGGTTCTGGCAATAGTGGTTTTGGTATAATTGGTCATGAATTGCTTATTCCTATACAAGAGACCTAGCTTTTAGTGAACTTTTTTTGATTGTTTGGGCTATGTGTATATCAAATTTGAGTTTATCGATTACTACTCCTAGGAGTTTACTGTGTGCTGTTGGGGTGATTGAGGTATTGTCCTTGGAGTTAATGATGAAGTCATTGAGTGCAGTGGATCTACCTGGGATGAAGAGAATTAATTTTGCTTTTTTTGGGATTGAGTAAAAGTTTTATGGTAGAAAACCATGCTTCAGCCAGAGTGACGTTTTGTTGTGTTACTGTTTGTAGCTTGCTTAGGGTAGAGGCAGCACAAATGATAGAAGTGCCATCAGCATATTGCACTATAGAGGCAGAAGGAGAGGAAGCAGCTATCTGATTTGTAAATATGGAGAATAGTAAGG
This sequence comes from Protopterus annectens, assembly GCF_019279795.1. Taxonomy (NCBI): domain Eukaryota; kingdom Metazoa; phylum Chordata; order Ceratodontiformes; family Protopteridae; genus Protopterus; species Protopterus annectens. The sequence goes on along the minus strand of NC_056737.1, from coordinate 943,810,947 downwards.
GACCAAGAATGGAGCCTTGAGGGACTCCAATATATACAGGTAGAAGGGAGGATAGTTGGTCCTGCCATAGAACTACTTGCTGTCAGCTTGATAAATAGCTGCTTAACCATGATATAGTGAGGGAGTTTAGGTTGAGGGTAGACAGAGTTTTGAGAAGCATACTGTGGTTGACCATGTCAAAGGCCTTGGATAAGTCTAAGAAAACAGAGGATACAAAAAGTCCGTTGTTTCTGTGGGTGTTGATTATGTTAATATAGGATAATAGGGCTATTGTGGTACTATGGGAGGGACGAAACCCATGTTGTGATGCTGATATAAGGTTATTTTCTAGAAGGTATTGCATTAGTTGTGTATGTACTACTCTTTCAAGTATTTTTGATAGGGGTGATAAAATTGCAATTGTCTGGTAGTTGGTGAGCTCAAGGGAGTTTCCACCTTTGTGGAGTGGAATAATATGAGATATTTTCCAGAGGTTAGGTACTTTAGATTCAGATATGGATCTGTTAATGAGGATAGACACAGGGTAAGATATGGCATCAGCTGATAGTTGAAGGAAATCAGCGTGAAGTTTATCAGCAGCCAATGTGGTAGGGTTTCATTTTCTTGAGGAGTTTAGTAATGAGTTGTGTGGGTGCTGGGGAGAAGGAGAATCTGGGGGGAGGTTCATGCCCAATCTGAAATATGCACATAGGCTGGAACCGATGGTCTCTTGTTCTGATCTCATTCTCCATAAAGGAGGTACTCTCCAGAACTGGTTAGTTTTAGACTGCACCCTCCTATTCTCCAAGAGAGAAGATACTCCAGGCCATCATTGGTGGTTTCATCTGCTTTATCATATAGGAGTCTCATGGAGCAAGATGCTGACAGGCTGGTGAGGACATTTTGGAGGACATATCCTGGTACCATCCCCTGGGACCCCTCTATCCATATTTCCCATACTGGTCTGATCTTTTATAGTGGTACTGGATCTGACTCAACCTGGAATACCTCTGTTGGCACCAAAGATGCTAACCACTTTGACACTGAAAGTTTCTTTATCTCTTTTGACACTGATACCATTGGACTGAGAGGAGACTTGAAGCCAAAACTTCAATGCTAGGATCCAGGGAGGTGAGCTGACACTGAGATTCTCAGAGCTGTCTGTCCATCTTGGTGTTTCAGCCCTGGATAACTCAAGTCTGAGGCCAGCTAAAGGGTCAGGAGTCATTGGTGGAGATGGTTCCTTTTCATCATCGGGTTGGAGAGTGCCCTTACTATCTGTTGTGGCTTCAGTCTTCAAAGCCTTTAAAAGAGTCTTGACAGGTACCCAGAAAGAGTGTCTCCAACTGGGTCAGTTCCACCCAAGTCCCTGCAGGGGTCTGCTTCTTCTCCTCTTCATCTTCCCAGACAGGGAAGTGAGTTCTAATGCCTTCTGAGAATTTCTGCTTTATCAGTTCCCAGTCTGATTCAGACCCATTGGTTACTACCCCAAAAAGTCATCACATGAAATAGATGTGCAAATAGAAGCTCATAGACTCCTCTTCAGAGTCTTTCACTGAAGACACTTACTTAGAGGAAGGGGAATGTTCACCTCAATCCCCCCTCAGAAGACTTCACTTTGGTGATGTCATTGAATTTATTAAGCAAAGAGAGGATGGTCATTCCAAGACTCATTACCTGCTAAGTCAATGTTCTTGGAAGCTTTTGGTTCTGGCTCAGCATGGTGCTGGGTGGTAACACCCTTTGATCCCCTTATCAACTTTATGGATCAACAACCATGGAAAGACCCTTAAGTGGTGGAGTCCATCCCTGAGAATTCAGATTGCATATTAGCTGAACCCAAAGATAGAAGCATGCGATCAAGGATACCCTAGTGAGTGCTGTGGTGTTAGCAGCAGCCACAGGAAAAGAACTATCTGAAGACAGTTACCCTATTCATCCTCCTAACAGAGAGTCAAGAGTGATGGACAGGTTTGGGAAGTGGGTCTATGCATCAGTGGATTTTGCTCTTAGATTGCTGAATTACTTAACTCATTTGACCAGATTCCAATGAGACCTGACCAAAGAAATCTCCAAGTATCTCTTTGAGGTATTGACTGTGAATGCTCAGAAAATAGTGGACTCTCAGCTTTCTACCCTACAATCCACCATGAACATGGCCATGCACCTGCTCAGCAATGCAGCTGATATCACAGCCAGAGCATTAGGCATTGGCATTACCACATGCTGGCATGTGTGGATGCATCTATGTGATTTTGTGGAAGGCTTTAAGTTGTCCTTTGCTAATGCCCCATATCATGGTTCAACTCTTTTTGGACATAAAGTCAAAGACACACTTACAATAAGTCAACAGGATGGTAAGACTTTCTATGCACTGATAGTCTGATTTTGAATCCTCCAAAGATCTTTTTCCAGGAATCAAAGATCAGGGAAAAGAATGTGGTTCATAGGTTGGTACTAGGCTATCAGTCCTAGGGCCTATTCAAGCCTAGCCATAACAATTCCCTGGCTATTTCTTCCCACAATATTTACTTCCCTGGACCCCTGTCTAGCAGAGTGACTGATGTGATCCCCGGGGTGAATTTCATATCTCCCATCCAATCGTCCAGGTTCCTTTTTAAGAGGGCCAAAGAGGTGCCCTGCTTGACATGTATGGGCATTCTATTCCAGAGTCTGGGGAGTCTCTGGGTCAGGAACCTATCCCTCCAACTTGTTTTGTTCATTGTGATAACAAGGTAGATCCCTGGAGGATGTGGCTCTGAGGGATTGAGATTTCTTTAAGTGTAGCATATCCAACAGCTCTGGGTTTGACATTAGCCTTGTATGTTAAGCAGAGATCACCTCTGAATAGACGATATGCGACAGAGTATAGCTGGAGTTCTGGAACATTTCTCCCCAGGCCTCCGCTGAAAACAGGATCTGTGAAACCTAGTCGGACCTTCTCGGTCAACAAATGTTAAATAAATAAAATTTAAAAAAAAATAAACATAAATCATGGACTTTTCACCATGATTCCCCTGGTGATAGACCTCCATGTGGCAGAGGGAGAGGGAATGATTATGGATTATGCCATACAGGTAGACGTGGACTGCACTACTGGGACATCCATGGTCCTTTCACTGAGAAAGCTCATCAGCACTCCTAAATGGTTACCTGACTGCTGCATTCCTGAAGCAGTGGGAGGTGCCTATATTTGCATTCACAAGCCTGGCACAACATTACTTCATATTGTTGGGTGCTAAAGATGATTTCCAGAGGCTATTAAATTCCCTTTTTCCTTTCACCTCAGAAAAAGAAAACAATTCCCCAGTATTCCACCCAGTTAGTGGGACTCAGCAGCCATAGAAGTTACAAAGCTGCTAGAAAAAAAGAGTCATCCAACTGGTCCCCAAGATCAGTTAAAATCCGGAGTCTATTTAAAGTTACTATAGTATGAAAAAGATTGGGGATGTAAAGGCCCATTCTAAGTTTCAGTCACCTAAACCAATTTGTGAAATAGACAAAATTCTGGATGGTCACAATTTAGTCCATTTTACTGAAGAAGTATGATTGGATGTGCTCCATAGATCTCCAGGACACCAACTATCATAGCAGGAAACCAAAGCACTCCAGGAGACTCCTCCACTTCCAGCTGGGACACAATCACTACCAGTTTCAAGCCCTGCTTTTCAGTCTCAGCAAAGTGCCCAGGATGTTCACCAAGATCATAGAAGTGGTAGCAGTCCACCTGCATCAGCTGGGGATCCTGGTGTTCCCATATCTCAACGACTGGCTCCTAATGGCTATCTCCAAGCATCTACTGCTGTAGCATTTGACCTGGTGCTCCAATTGCTACTGGACCTAGGTATAATTGTGAATCTTCCAAAGTGTCACCTGTCCTCAGGAAGTAGAATTCATAGGATGCCATCTGGACACCACCCATCAGATAGTCAGCCTTTCCCAGTCAGGAGTTTCTCACTCTGTCTCATAGCCATGCAGCTAATTATATTATCCATCACCATCGGCAAGATTAGTGCTACATCTTTTAGGTCTTATGGCCTTCACAATTCTAAAGTTTCCTTTAGTCAGATACTATGTGGGTACTGCAATGGACCTTAGCAGTGCAATGGTCTCAGTTCTCAAAATCCATTGCATGCAACGATACAAATTACACAAGTTGCAACACATTGTCTGATGGGTAAGGTCCCTAACAGTAACTAAAGCTCAGCTATTCCACTCAGATTCAGTGGTAGCAGTGGTAACTGTCACTCTTCTTATGTGCATTAAGAAGACGTTGAGGCTTGGGTGTTCATTTAAGTAGTTTATTGTATACAAATAAATCAGGATGGATGGCAGGAACATTAAACTTAAATGAACTATAACTAACTGACTGACTACACACTTGCATGCTCACACTCTGGCTGCTCACTCCAAATGGCACTCAAGCGTGCATGTTCTCAGCACTTACATGCACGTGCTGACTTACTGGAAAGCTTCTTAAAGCTATATCACACCTACTGCTCTACATCCTCCCTCTTTACTGAGCTGTCTCATATAAACAATCCCCGGGATTCATGAAGAATTATTTTCCATGCAGGGACAGTGTAACTGCTCCTGCATGGAAAATGGCTGCAGAGCGATCCAGGAAAGTGTTGTTTTCACGTGCATGAGTGGCCCTACACTGTTCCTCCACAGAAAGTCATGCGGGATGCAAATTACCTCCTTTGCTGCTAAAAACCATGCAAATGAGGTGATTTTGTGATCCACGAAGCTGGCCAGACTCTGTGCAAGGACAGTGTCAGAGCAGAAATGTATTCAGTTAGTAACTGAATACATTTCTGCATCTGAGCAAATGGAGGCAGGATAGCTCATGGAAAGCATGTATTACAGTCGAACACACATGCCAATGGTCAAATATACAGCCATTGGCATTAATAAGTGTTTATTTTTTTTTTTAAATTAAACTTTTTTTTTTGGCCGATCATGGCGGTTTAAGCCTAGGGCAGTGGCGTGCAAATAAAATTGTGCCGAAAAAAAAAAAAGAGAGAAAAGTCAATTTTAAGATAATTCTGCATTTTGCCATTATAGTCAAGGCATACAGAATGTAAACAATATGAGGGAGCACTGGCTGTCAAGGGAAAAGGTTATGTCTAAGTGCAGTAACTAAGGACTTACAAACTGGGGTATGTAAATGAGGGGAGTTATACTGAATCGCAGATTTCCTCAAAGTGTCAGCTTGTACCTAAGCATGTAGGTGCAGTAATACAACAGTGCAAATATAAGAGCTGAATGACTTCATAAGGAGGTGTGTCATGCTTGCTGTAAGCTCACTGGAACTCTGTGGCCCATGTTTGCCCTTAGCTAAGCACAGCTAAGGAAGGGGGTGTGTCTGAGGCTGTATTGTCTTAGTCCATGAAATGCAGAACGTGTTTGCGTCCAGGGAGGGCCATTTCTGCTTAAAAGTGCTTACATTAGCTAAACAGGTGTGTGCGGTGCAAAGCAGACCTAAAAAAAAAAAACAGAGGAAATAGCAGAACTGTTTACATTTGAGCAACAGGTATGTGCTGCACGCCTCGGGGCTTAAATAAGGAGGAAGTGGGAAGGGAAAACAGCAGTAGGAAGGCAATCAAGGAGAACTAGCATAGCTGGCAGGTGGAGTGTAGCAGAATCAGCCAATTGCACATGCAGCAGCCCAGCACACTAAGCACTATGCAAACACCCTACAGACTGTTTTTTTCCAACAAACTCTACACCATCAGTGTACACAGACATGTGATTGTTAACTGGCAAAAATAACTAAATATGTTAGAGGCTGCTGCTGCTTTACTCCATCAATATGTGCTAGAGACTGAGGGTGGTGAGGAGGAGAATGTTGACAACTGACCCACAGTGAGGAGGAAGAGAAGTTGTACAGACCCAGGGTTACCTACCAGGGCCTACATGAGCTGGAGATAATAGAGCACTATAGGGTGGACAGGGACATTCTACAGCAAATCATTGAGCTGTGCTGGCCACGCCTTATACACAGAACTAATAGAGGGGAACCCATCCCAGTGGATACCAAGGTATGTCTAGGCTGAAGAATACTAGCCACAGGTACCTTCCAAAGACCAACTGGGGATATCATGGGGGTCTCACAGGCATCAGCATCCAGGGTACTCCACCAGTTCCTCAATGTCATGACACAACATGCCAATGAGCACATATATTTCCCCACTGTCCATTAGGCGCTGATCACATGCATGTGTCTCTTCCACTGTATAGCAGAATACCCTGAAGTAGTTGGTGCTATAGACTGCACACACATCCACATCAAAGCACCACCCAGTGAGTGGGGCAGGGTCTACATAAACTGAAAGGGCTTCCCCTCCATCAACTGCCAAGTCATGTGTGATGCCCAGGGAATTATCATGAATGTGTGTGTGCTGGCAAGCCTGGAAGCTATCATGATTCCCGCATCTGGCATTGCTCACAGCTGTATCAGGCATTTGCCAGGGGGGACATCCCATATGGCCATCTAGTGGGGGATGCTGGCTATATACTCGAGCCAAGGCTGATGACACTTATTAGAAATGCACACACACCTGAACAAGAACACCATAATGAGGCACACACACAAATCAGGATAATTGCAGAGCATGTGTTTGGGATGCTCAAGTCATGGTTCCACTGCCTTGACATATCCGGTAGAGCCTTGTAGTACTCTCCAGCTACATGTACACAAATGTTCATAGTATGTGTCATGCTACACAATATGATCCTGCGGAAACAGCTGCATCAGGAACAGCACGGGGCAGGGACACACAGCCTCCCACCATTGCCAAGGCCAGCACAGAGGGACTTGGAGGAGGAACATCATGAGCCTGCCCCTGTAGGCAGAAGAAGGCATGCACAGTATGCCCAGGCCTTGGCAAAGAAGCAATGCATTGTACACACATTGATACTGTAGGGACCCAGGGACTGATACCTCTCTCTGACTAACACAGACAGTAAAAGGGATGCCAAACATGACACTACCTGAGCTTTACTATATAAAGGGAGTGTACTATGTGCATCCAACATAGTCAGCCCTCCAGCACTGTCCTCAATACTGGCCCAGCAACAAGGTAAGTCACTCTTCCTATCAATTACTGAATGGAGTAGTATGTTCACATACTTGTATGTATGATATAGATGCAAGCATGCAAGGGAATTGGGTGGCTGAATGGGATAGCAGCAGACAGCTATATGGGTTAGCAGGAAATTCCTATCAAATACTGGTGTCAACATACTAGGCAGCACTACACAGGGTGACATCCCCCACTGCAGTACATGATGGCCCAAAGAACTGTGGGTGTTATAGGTCACACACATGGATGACAATGAGGGTCACATATCCACCATCAGCCTCACCCAGCAGGACAGGTGTGGATAATCATGAAGAAAGGCTGGGCTAAGGCCTCCAAATGATGGCAATGGTGAACAGCCCCCCACCAGACCTACACAGACATATTACAACAGGTCTGGCAGTTGCATTCCAGTTCTGAAGGGTAAGAAGTCTGAAACTGAAACATATGCTATTAGGATCTAATGTGTATTCTATTGATATGACTCCTGTCTGCATGATAGGTCACAATATAATATGAAATGGAAGCCAACAGAGTAACCAAAATACCAGTACAGTCATTTTAAATGTTAAAGTCTTCAGGTGTGCACCCCACACCACCCCCCACAATCCCATGTAGAAATGCAGTAACAGATGGCCTGCCACACTCTCAAATGGCCTACAGTCCTTTAGCAAATGTCCATGCCTCACCCATAGTGCCAATGTATGGAATGTCAGGGGGTCCCAACTAACAACCTAACAGTAAACAGAAAACAAATGCAAGGCCATATTGACAAATGCCAGTAGCATGCCTCCCCATGCCCTACTGCAAGGACTATGGATTAGACCATAAATACTACTGGGATAAAGGCCCAACTATAGGGATACCTCTGAGATATTGCTTACATAAAGTTAGGTGGAAGAGGGAATAAGAGAGGGGGTGTATTAGCATGGATGTCATGGAGTGTGTGAAGTCTAAAACTCTAATGTCTGCCCATACTACTCCCGACTGCAAACCCATGAATGAATAGCCACAAAACTGCTTGTAAACCAAAATGTGAAGGTAAACTGACCAGATACATGAGTCCTGCCTCTGGATTACCTGGGTGTATCTGTACAGTTGAGATATATGGCCCCAGCAGGATATGGCCATTCCATGAAGCTGATTAAAGCACAAGGAGGGGATCCCCAGCCAGCACACTAACAAGGTGCTGCACCATTTACACAGAACCAGCAGTCTATTGTCTGTAGCTACCCCTCCACAATGGCAGGTGTGTGCCAGAATGTGTAGTCTATATGCCTCAGAATATTGGTTTCAGCTTCATTCATCTCATATTTCCTGGCAAATAACTGTGAGCAAAGCATGATAACTGTCAGAAGATGATGACATGACACATCACAGTGTAAAACAGTACATATGCCAGAATATATATGCTACAACCAAACATGTCACACAAGCAGCACAAACAGCAATAGTTACAGTATCCCCTGTATGTTAAGCCCATTCTGTCTCCATATTGGCAACCTATCTACAGATATCCTGCATAGACAGTTTGCTAGGTGTAGCTGTAGCACACAAAACCCTCAACTGGAATCCAACCCTCCCTGGAATGGATGGACACACTCAGTATAGGTCATATTGGGCATGCTCCTACAATTAGAGAAATGAAGCCTATGTCTCACAACACAGTGGACTACAGTTATCAGTTATTTGAAGCTGTTACACACACATCAAATTGTACACCACTGATACTTCACACATGCAGATTGGATAGGAGTACAGACACATATCTAAGGCAAATGTAATATAATATGTCAAACTTACACACGCAGAGATGTGGGGAAGAGAAAGACAGATAGCAACAAAGAGAATCTCATTATGAGGCCTGTCCCACCCACTACACATCCCATTGGCCTATATCACATGATGTGTTGAGGTCTTTCACTGTAGAAATACCTTTGGTTAGCCCTCAGCCTATAGTGTCAGTGGTGCTTGGTGATAACTGTGTAACACTACAGTACAAATACGTATCCATGTAGCTGTTGTAATCTCAGTCCTATCAAATGCAAATTTGTGTATGAGTGTGTATGTGTCTTTCTATATGAATGTGGTTGAGGCCATTCACACCCACTAAATCTCCCATATCCCTCCTTCAGCACAGCTCCTGATGTCTCTCACCTTCAAAGATACCTTTGGACACTACTATAGTGTAGCAAACTAGTTAGATAGGAGTTCCAATCCTGACCTTGACAACTGTATAAATGTGAGTGTTTGTGTGAGAGAGTGTGTATCCTTGTAGAGACCTGATTTAGTGGTCATTCACACTTCCCTTACACCTCCTTTAGTGCTGCTGATGTGACTCACCTTCAAAGATACCTTTGCACAGCTCTTCAACATATAAGCTCCATGGTGCATACAATAACTGAGTAATACGATAGTATAGCAAACTAGTTAGGTAGGAATTTTGATCCTGGCAACTGTGTAAATGTGAGAGAGTGTCTGTATCATTTTAGAGACCTGATTTTGTGGTAATTCACACTCACTACATTTCCCTTATCCCTCCTTTAGCACTGCTTCTGATGTGACTCACCTTCAAAGATACCTAAACTAGTTGCATAGGAATTCCAATCCTGATTCTGGCAACTGTGTAAATGTGAGTCTTTGTGTGAGAGAGTGTCTGTATCTTTTTAGCACTGCTGCTGATGTGACTCACCTTCAAAGATACCTTTACACAGCGCTTCAGCATGTGAGCTCCATGGTGTGTCTGATAAATGCGGAACAATGTAGTAGCCGTAACTGCATACGTATGGGTTTGAATCTCATCCCTGGCAAGTGTTTCTGTGTATACATATGTATGTCTGCATCTCAAAGATTTTGGCCCCATTTACACCCATTATACATCTCAGTGCCTTACTTTAGCAGTCCTGCAGATATCATCTACCTTAGAGGTATCTGTTGTCATACATAAGCCATGTAAGGTCAGTGGTGCCTGTGTTAAATGTGTAACCATAATGGTCCAAAATGATTGTTAGATAGAGCTTTGAACCTCACTCCTGGTAAATGTAAATGTGTGTGTAGGGTTAAATATTGTATGGAATCTCTCACCCACTACATCACCCAATGCCACTATTTACAAGGGCTGTTGATGTTCCTCACCTTAGAAGTACCTTGGGACAATATCCATTCTATAAGGTCTGTGGCATGTGTGATAAATGCTGTACACTGTACTAACAAGACATAGCTAGGTAGGGGTTTGAAACTCAGTACTGGTAAGTGTGTGAGTGTCATCAGTATCCTGTGTGGGGGTTGGTGTGATTCACTGGGGGTAGGTTTTGCTAAATTATTATGTTGAGAACCTAGTATATATCACAATGTCCACATTGCAAGGCCAACAGTTGTCAAACACTGGAGTAGTTGGTGTAGACAATCCACAGCCCTAAATGTGACAGTAGGGATTAGTGAACAATATAGGTAACCCTTCTATTACATCAACATGTACCTATGTACAACCCTCACCCCTATAATCTGTGAGGCATATGCAATCACTGTGCTACAGACCGGAAATTATTGTGCGCATACTGTACCCTGCACATGACATGGTGGATGTGTCAGCACACTGCCATACCCTGCGGCCTTGCTGCAGGGCCACATCCTGGTGACACACAGATGCCTAGAACAGACATGGGATATAGCATGTGAGAATACTTTCACTCAGCACTTCACTTGTGGGGAGAAAGAGGGGTAAAGCTGACACTGAATGTGTTGCCAAGACTGTGGCAAATATCTGTTGTCTCATGATAGGTATTAGCTTTGTGCAGTAACTTGCAGCACTTGTGTTTACTGCTGTAGAGGTTATTGATGTAACTATCAAGGCTGTTGTGACTGTTGTCTGTGTCTTCTGCATCTCTACTGCCATAGATGCCAGTCAGGGACTCCATGAGGGATCTAAAGTTGTGTTTGAGGCTAATAATGGAGCTCAATAGTCATGGGACACCACATTTCCCTGCAACAGTGTCCTCCTTCTGATGTACACTTCAGTAATGGCAGAGTACCATCACATTGTCTCCCAGTGTTTGAAGGACAGTGTCTGGGTTCTGTTGGCTCTGGCTAGTACCATGCATTCATGTACCTGTTTGTACAGTACCTATGTGTATGATTCCACAGTCATGCAGCTACATCCTATTACCATGGGTGCAGTGAAGACATCCACCTCCTGTTTTCATGGCTGCAAAGTCAGCTTTGGAGAATTTTTTTCCAGATGGTTATCTTTGTGGGGGGTGTGGCTGACATATTGAGTTCCATGTTGATTACAGCCTGTGTGAATCTCACCATGCAGGGATTGACATCTGGGGATAAGCAATGGTCCCATATTTAAGTGTTCAACACAGGTCAAGGTTGTTGCATCCTCTACCAGGAGTCAGTATGAGCTGGTCTAGGGCAATGAAAATGATGAATCCCAGAATTGTTGGGCCACTGTACTGGTGATTGGCTACATTCCCCAGGTGATGGTGGGGTAGTTGAAGACTCGTACTATGTCAGTGTTGCATTGGACCATAAGAGAAGGCAGGGTGTTGAGGAATGTGCATTGACAGTCTAGGGACATAGATGTGGACCCATAGCAGGCTATGGTGTGGATAGCACCATTACCACAAGGCAGTTGTACCAGAAGTACCTCCAATGCATTATGATGGGATGCTAGTCTGGAGGTATTCCTATCCATAATGAATATGGAGGCAATGCCATCTGTGGAGTTGTGGTGTGGTCCAGGTTTGGGGGCTGTGAGCTGTGGAATGCATCATAGCCTGATACTGCAGGTCTGCTGTCTGCTGCTGTGAACCACCTCTCCATTACAGCAGACATGTGTCCTCCACTCCAACTGCCATGAGTGACTGCATCCTGACAGTTAGCTGTCCACTGTTGAGCAGCATGACCCTCAGATTTCATACATGTGTATCTGTTATGGTAGTAATAACATTAGGAACACTGCCCAATAAGGCACCATAGGGGTGGCAAGACACATAGCCAGTACCGTTAAGACTCAAAGGTGACAGATGTAGGACATCCGTGGCAAGTCATTAAGTTCTGACAATCATGCCATCCCAGGCAGAGATGTCCTGAATCCCCAGAGAATGACACATAACACGTAAGCCAATGTTACCGTCAACCATCTGTTTATAGTATCGCAGCATCATTCAGGGTGACAGTGGTACACTGCCTGGGCTACTGTCACACATGCCTGAATCACATAATCAGAGAGTTCAACCATGTCATGTAGTCCAGGGAGGTGTGTCCCAATTCATTCACACCCACATGGATACGGAGTGATACTTGTTGTGGAGTGACATGACTGGCTGTGTCATGTGTTAAATGCTGGCATGTGATTGATATTTGGCTATTTACCTGCTCCATATTCAACCTGGTGAGTGAGATGTGTGTACCTCATTACTGAGTTACCCATGATCACTGTATTGTGCAAGCTGGTTAGCCTTAGGGGCTTAGGTTGGGGGCACACTGTGTAGGTTAAATATGTGTCCCTCGGTGTGTGCCATGTAAAGAACAAAAAGTAAAGGACTCTTCCACTAAAAGTACTGCCGAAAAAATAAGTACTACCATGCTGTGCATGAGGCAACTTCACTTTATTAAAACAATAAAAGCAATATCATAAGCACTTTTGGGTAGATCCCTTCATCAGATGATAAAACACTAGTAAAAACATAGTATCTAATATAGTGCAACACAAAAAATGAAAATCAATAGTTTACCCTCCTTTTTGCTAGGGCTGGTTTTAAAGGGACAACATAATTTAATCCTGGGGCTTTATCAGCTCCCAAAAATAAAGAGATGCAATGGATTCTTAGACTGGGAGGTGATAAAGCTCCAGGATTAAATGATGTTGCCCCTTTAAAACTAGCCCTAGCAAAAAGGAGGGTAAACTATTGATTTTCATTGGTTGTGTTGCACTATATTGGATACTGTGTTTTTACTAGTGTTTTATCATTGTTTTTACTAGTGGTTTATCATCTGATGAAGGGATCTACCCGAACGTGCTTATGACATTGCTTTTATTGTTTTAATAAAGTGAAGTTGCCTCATACACAGCATGGTAGTACTTGCCTTACTTTTGGATTTACTATTTGACGTGTGCCATTTCACGGTGTCTGAGTGGGTGCCTGCCTTGCTGGTCTGTGCTGTTTGGGTAGATGTCCATTAAGTGCCTCTGGAAAGGTGAGTGTGTGGCTTTTCACTGTATGTCATGGCTGTCAAAGTGGGTGTCATGGTGAGTGATGTGTTCCACATGGTGTGGTGCAGGTGTTGCGCTTACCCTCTTGACCTGCTAGTCCATTCTTTTCTGGAGAGTGCATATGTCCACATTGGGTGATATATGTGTAACCCTCACAGGTCTGAGTGTTTGGAGTTTAGAGGGTAAGGTTGTCTGTGTAAATGCGGCAGTTGCAACAGTGCCCCAGAATGGACATATGCACCAGGTGAATGGTTGAAAGCACAGATAACTGCCCTGCAAACATGCCAGGAGGGGTGGACATAACTAGTAAGTACTGGGGCAACATCTGTGATGAACGAGTACTGCTGATGGCTCACACATGTGCCACACTTCATGATGCAATAACCTGGTGAAGTGCTAAGCCATAATGATAGTTGAATTGCAGGACAGAAAGAACTAGCATGCTGTATGAGTAGAACAGAAGGCAGACTGCCTGCCACCTGTAATACTTTACCACAGTTGTGCAGTTATCAGCAACTTTGGCCATGTGAAAGTTTAGTAAGCACTGTAGTGTGCACAGTAACTAACACTATAGTCAACATACCTAGGCAGGCAGGAGTTCTAATCCCAATACTGGTAGGTGTATGTGTGTGTGAATCATGTACTATCTGGCTCATGCCATTTTTGACCTGTGTACTACCATTTACACTTTCCTTCCCTCCAATTTAGTGGACCCATTGATGTCATCCACCTCAGAAGTACCTTTGATTGAGTTGGAAATGGATAATCTCTGTGGCATGTCTCATAACTGCATAGCACTATAGTAGGAATACCTAAATAGGCAGGAGTTCTAATCCCAATACTAGCAAGTGTATGTGTGTGTGTGTGTGTGTGTGTGTGTGTGTGTGTGTGTGTGTGTGTGTGTGTGTGTGTGTGAATCATGTACTGTCTGGCTCATACCATTTTTGACCTGTGTACTACCCTTTGCACTTCCCTTCACTCTAGTTTAGCAGACCTGTTGATGTCATTCACCTTAGAAGTACCTTTGGAAAAAATGGAAATGTATAAGCTCTGTGGTGTGTTTACTAACTGTGTAGCACTATAGTAGGAATACCTGGATATGCAGGAGTTCTAATCCTAATGATCTGCGTACTTCCCTTTACTTCCATTTAGTAGACCTGTTGATGTCATCTGTCTTAGAAGTACCTTTTGGAAGAAATGGAAATGTATAAACTCTGTGGCGTGTTTGTTAACTATGTAGCCCTATAGTAGGAATCCCTAGATAGGAAGGAGTTCTAATCCTAATATGGGTAACTGTTTGTGTGTGTGAGGATCATATCATGTGTGGCTTATAACATTTTGATGTGTGTACCATACACAGCTGGTGACCAACTCCCACTGCCATTACTTTATATAGTGTGGTGACAGCATCTGCCTCACATGCAGTAGGTTAAGCTATTGTGCAGTCCTCAGAACAATGTGTCTGGAATATCCATATGTTTGAAACCTATATGTGGTTGGACGTGGTCTGTGTGCCTTAACAATGCCCATGTATGTGATATTGTAGCCAAATAGGCCACAGTGAGTGTACTGACACATATGGTAGCATGAGGTATCATACCTGACTGAAACATCATGCTGATAGGACGTCTTCTGCCCTCACAGGTGGCCTGCCTTGTAGTTGCAATACATGAGTACAGATGCTTGGTTTTACAAGTGAACTGTACCTGTTACGGGTCACATTAAAGGCTGGAAGAGGTGTGGGCTGTCATATCGTGGTCCTAATCAGTATGTAACAGGAACACCTTGAATCTTCTGTGGGGTGTGTACACAATTTATATCCACTGTATACCAGTAATGTGTCAAGCATGACCTGACCTTAGGATGTTTCTCCAGCACAATTTGGTGGCCCCTGTCCAGACATCTTAGCACTGACAAGTTGTGAGGTATGCTACAGGGATGCTGAATTTATGTCAGATAGGCCCCAGTGGTGAACACTGTGATGCAATACAGTCAACCCCAGCACAAGTGAACATGCACAACAAGCAATATAGTTATTACCTAAAGCAATATAGCTATTACTGATAGTTGTGTGCATGGTAAATTGCATGCACTTCACATGCCTGGGGTATTACCAGGCAGCAACAGAACAATGTAATACCCACCAGCTTTAGGCTGCTGATCCATATGCAAACCAGAGAGTCCTACATAGTTGGGAGAGGGGTTTATTGTCAGCAGACATACATGTGGCCTTGGTATCAGATGGATGCAGCATGTCTGCACATCTACAGTACTAACCGTAATAATACACAATGTCCTGTCCTCACCATAGATGTGCACCTCTATACATTAGAAAACCCCATCCACAACTGCAATCAGACCTGACACATGCATTTAGATACAATACAGATACATGTATGTCTGATACATTAGTGTACTAATCCTCACTGGGCCCTTACCTGCACACTCCTCATCCAGTGTGTGTGTGTGTGTGTGTGTGTGTGTGTGTGTGTGTGTGTGTGTGTGTGTGTGTGTGTGTGTGTGTGTGTGCAACCCACCTCCACAATGCTTCCCTCAGAGTCATGGCTTGTGCATTCGGCATGTGGTCCAAGTGTGGTAAGAAGCTCTTTGGTGGGTGTCAGTAGGAGCTGGATGGCTGGGACCCCACCTGTGTCTAGCTGGTCCCTTGCTACAGCAGCAGCCCATTGATGGGCATGGCATTTGAGGTCAGTGGCCCAATGTGCACATACATGTAACTTCTGCTGTGCAGTCCAGCGTCATTTACCCTGTGGACCACACTGTTCCACAGGGCAGTCCTCTCCCGCACATCTTCTGCTCTCCTTCCACATAATGTCCAATCACATATTGGGGAATGAGGATTGTTTCCCCAACAGAGAATGCTGGTAGGCAAGCACTCTGCATGTTACCTGGAAGACATGAACAGGAAAATGTCACAGGACCTTATAAGGTTGTCAAAATGCACATCATCAGTGGATATTACTTGCAAATAATC
The DNA here is from genome assembly GCF_019279795.1 of Protopterus annectens. NCBI lineage: Eukaryota > Metazoa > Chordata > Ceratodontiformes > Protopteridae > Protopterus > Protopterus annectens. The sequence goes on along the minus strand of NC_056737.1, from coordinate 943,794,671 downwards.
CAGACTACCCTGGAAAAGTCCAAGCTATCAAGGTTATAGCAGCTTGCATTACACTCCTGTCCCTGAGCTATCTTATTCCCCCCAATGCTGGACAATTGATTGCATAATCCTCTATCCTCCATTCATTTCTGTGTAGAGGGTTGACAGTGGTCATCTTCCATATGGATGGTGTGTGTATGGTGGCAGGTCTGTGTTTGACTGTGGTGTGTGATGGAGCTCTGTGTACATGCCTGAGTTCATGTAGAAGGCAGACACTGATGTTATTATGCCCACTGGAGATATGCTGTTGTTGCCATCAGTAGGCAATATGTACATGCTCACCATTGCTGTGGGGACGAGTGTGGTTGATGTGCATATCTCCATGTATGACTGGGGTAGACAGGGTGGTGATATTCCCACCTAACCTGTGTGATGCAGGTTGCCTATATACATGGAATGTGTGTATGAGGTGTTCTTTACCCCCAGTACAGGGTGAATTGTGTTTTTCATCTGAGACTTACAACAAATGTGGAGACATGGTTGTAATTGTCTTTGGTGGTGTGGGTATGTCCAATTCATAGTCATAGTCAGCCTTACAGGACATCACCTGTGAACGTACTTGCTTGCTCAGATATAAGTGGACTTGCTTCAAAGTTGTTGTTTGCAACTATGTGTTCCTGTACAGCCCATGTAGCAACCTGTTATGTGGTTTGTGTATTGCTGCTGTCCACCAAAGGAGATTACTCTACCTTGATGAAGGCTGGATATACAGGTCAGGTACTGCTGTGTCTATATAGCTACAGTGGATATAAAGGCTACACACCTCTGATACACTGCCTGGTATTTGTAAAATTGGAACATGACACCACAATAACTCATTTCATAACAATTCCCACCTGTAGTTTGAACTATAGCATGTACAACTGAATTGAAAACATAACAACCTGGTTTGTGAAAACATATGGAAATAATACTCAGTGCAAGAAGGCAGTTGAATGAGTGTGTGCACCCTTACATTTGTGTAGGCACCTCTTGAGATGGTTACAACATTCACCCATCTTGGTCTGGAATCTAACATCATGGCACATCTTCACTTGGCAATAGTTGCTCACCTTCCTAGAAACACCTTTGATTGTATTGCAATGGAATTGGACAGGTTAGGTGTCACATTCAAGATGAGAAATATGAAGTGATCTTCTGTGGTCTGATTGTCATACAGCACACAAACCTGGCATTCCAACAGGGGTGTGTGCACTTGTGATATCCACTGTATATAGGTGTTGATATAGCTGGTAGTGGTAGGCATGGACAGAGGCTCATAACACAGGTGGACACTTCTCTGATTAATACCTGATAATCATGCCTACTCGAGTACTCACATCAGTGTCAGGACAATGCAACTTGCAGTAGCTGTACACAACATGCACAACCTATGTACCTGACTGCTTGAAACCCATGTGATTAGTTTTGTGCCATCCAGCTGAACATATGCATGCATACATGTGCTCAGGGGATACCTTGTATACATTTCTATTGAATGTAATATAGCACACTGTATTTACAGTATTTACAATCTTGCTGCTCAATCATACTTCTCAACTTGCTACAGCAGTATGTCTAGACAATGGCACACATAAATGGGTATCATAAGAGACATCAATATTGATACTAGCTGCACCATACATTAGTACGTTGATTGCACAGTAGGGCTTGACATCACTGTCATAACCTGGAAGATGTCCAACAGTCATAAGTAGGCTATTATGTTGCAATGCCATTGCTCACAGACCTGCCAATGGTTTGGCTGACATAACACAGGTATATGTGTATGTGACTACAGATATCAGTCACAAATGTGCTTATTGTCCAGCAGAACACTGTACAGTTGAATGTTATTAAGTCAGTATATCACATGCAGTTTAACACACGTCTGCAACAGCACTCTACTATGCACATGCCCTCTATAGGTGTCTTAGCTTTACAAGGCAAACATGTGTCATACTCATAATCACAGGTAACATAGATATGGAAAACATTCCATTAACTGGCCTAGCAGTGGCACAGTCACAACTGTTTGACATAAACCCCTGCAGTTGTCATATATGACCTGTCCTTTCCCAGGTGATCAGGCTCCTGAGCTGTGTTCCTACCTCACAACCTCTCAGAGCATCACATCTGGACAATGCCTAAAATGATGGGGGGATAAATAGGGACAGACTTTAAATATTAACCACACACCAGTGAACACAAAAATAAAAATTTGCCATTTATTCAAAGATGCCTTCAAGGAGTATAAAGAGACTGCAAATATACCTGATACAAACATAGGAAGTTCATAGAATGATACATTTAGCATTACAGTAAATATTCTTAAGGATGTGGAGCCTTAAACTCAAGTGTTTATCATTACCTGATGACTTCAATCCTCAGCTATTTGCCAGTAAAGTACAGGTCTCAGAAGGAACAGACAAAAATACATGATTGTAAAATGTGACATTCTGTGAAGATCTGTACAGTTGAGGGGTATGTCTGTGATATCTTCCACTGGAGAGAGAGCCAGATGCTATGGCCATAGCAGCTGTTTAGCAGGACATTAGTACAGCAAGTCGTGCTGGGACATATATTCCTCCAAATCATATTTCCCATTATTACAGACCAAGTACTACATTCAATTACTTGCTTACATGTTCCACTTACCTTTTTTCTTTCTTCTCTCTTCCACTTTATGTTTCATTTATTTCTCTCTCTCTCTCTCTGTGCCTACAAGGATAGAGCTGGATTGAATAGGTTGCAGCATGGCTTTTTTAGGTGATGCTCATGACCAGGTTATGGCCTGTGCACCTATTGGGGTTCCCCACTTGCTAATTGCATGCAAAACAGCTGTGTAGTTCTTCCAATAGCCAATGTCATGGCAACATATTCCTATAAATGAGTACTCCATGTGGACGTTGGCCCTTTCCCTTACTTGTGAGGAAGACATCCTGGACTTG